>NC_081562.1:25177380-25207156 GCF_022355385.1 Mustela nigripes
CTCTCTCTCTGCCTGCTTCTCTGCCTACTTGTGATCTCTGTCTAATAAATAAATAAAATCTTAAAAAAAAAAATTAACCTCCATGCCCAGTGTGGGGCTTGAACTCATGACCCTGAAATCAAGAGTTGCATGCTCTACCAACTGAGCCAGCCAGGTGCCCCTTATTGTTTTAAAATACTTGTTTTAGGGGCGCCTGGGTGGCTCAGTGGATTAAGCTGCTGCCTTCCGCTCAGGTCATGATCTCAGGGTCTTGGGATCGAGCCCTCCATCGGGCTCTCTGCTCAGCAGGGAGCCTGCTTCCCCCCCACTCTCTCTGCCTGCCTCTATGCCTGCTTGTCATCTCTCTCTCTGTCAAATAAATAAATAAAATCTTTAAAAAAAAATACTTGTTTTAATATTCAGGTATGGAAAGCCAACAGATCACGAAATGACTGCCATACCAGATTTTATATTCTATAAAGTTCAAAATGCTGGTCCTGCATGGTATAATTATTAATTCAGTCATATTTTTTTCCCTCTCTTCAGGTTGTCCTCATCTCAAATTATTCCCCTTTCACTGGTGGACTTCGGTTTCATAGAACTATGGTCACTTGAATCTGGAAACACATATGTGGATTTTCCCCCCCTTCTGTGAATATATCTTGGAGAGTGGCAACTCCAAATCGTCATAGAATTGTTCTTATGATCTCCGGGCTCCATGATTTTTCTGTTTACTCATCCTTAAGAGAGTTCTGTTTTTATTAGCCAAGGGTTAATAAAGTAACAATTGGGAATAATTCAGGCAGAAACCAAAGGAAAAATTTCAAGTATAAAGGCAAAGAAAAATAATCAACAGGTAACAGGGTACCAATTTAGAAATCCAGTCACCAAGGGTGACAGAGTCGATATGATCAAGATCACACAAACACAATTAAGCAAGTATTCCAGCGCTGCAGTTTTCCACAGGCTTTGGGGTCCATAAGTAGTGGGAGTCTGGAAATTGTCCTTGACCTGCTCTATCAGCCCATTTCTTAGGTTACAGCAGTGTTTACCTCTGGTCTGGAGATGTCAGTACTAAGTGGCTAATTCTGTTTGATAATACTGAGATGCACTTTTTTCTCACAAGAGAATGGTCAGTATCAGTTCACATCTGTTTGGTTGATTCTCTCTCTACTAATTTCTCCCCAAACAGCAGCAACAACGCAGCACCATTTACTGAGTATCTACACTGTGCCAGGCACATTTCTAAGCATTTGTATGTTACTAACTCATTTCGTCTTTGTAATAACTTTATGAGGCAGAGCTCATTTAAGATAAGAGGAAAATAAGACATATAGAGACCAAGTAACTTGGCCAAGGTCACAGAAAGAGTAAATGATAGAGCCAGGATTTGAAAATACAAGTCACCAATAGAGCCAAAACTGTAATTTATTCACTATAAACAATGTAGAATTAATTCATTAACTCAGTTGAATATAGTACTTTGCATAGTTTTTTTTTTGGACCAGAAACTGGACTTGTTAATTTTAAAATTATCTAACAGATGAAGTTAGAAAATTCAATACATCATAACTCTCCTGGTAATATTTATTTTCAATCTCTCCTCTTCAGATGAGCTATAATTCATATGTATTTACCTCAGATTACACAACCTTAATACTGGCTGCAAAGAATTTTGGACTATAAAAACAATACTATTTGATTCTTACAAATTACTTTCAAGTCCAGCTCACTGGGTTTTTTTGTTGTTGTTTAAAGATTTTATTTATTTATTTGACAGACAGAGATCACAAGTAGGCAGAGAGACAGAAGGAAGCAGGCTCCCCGCCGAGCGAAGAACCTGATACGGGGCTCGATCCCAGAACTCTGGGAGTCATGAACTGAGCCGAAGGCAGCGGCTTTAACCCACTGAGCCATCCAGGTGCCCCAGCTCACTGGGTTTTTAAAACAACTCTTACGAGGCACCTGGGTGGCTCAGTGGGTTAAGCCGCTGCCTTCGGCTCAGGTCATGATCTCAGGGTCCTGGGATCAAGCCCTGCATCAGGCTCTCTGCTCGGAAGGGGGCCTGCTTCCCTCTCTCTCTCTGTTTGTCTCTCTGCCTACTTGTAATCTCCCTCTCTCTGTCAAATAAATAAACAAATAAATAAAATCTTAAAAAAAAAAACAACCTCTCTTACGACACTAGAAAGAAAATATGGTCAACATATGGCAATACTGATTCCTTTAATTTACACTAAGACTGTATAATCCAATAAAAAAATAGTAAAAACTGAAAATATGGGCAAAGGATAGAAAAAGGCAGTTCAAAGAAAAAAATATACAAATGGAATAATACAAACAAAAACATATTAGACTTTATCCTTGATAGAAGAAGTACAAATTCAAACAAATATATAATTTTAATCTGGTAGTTGGCAACAGTTAAATTTGATCATGTTTAGTGTTGGCAAGGGTATGAGGAAAAAGATACTTCGTACACTATAAGTGGGAGTATATCTATAAAAATATAAATATATCCATTGACTGAGCAATTCTACTAGCTATCTATTTTATGGATATAATTATAAAAGAATGCTTAAATGTACATATAAGAATACTGACTACTATAGCCATTGAAGAACCCCACTTACATTATTAAAAAGTCAAAGGATACATTCCTATGGTATTATGCATATATTTGCATATATATATATGAATAAATCACACTCTAAATGATCTGGAAAAGAACTGGTTACAGTGATCAGTGATTACTTCTGGGAAGATAAGAGGAACAGGGGAAGAAAAGGAGGATTAAGGGTCAGCTAATGCTTTCCCTGTATTATTTGACTTTTTTATAATAAGAATATATTCATGTGTCATTTGTGTGGAAAAGGTGCCCAGCATAAGGCCTGATTTAAAAGGTTTTGAACTGTTAGCTTAGCAAATGACTAGAATGATCCTGTGTTCTTTCCTATATCAAAAGTTGATCTAGTCAACTATTACACAATAGTTGATCAATAGTTGATCTAGTCAACTATTACACAGTTTCATTACTTAAAATATCAGTACTACATCAAAGCCATACCTAATAGTATGATGTCAGTACAGACGTCATCTGATCTCTGCAACTCTATATTAAACACAAGAAGCAATAGGAAAAGGCAGTTAGCTACTAATAGAAGGCGGTAGGAGGCAGGAGGCACTGGCACAAAGACATGAAATTGTATAATGGAAAAGTGACTTAGTTAATGAACACCTCAACTTATAATAAACCTGTACTTACCTAGAAGCCTTTGTTTCCATTCCCTTGTTAAAAGAATTCATCAAATTACTTATGGGTAACTTTTCTTTAAAATTTGTATCCATTTTTTATTTCTTCAGAAGAGAAAGTACTATAATGTTAAATATTTTTATAAGTTTCTGCCACGTCAAAGGAATCTCTAAAAGATCTTTTATTCAAAACAAAATCTTTAAGGAAAAGATGTCTGTAATTAAGGGCATTTGATGGAGAATATTAGCCTGGAAATGATTATTAGCAATTAAAAATATTTTGATTCTTTTATCTTTGAATATAATTTAAAGCTATAGGTCTAAATGTAATTATCACATATAGAACAGCAATTTCCTGGGAAAATCTAATGAAAAAGGAGGAATTCCTGTAGTTAATTGCTGATTCCCTTATTTCTTCCAGGCTAACTGCAGAATACCACAAAATAAGCTGATGAGGAAGACTGTCATTACCAAGTTACACAAGATAGCTATTTTTTCTATTTTTAATGAAGAGCTAAAACTGTCATAATTAACAAACCCTACAAAATAAATTTCCCCATTACTATTAATTATATTGCCAATATACTGAATTTCTACAGACTTCTCACTTATCTTTAAATCAGTATGCAATCAGAAAATATAATTTGAAAATAACAACTCACTGCCTCCCCCACTCCCAATCTTAAACCTTGGACAGATAATATCATAAAAAAGTACCTTGCAAGATTGACTATGAAATAACAGGGAATACTTTTGGAGTTGACACATTTCAACATAACTTCTAAGTTACTACACCCAAAGCCTTGAATCCAAGCATTAATTTAATTGTTCCTCAATACGAACAAAGCAAAATCTAATCACAGAAATCAAGAAGATTAAGTAAGCAAAAAGCATCCATAAAAATTGGTCCTATTTATTAAATAAACTACTACTCACGGGCAGCATAGTTTAATTTCTCCAGTTGACCTAGATGAAAAATTTATTGACTTCTGCCCATATTCTTTTGATCCATACACTTCTTTCTTTGATGGTTCCCACTTGTTTCTCCAGAAGAGCTACACTACAAAATGGCCACTGAACT
The DNA here is from genome assembly GCF_022355385.1 of Mustela nigripes. NCBI lineage: Eukaryota > Metazoa > Chordata > Mammalia > Carnivora > Mustelidae > Mustela > Mustela nigripes. Next base: position 25,181,690 of record NC_081562.1, read on the forward strand.
GGAGGGTGTGTCTTCATCATTACTAAGCATTTTCCTATCAGAAGCAGCTCTTTGAAAAAACCTCAACATAATTTCTTCATTTTCACTCAGTATTACTCAGTGACTTCAGAAGTAATAGAAAAAATAGGGTTTTTAAAATGCCTTTAAAAGATATTACTTAAAACTTGTCTTTAAAATATTTTTATACTAGCTGCAGGTAAAACATATACTCATAAATTTTCCCGGCTGCAGGCTTCTAAAATTTTCCAATCAAAATGCATCCAATTCAATTAATCTTACATGAAATGTTATACACAACAAAAAGTTTTAAAAAGGGTAACTACATTTTTTTTCTACACAAAAGCACAAGTGTACTTCAGAACAATAGTATCTAGTCCAAGACAAATATAACCATAAAAAGAAAGCTGAAGAGATGCAAAGGGAGAAAATTGACTTCCACAGCTCACATGATCAACTGAATATAAAAAGTCACAGTAACTTGGTCTTAACTAAGAGAAAGGAAGACAGCAATGGTTGGTTGAGTGCTCTCTAGTTCTGACACTACCCTTATATCATCCAATATCTGGTTAATCAATTGTCATATAATGGGCCACTTACTGAATGCTGGGAAGAAGTAAAGGGAGGAAGCAAAACTCATTTTTAACTACTTCAGGAAAAAAAAATAATTAGAACCAGGTCAAACACTGGCAATATGTTGTTGTGAGAAGAGCATGCAACAGACATTAACATGAGGTCTGGAAATTACTAGATCATGTCCAACCTTATTCTCCTTTCTCCTCATCCCAAATGATAATAATAAAAAGAGTAGAGAAAGATTTTGTGGTTCTTTTAAGAGATAAAGGAGAGATTTTACTTCAAAATGATGTATTCTGTCCTTTCATCAGAAGGGGAGAATCTGTAAGGTAAAGTAAAAAAAAAAAAAAAAAAGGACAGGACACTTTAATAACAAAGGTTAAAGAGATATGAGATTAAATGGTATGGATTAATCAGCAGAATCCCAACTTTGGGAATTTAGGCAACAATGGTACAGACCCAGGAAAACTAAAATTAAGTAAGGGTTTCTGATCTAAAAAGGGACTGGAAATGGGAAGAATTTCTTTCCTGTATTTCTTAATTAATGAAAGACTATAAAGGCTCTCATTTATTCAACTTACAAGATTTGAGAAAAATTTAATACTGAAGCATGATCTGGTTAACCCCTTTATAATAAATAGGACAAATTTTAGAAAAAAATCAAATGATTCATTCAAGAGATCCTTGCTAATTAATGTCATTCTCCTGACTACTAGTATAGTCCTCTTTCCCCAACGCTTTTAAAAAATGAAAGCCTTTGGGGCACCTGGCTGGCTCAGTTGGAAGAATATACAACTCTTGATCTCGGGTTGTGAGTTCAAGCCCCACATGAGGTATAGAGATTAAATTCAAAACTTAAAAAAAAAGGAAAGCCCTTAAGACAATCATAAAAATAACTTAAGCACTGTATATCATAACTTGAGATAAAGAAAGTTGCATAAATGCAACACATATAAGTAAAAAAGAGAGAGACCTTAGTACCTTTTGGAATGTTTATATATTTTTTAAAAATGTTAAAGTCTTTTTCTTTTTGCCCCAAATCTTTTTGTTTCATTGGTTTTATTTTATTTTTTATATTTTTCATTTTTTTAAAGATTTTATTCATTTATTTGATAGACAGATCACAAATAGGTGGAGAAGCAGAGAGAGAGAGAGAGAGGAAGCAGGCTCCCCACTGAGCAGAGAGCCCAACATGGGACTCCATCCCAGGACTCTGGGATCATAACCTGAGCCAAAGGCAGGGGCTTTAACCACTGAGCCACCCAGGTGCCCCTTATTTTATTTTTTTAAATGTTAAAATCCTTATTAGAGCTCTGAGGCTATGTGAAGAAACCAAAAGGGAAGAAACAACATGACCCATACAGAAAAAAATCAAAGACTTATTCCCCAAGAATAATTTTTATAATTCCTGTTAAATATACTTACTATTGTACATCTGGTAATAACCTAGCTTTGGCCTTACTGGTTAATCTTCTATGTCAATAGGGTTCTAATTTAATAACTCCATTAATAAGTATTCTTTCTACTACAGATAAAAGCATGAATTTTGCTATGACTCCAATCTATTCAGTAACATAGTATTTTATATAATGCAACTGTGGAGAACTTTATGTACTACAGAAAACTGAAGATACATTTTAAGTGAAAATAAAATGATATATTACCTTAAATTTTATAATTATTCCAGAAAGCAACTCCATTATCAAAATAGCAAATACTGTCAAAATATATATTCATAGAAAAAAAAACCAATTTACTTCCACTAGGTCAAATCAATAATGCAAGGAGAAAAGAATCCACAAATGATACTTACAAAAAATGCCTTAACTTTTTTAGAGATGTATAACAACCTCTAAAAATATAAGGCATACTGGAATTAAAATTTTAAAAAATAAAAAATAAAACAATAAAAATAATATAAAAATAGGAGAATCTCTCAAGAGAGGATTTTTTTTTTTTTTTTTTTGTAAAGAGAGAGAAAGAGAGAGAGAGCAAACACAAGTGAAGGGCAGGGAGAAAACCCCAAGCAGGTTCCAGGCTCAGCATAGAGCCCAAAGCAGGGCCCAATCCCACAACTCTGAGATCATAACCTGAACAGAAATCAAGAGCTGGACGCTCAACCAAGCTACCTGCGGGAGCCCTGAGTGAGAGAGGATTTTTAAAATTTACTTTTAAATGTGCAAGACTGTGTGAGAGCCATCTCACATTTATCTGGTTGATTTAGTGTGGGGATTGGGATAGGGGAGCTAAACCTGAACATAGTCCCAACAAAGAGTTAACATTTAATACTTTACTAAGAAGTATGAAGGAGGGAAAGAGATCCATATAAGAGGCGCAAAATTTAGCTTTCAAGTCATTAACAAAGGAAAAGAGAATGAATCTCAACAACCACCAGAAAGAGTTCAACTACAGGGAGCACGGTTACTACCGACAGGAATGTGAACGAATAAAGGGTACCTTCAGGCCAACTCTGTAGCCCTATAGGGAATTACAATGGTTTAGAGGCACTACAAATAATGCAAAGAGGTAGAAATATTTGTCCTTCAGATAAAAAGTTATTTTCAGGTACTCTTCCCTCTGGGAATGGAAGGATTCAAAATAGGATGAATGACTCAAAGTTTCTGCAATTAATTTATAATGAAAAGATATGAAAGCTACAAAGGGGCAACATCAGAACTTTTAAATACCTGCCTAAGGTCAATAGAGATTTCCTACTCTCAAAACATCTTAAAGGTAACATTATGGAATAAAATGATGATACTGATATTTCAGTATTTATTTGTTTAGTACCCATGTTAGATATGCTGTTCATAATTTTCTAACTTTGTTCAGCCTGCAAGGTCCAAGTCTGAGGTTACACTGTCCTTTTCACTGGAGCCTCCTGGGGTAGTTGGGCTCCAAGATAATTAAATTAACTTTGAACATATATATATGGAATCTAGCACTGATAAAATGAAGGCAGTCAGATTCTCAGGCAAGGACTGGGACCCAGACCTGGGAATCTCACTCTTCCTTTCCTTTCTTAATTCCTCTACAACACCATCTTTCAGTGTACCCCTAGCTCACCCAGACTATCACAACTCAAATGTGACCTCTGGGCCAAAATTATAAGAAAAAAAATAGTAGGTTGATTAATACTCCAGGAAACTGGTATTAAGTTGATATCAAATCAAAACACTTAAAAAAGAGTTTTAAGCAGGGAAAGAATGTATTTGGAATATTTTGTAAAATTATGGTTGACTTAAAATGTTAAATTTTAATGTTAAGGTAGCATATGACATTTTGAGTAAGTCTTAAGACATAAATGAGTCTGATTTCTGACTCTGAAAGTCATTATAATAACAGTATTAAAACAAATACACCAAATATATCCAGTAAAATTTTCTTAGGGAAACAGACGTTAGGTCCTATGATGGTTGTGATAAACTGAGTTTGTTCAACCTCCATTTTATCTTCCTTCTTTATAGTGTGCCTCTTATGTTAAAGAGACAGGAAAGCTAAAGGTAAGATTTCCCAAATTATTTTGCAGCTCGAGTGCTAGATATAAACTGGGCTTTTTCTTTTTCTCTTCCTTCCTTCATTTTTTTCCTTTCTTATCTCCTCCTTCCCTCCCTTCCTCCCAGTATGTGTTACCGGCTTTCTGGTCATGCAGAGGCAATTATAGTAGAGACAGTGGATAGATTCTGAGTTACAGTCCCACTGCACCAGCTTTGTGGGTTACTGAGAGGCAGCTGTGGTGATGGTCTCCTGATTCTTACGTTGTTGCTTATGATTGTGATCATGTGTTCTCAGATTCAGCTTGATAGACACTGGGTTCCTCATCTTCCACTATCCTCCCAGGCTGATGTCCCAACACCCCCTGGCCTGTCTTCACCAAGAATCTTATTAGGTCAGCTTAACCAAAACCCCTCAAACCCCAGGGTCTCCTCTTAGAAACGAAGTTCCCACTTGCCGGTGCTATAATTACAACTGAGCCTGGTTCTACACAAAGATCTCTTTTCTCCTATTTTGATGGTTGGGATTAAAACCTGTTTTTATTGCTTAAATACTATCTAGCTCTGGTTTTTAATAGTATCTCCCATATATACATGAGGTATACATGTTAACAAACTTGTTTTTTTTCTTGTTAATGTATCTTTTAGTACCAAGGGTCTTAGTCAAGAACTCACAAGGGCAGAAGGAAATTATTTTTGTTCCCTGCATTCCCTGTTCGTAAAATCATTTCTAGAACACAGAGATGAGAAACTGACTCATTTAAAGGTGAGCAGTAAAAGAATTCATGGATTAAAAGATTCAGTATTGTAAAGACCAGGTGAGTCTCTCTAAATCAAGCTACAGATTCAAAGCAATCCCAGTCAGAATCTCAGTAGGTTGTTTTTCAACTGAAACTGACAGGCTGTTTCTAAAATTTATTTGGAAATGCAAAGGACCAAAAATAGACAAAGCAACCCCGAAGGAAAATAAAGCTGAAAGGTTTTTCCTACCAGACACTAAAACCCATTATAAAAAGTTATAGTGATTAAATTAATGTGTTATGGCACAAGAATGGTCAAACTGATCAATGGAAAAGAGAGTATCCAGAAATAAAGCCACACATTCAAGGTATCCTGATCTATTACAAAAGCAACACAGTAGGTAGTTCAGTGGGAGAAAGAATCACCTGCTGAGTAAATACGAGTTAATGGGACATCCATTCAGGGAAAAAAAAATAATGTTGATCTTTATTTGATCTTCACTTGATCTTTACTTGACCATATAAAAATCAGTTCAGATGGATGACAGATCTAAAGGCAAAAGGTAAAATGAAGCTTTTAAAAAAAGTATCTGTCTAACCTTAAAGTAGGCAAATATTTCTTTAAAAGCACTAACCACAAAAAGAAAAAGGTTTAATTGGATTATAAGAGTTAAGAGCTTCTGTTCATTAGAAGACACTATTAAGGGGTGCCTGGGTGGCTCAGTGGGTTAAAGGCTCTGCCTTCGGCTGGGGTCATGATCTCAGGGTCCTAGGATCAAGCCCTGCATCTGGCTCTCTGCTCAGCAGGGAGCCTGCTTCCCTTCCTCTCTCTCTGTGGGTCTCTGTCGACTTGTGATCTCTGTCAAATAAAATCTTAAAAAAAAAAAAAAAGACACTATTAAGAGAGTGCCACATATATTCTGAGATATTTGAGGTATATATATCCAGACTGGTATCCAATATATGTAAAGAACTCCTTCAAATAAGTACAAGAGATAGCAGAACTGAAAAATATGCAAAAAACATATACTGGCTTTACAAAAGTGGATTTTACAATGGATGGGTTCATAAGCATATAAAAAGACTCTCTTTTTTTTATCAGGAAATGCAAATTAAAGGCAAGAGGACAGACCAGAAGGCTAACAAGAAAGACTAATATTAGCAAGTGGTGGTAAGGATGTAGTAGAACCAGACCTCTTATATACTGCTGGTAGAGGAGTATAAACTGGTACAGCTGGGTTGGAATAGTATTTGACAAAATCTACAAAAGGTGAATATGTGCATCTCCTATGACTCAGTAATTTTACTTCTAAGTATATACTCAACAGAAAAACGTTCAACAAAACGTATATTCTAAGCGGCACTATTCATAATAGTCCCAAATGGGAAACTACCCAAACCATGAACTGTAGAACAGACTGAAAAGTTGTCATACATTCACAGGGAATACTATGGAGAAATAAAAAATGCTCGCATGACAATACAGATGAACCTAACAAAACCAGAGAGCAAAAAAAGTCAGCTAAAAAAAGAGCATATACAAATGCAATTGCACAGTGGAGGCAAAACTAAGGTAGTTATTACAAGTCCGAATAATGGTTTTCTCTGAGGTGGGCAGGACTGACAAAGGAAATAAGAGGTAAGTAACTTCTGGTGGGCTCGGTGATGTTGTTTCTTGATTTGGCTATTGATTACATGGGTGTATTCAACATGTTAAAATTTGTCAATCTGCACATTTATGATTTGTATACTTTTCTTATGAATATTATCCCTCAATAAAGATCATATGATAAAAAGCAAATAAACAGCAAATTGGAAATGATTTTCTACAAGTGTAATAAGGTTAAGTAACACATGAAGAACTCATGCAAATCAATTTTTTTTGTTTTTGCAAATCAATAAAGAAATATTTTATTTATTTGTTTGAGAGAAAGAGAGAGATAGAGCAAGTGAGCAAACGAGCAGGGGGAAGAAACGAGAACCTGAAGCAGACTCTGCACTGCGCTGGAAATGGGGCTCGACCCATAACTGCGAGATCATGATCCCAGCTAAAACCAAGAGTCAGATGCTTAACTGATTGAGCCATCCACGTGCCCCTACAAATTAATTTTTAAGAAGCTGGCATCAAGGGGTGCCTGGATGGTTCAGTTGCTTAAGTCTTGGGACTCTTGATCTGGGGTCAGGTCATGATCTCAGCGTGGTAGATTGAGCTCTCTTGGCTTCAGGCTTCAGGTCTGCACTGGCAGTGGAGCTTGCCTAAGTAAGATTCTCTGTCTCTCCCTCTGCATCGCGCCCCCAACCTCACCAAAGAAAAAAATTAAAAAAAAAAAAAAAAAGAAGCTAGCGTCTAAGAGGAAAATGAACAAAATACACAAAAAGAACATGCAAAGAAAGAAAAAAAAATGGTTCCAATGAATCCATAAAATATGAATTAGAACAATGGAATGATATTTTTCCCTGCCAAATTAGCAAAGATTAAAAGAAATTAAAAAAGCCATTGCTGAGGATTTGGTGAAATTGATATTCTTATTCCTAATGGAAATGTAAGATAGTATAACCTTTTTGTATGAGTCTTTAAAAATTGTCATATCCTTTTGACCCACTAGTTTCATGTCTAGAAATTATTCTAAGGAAAAATCAGAGCTGCAGTTAAAGATGGAATCATATCAGTGTTATTACAACGGTGTTTTGAAACAATTTAACTGTCCATAATGGAAAAACTGTTATATTAAAATACACACACATGCTGGAATATTATGTTATCAATAATGTTTTCAAAGAGTAATGAATGAAGACTCATGAAAATTTTAAATGAAAAATACATACAAAATTCTACATGCTATGATACCTTTTGTTTTAAAAAATGTCACACGCTAAACATACACTTGCTTTAAAAAAAGTCTGTAAGAACACAATATTATAATGTTAATGGCAGCCATCATTGATTGGTAGGATAAAGGATGATTTTAATTTAATGGTTTATTTTCTACAATGAAATATGTTTTTTTTTTGAGCATTACTATTATATTCAGAAATCTAAGAAAAAATAGGGTAAAAACAAAACAAAACAAAAAAAACATCCGCCTGGCTTTCTTTACCCTAGAAATCTGAGCAACCTAGATTTTTGTCTCCTTCAGCTCCCACCTTCAATATGTAACAGTTTCCTTGATTTTACCTGTAATTCTAAGAATTACCTGTCCAAGCCATCATTCCATTATTTCTTCTCTCATTTCCAAAATTCAGATACTTGTCTTCCCAAATGAGCTCCTCGAATCCACTGTTCGTTTTGGTAAAACGACCTCATCTTCCACTACTTCCACATTCTAGCCACATCAAACCACTTTATATAGCGACCCTCCACGCTCAAGCCTCTGGAAAAATCCACGCCAGGTACCTTCACACCTCCTAACCTTGGCATGCTCAGTTCTCTCTCCCGGGAATGCATTTTCTCCATTCGTTCTAATCCGATTCATAGTTACCATGTACCTCCGATATCCTTTTCTGGGTGTAGCTTCTCTGAGACCACACCAACAGAGTGCCGTTTCCACATCAATCCTCCAGTAACAGTTAATACATATTTCGACATTTATCATTCTGCACTCTTTAATAGCTAGCTTTCCCAGTGTATGGAATAAGCCATTTCTTTTTAAAAATTCCTTAAAATCTGGTTGGATGAGTGAACATAGAGCATACATATATGCAATATATCTACACTGCGTGTGAGCTTCACCTGTATCGGATAGATAAACGGCAATAAAACACTCGCCTGCCTTTTTTTTTTTTTTTTCCTCCCATTCAAGATGGCAGAGAACGTCTTAAAATAGTCCCACACAAAAGCACTCACACCCAGAGCCTCGAGTCAGAGGAACTGGCTACACCTAGCGCCAACAGCAAAGGACAAAAGAATTGAACCTAGATGTTGAGATGGCTCGGTCCTAATCACTCTCAGTAGGTCCCCATACAGATTTTCCAACGTGTTAGAAAACTGGCACCTGCTGCCTTCATTAACGAGGACCACGCCTCGATCGGGAACAGTGACCTGAGCCACTTCTGGATACTGACCCAAAAAATCGAGGATGAAAAAGGGGGAGGCTAAGCAGTACTGAGGAGTATCCAAAATGCACGATTGGGCCCCGCCCCACCCGGGCGCAGAAGCCCCGCGGCGTATCCATCTCCCGGGAAGGAACAGGCAGGGCTCCGGACCACCGGCCTAGCAACCGGGGCCCCAGCTGAGAATTCTGGGCGGGCCTGAGGCGGAGATTGCCACGGCGAGGGTGCCCGGGGCTACACCTGTCAGGAGGCGACCAACTCTAGGCCCCGAAATCGCCGAGATTCGGTGACCCAGGCTGGTAAGAGCGTCGCCGGATCCCTTCTCCCGGGATCGGCCCTTCGCCTTCCCCCTTGACCTTCTTAAACAAAGGCAATCCACACCCACCGCCATTTTCCCCTTACCTCAAAAACCACCTCTTCGTCAAACTCTGGTGTCATCCTTCTCCGCCATGCCACCCGCCTCAGCACGATGGGAAATGAAGGCGGGAGAACAGGCAGCACCCCGGCTTCTGCTACAGAACGGTCTCTTCTGTTCAGAAAACTACAATTCCCAGAATGCTCGCAGCTCACGCCCCCTTTTCAGGACCACTTATTGGAACAGAGCATGAGCGTGTGGGCAGGAGGGGCGGGAGCGGGCGGAAGCTCGAGCCCGCTGATTGGAGGAGCCTGGAGCTTTTGTCCGCCTTTTACGGCCGCGACTAGCAGGGGGCGCCTGAAACACTGATTTTTTATTTTTTATTTTTTTTGGAGCTGGAGAGGAGCACGCGCCGGCGGAGCCGCGGTGAGCCTTGCTCGTGCCCGCGCCTGGCCGTCCTCTCAGAGCTCGGCTGGGTGGCGCTCGTGCCCGCCCGCCGCCTGCGGCTCGCGCCCGGGAGCGCCGCCGGGTCCCTGAAGCCGGTCGCGTCCTTTGTGCGGCGCTCGGGTTGCGCCGCTGGGCAGCGGGACGGAATGCGGGCGCTGCGGAGTCTCTGCTCTTCTGCTCAAACTCTCGAAACAATGGAGTGTAAGAGGAGCTTGGACTGAGGGGGGCGAGCGGGGAAGCGAGCTGCACGGGGAATCATGACTTCTGCCGCGGGTAAGTGACGGCGCTCGCGCTGCCGCCGGAAAGTTTGGAGGGAGCGCTGCTAGTCTTGGGCTCTGGAGCAACTTTCTCCTCACGGGTGCGTTAACGGTGTTCCCCCTACCTTTCCCGAGGGCTGAGCAAATGGGGGAGCGGACGGCTTGTGCCTCCGGATTTTCTCGTCCCTTCCTGCGGAGAGGGGCTGGTTGGAAATGGGGTGTCTCTTGGGACCTCCCTTTAAGCGGACACCCGTGTTGGGAGCTCTTTGCGCCAGGTGAATCACGGAATGTGACGAGGGAGACATTTGCTCGTCCCTCCTAAAGTCTGGGGGACTTCGCATTTGTGTGTGGAAGTAGTTTAGGTTCCCATGTTAAGAAATCAGTTCTTCTAGGAAAGGCAGTGTTCCCGGACGGCTGAACTCAGCCACTGTGCTGAGTCGCTGTGAACCTAGTCTCTGCTGGAAACCCTGACCTTTACTGGCCGGAGAACTTTAGACAGTGTGACTCCAGCCCTGGTGGTTTTCCCTCTGTTATCTGAAAAGCAGGGGCGTAGAATTGTCTGTCGATGGCAGTTTTTTTGCTCCTCTTCACCCAGTTTTTATGGATTTTTTTTTTTCTTTTTCTACCTGATTAGTGTAAACGAACCCTTATTTTCTGTCTGCCTTCCAGAGTCCTTTCTCTGCCTCCAAATGACAAAGCCTGTAATTTACCTTTGTGTGGAGTTTGAGCAATTCTCGACGTTGTATTTCTAAACAATCTTAAGAAACAGTTCTTATTTTCTGAAAATAATTAGTAAAGTCATTGCAGATAACTATTAAAATCACTTTATAAGACCATAGGTTAATTTTTTAAACCAGAACTTAGTAATATATGGAGTATTGTGGGTTTTTTTCTATGTGTTTTTTGGCCATGTTCAAAGAAAAACACGTTTCACTAGAAATTTTATAGAAAAACGATGTAAGGCTTCCCCTCAAACTTGCTTCTAGAATCAGCACTTAAGCACAATTAAACTTTCTTTGCTTTTCTTGGCATTTGTTTTAAATTCCTGCAACTTGAAGCTGTCAAACAGCACTCTAAATGTTCTGATTTGTATTATTTCTAAAACAGATATATTGGAGCGTTGCGTCGCTCGATGTAATCCGATTACAACTAACAAGGCGAGAAGTTAGCCAACAGCAATAAGAAAGCAAGGAATGAAGTATATCGGAAGATGTTGTGCATGTTTCCTTTTTAATGTTACATGTATGTAGAGGAGATATGTTACCATATACTATGGAAGTTAAACTCTCTTTTCCTTACTAAGGGAAGACTTTTTACTTACTTGAGGTGAACTATTTTCATCTTAAATTTCTGTGCCTCACCATTCAGTTTTTCTTTATTACTGACCCAATCCAGTTAGTTAAAATTTTAAGTGGTCGGATATTTAAAAATCTTTCTGGCCATTTTAGCCTTCCCCTCCTTCCAAGTGTCAAACACATTTAAAATATTCATACCTTAAATGTATCATTTTAAGTTCTAGCCCTAACAGTTGATAATGAACAGGTACAGGAACATTTAAGTTGACATTTAGATGTGTGAATCTGATCTAAGGTTCGGTCTGGAAGTTTATGATGCTTTCATTTGACTTACCGGAGAATGATGCAAGCTATTTTTATATTTTATCAACTTTACAATTAAAGAAATCCACAAACATTTTTGTGGTGTTTAAAAGAGGAACACTTCCTGTGTTTAGCTGAGTTAGTTGGTTTTTAGCCTGGCTTGCTGAGAAGCATTAACTACCTTTTTGTTCACCCATCTGTTGAGATTTTTTATAATTCTTTCTCATGTCTAAATGGAGAATATGGAAGAAAACTGGGGTTTTATTTCCATTCTTTTCTTACAAAATTATGTGGTCATCATTCTTACAAGCTCTTTATGATGCTTTTTTTGGTACAATAATAAAATTCTTTAAAACTTTAGGAATATTATTTGTAGTTGGGGAAGGGGATGTTTATGTTGAATCTAATCTGTGGTATTTGGGATGGTTGTCTTAATTTTAAAAAATAAGATAGATAATAAAAAATAAAAAAATTAAAGAAATGTTGTAGAACATTTTGCGTTACAAATATCCTAAAGGAGAGCTTGCTTTTTTTTCTGCATCTGTGAATGAGTATGCCCATAATAGAGATTTTTAAATTATTCTAGTCAGTTTGTGAAAAAGGAAAGAGATCATCAGTGTATATTTTATATTCTTTAAAACAGATACAGCCTCATTAATGCCTGTGTTTTGCCTTTTGGCTGATCCAGTAGCTAGGAAAGTGTGTACGTGAACCACAGCCATCTGTGTGTAACAGATGACAAGTATGTTTGTAATAGTAAAATGGTACCGGTGCTTTACTTTCTTACCTTATTTTCCCCTGGAGCCAAACAGCTGTGTAAATAAAAAGATTTGCTGCTTTGCTCTACAGCTTTTGGGTCTAAATGTTGATACAGTATTAAAATCCAAAGGTGCTGGGTGCATTTCCAAACATCATGCACTTATTTCAAGAGTGACAGAAACAGGCTGTAATATAATGGCTTTTTATTTTTTGAGTTGTGTTTCTTTCAAAATAGAGCCACTAAATACTACTACTACTACGACTACTACTACTAAGAAATGATTTTGGATATTGCTGTACCAGTGACTTAAACACTTGTTCTTACTAATAATTAAAAACTTATTCAGTAATCCTGCTGAAGCTGATTCCTGCTAACTTTTCAAAATATTGTTCTACATTTAAATGGATACTGATTTTTTTTAAAAGAAATTTCCTGTTACTGAGGCATATTAAAGGGTATGTATATGTGGCAGCTTTGTCTATTCCCAGGCCCTGTTTTCAGTATTGAGAATAGAGCAATGTATTAAAATGCCTCTTCTCCTGGAGCTTGCCTTCTAGTGGTGAAGACTGACAAAATTATTCTGAAGAAATATCACATGGAGAAAAGGGACTACAGAAAGTAAGGATTCTCCTGAAGCAAGGATCACATAAGTTATAATCTCAGAATCATATAGGATTTAGAGATCTGTTCCACATCCTCATCTACAAGGAAACTGAGGCAACCAGATCTTTGAGTTATGTTATCTGCTACCTCCAATACACAGTTTATGAGTAGCAGGCTGAAGTTCACAGTTATTTATTTAATTAAATGAGTATGTGTTGAATGTTAGGTGTATAACGCTATGCTATATTCGTTGGGAATCAACCACAGCTCATATATAGTTACTTGAATTTCTGCAACACTAAGGATAGGGATTTATGACTCTTGGAAGAGGACTCATAAAACACATTTAAAGAAGAGTAAAACTGATACCAAAGATTAAAAAACAATGTAACTAAAACGCAAAAATTGATTGGTTAAATGGCTTTTAACAGTACACTAAGATTCAGAAAGTAAAAGATTGATTTGATGAGACTGGGTTTTTGCTTTGGGGTATTTTTTAGTTATGGAAAATACACATAAATTTACCGTCTTTGCCATTTTTAAATGTATAGTTCAGTAGTGTTAAAGACCCTCAAGTTGCCTTGCAACAAATCTCCAGAACTCTTTCCATCTTGCAAAATGGGCTTTTTTTTTCTTTATAATTCCTTCAAAAATCCCAGAGGTAGGATGTTTTAAGAATGGTTATGGAAGTCAACATGACAGCTTGTCAGGTTTCATTATCTGGGGTAGGGTGGGAGGTTTGGAAAAGGCCTTGGGCATTCCTACTTTGTCTTAAGACTTAATAGGTCAGGAGTTTAATAGACTATTATAGCAAGGTTTATCTTCAGCCTTTGAATGGTTTTACAGTTTTTTTTAATGTAAACAAAAATAACATGCTTATTAAATAGTTAACTGAAATTGTATAGCTTTGGGAATTTATATTAATTTATTTTGGAAGTATTTTATTATCTTTATCAGGACAGTACACCCAGGAATTGAATGAGAAAGCATGTGTTATCATGTGACCTTGGCTTGGGAAAATGGTTGGTAAAAGGAAATAGAACACCCTATCCTCCCCCAACCCCAACTTTCCTCTAATACCTTACCAAACGTTGTGACTTCTCTTGAAATTTCCTTTGTTGAAAAAAAAAATCATCACTAAATGAAGTATAATGCCTCTGTATATTCAAATACTTAATGTCCAAAAGATATTTTGAAAAATTGGTTTTTTTTTTCCAGTAAATCTAGCTTTTATTAAGCTTTAAATCCTGTTAAAGAACAAACATGAAGTGTAAGACTAAGATAAAATAAAGTATTTTTACTTCAGGTGTCCTTGGGGAAATGTGACTAGGTGATAGTGATAGTATAGGTGGAAAAACTTAAAAGAACTGAAAAACAAAACAAAACAAAACAAAAAACCAGATGTTTGAGTTCTATATAATTTTCATCTTATAGGTCTTTTGTATGAGGCTTTTGTTAGGTGACTTTAGGCTAGGACCAGGTCTGTACAAAACTAACATAGTATAATCGGTGTTTATTTAAGAAAAATAGGTGTTTGTTAAGTGCTTTTGATATAATGTTAGGAAAGGATTGCTACAGTAGAAATTGTCTTTGAAATGCTCTAGAAGAGTGCTTATTAATAAAGGGAACACAGTATATTCACCTGTGGAACTTAAAAGAACTTAAAAGAAGCTGTATGCCCAGAAACTCTGACTGATCAGACATGTAGTTGAACCTACACACATGATTTTTTAAAAAAATAAAGCTCTGTGAGGGATTATAATGAAAATTCCCAGTAATATTCCCCATACAGAGAAATACCAACTTCATAATGAATCAAATAATATAGAGGAACTAGTTTTGTTTGTAAGTTTGGAAAATTTCTGATTTCTGTATTCCTTTTTAGGATAGTTTTGGGGGTTCTAGTGAAGTAGATTCTTGAGAAAAGGCACTTAGACAACTCTATGGTATATCACTGAGGTAGAAGAATACCACTACTTATTGATATATAATGTTAAAGGGTTTCATGTCTATATAACTGAGACAAATTCATTCAGCACTCAGCAGATGAACTAAAATACTACTTTCTTCTTCTATACCAATGATTTCATTTAGTGTCCACTGAAGATACGGTAATCTGTTCCAGAATTAGAAGAAAACTTTATTGGACTTGCTAAGAAATGTACACTGTACCCAGAGCTTTGTATATTGGAATTGAAGGTCAATTTAAGGAATTTTCAGGAGTAATGTGGACTCTTCAATGAAATATAATCTACCTAGTAAAATGCAAGCTCACCATATTATCAAAAAAAGTAAAAATGTTATCAAATTTATTTATTTATCATCTTTTGCTTTGGCGTTTTTTGTTTGTTTTTTAGCATCATATTATTGTTTTTTCCTTTCTAGAGATTAAGAAGCCACCAGTGGCCCCTAAGCCAAAGTTTGTGGTAGCAAATAATAAGCCAGCTCCACCTCCTGTTGCACCCAAACCCGATATTGTGATTTCTAGTGTTCCACCATCAACAAAGAAAACCAAACCAGCAATAGCCCCGAAACCAAAAGTTCTGAAGGGCTCACCTGTTAGAGACATTGGGCAGTCAGCATCAAGGAAAATCATTGTAAACCTGGAAGAGCACAAACAGGAATTACCTGAAAATGCCGACAACTCTGACTGTAGAAATGTAGGGCATCAGAGCAGTAATTATATTTTACCAATGTGTTCCTGCAGTTCTCAGTGTGTCCATAAACTTGGGAATAGAGAGAATTTGTGTGTAAAGCAACTTGTTTTAGAGACCCTGGAAACGCATGAAAACTTAGAATATAGTAAAATTGAGGAGTCCTCTTCAGCCGTAAAAACAAGGAGTAGATGTGATTCTAATGTTGAGAATGTCAAGAGCCAGAGTGAAGTCGTTTTAAAGGCAAACATCCTAGAAGAGAAGCTCAAAGATGTTTTAACACAACGAACATCACCTTTTATTTCCCTACCGAAGCACAGATCCACAGACAGCCCAGAAATTAATGATGGCTATAATTCCAACAGACAATTCAGAATTGAGTTTGCAGATTTGTCACCTTCCCTGTCCAGCTTTGAAAAAGTTCCTGATCATCACCATTGCCACCTACAGCTTCCTAGTGATGAAACCTATCAGCCTAGCAGTGATAAAAGCAATACTTGCTTTCATTCATCTGGACAAGAAGCTCTGGAAAATGGTAAAAGTAGTACTTTTTTATCTTCAGATGGAGTTAGTAAGAAATCAGAAGTCAAAGACCTCGGTCCCTTAGAAATTCACTTAGTACCACATACTCCCAAATTTCCAACCCCCAAGCCCAGAAAGACACGGGCTGCTCGTCTGTTACGTCAAAAGTATGTAGATGTGCCTAGTGAAAGTACTGAAGAACCAGAGAATTTAGACAGTGACTCTTCTTGTCTTTTAGAAGCTGGTTTGAAAAACGATAAAATCAGTGTTCTTCATCATAATGTTTTGTGTAACCAGGAACAGGTGGACAAAGTGAAGCCAGGAAATAAAAGTGAATTGAATGTGGACTGCAGTGGTGACAGACAAAATTTAGTCAGTCCACAGAAAGCTGTGTGTCCTGAAACATCTTCCTTTGAAAAAATGGAAACAGATTCTAATTTAAGTTCTGACAGCAAGACAATAGATGATTCTAGTATGTCACTTGCTGTGGACAAAGGGACCAATTTTATAAGGTACAGTACTTTATCTATGAGCCTACCAAAGCAGCTCAAATTAACCTGCAATGAACATTTGCCTACTACCTGCAATGTGGGAGTGTCTGCCCCTCAAATACAAAAGGAATCTACAATAAAAGGTGAAAATTCCTCAAGAATTGTCCCCAAAAAACCTCAAAGACACAGCTTGCCTGCTGCAGGAGTGCTTAAAAAGGCTGCCTCAGAGGAGATTGTGGAGAAAAGTTCTTATCCCTCAAATGAAGAAAATAATTCAGAGAAAGGTCTAGAAAGAACTCACCTTCAGCATGTGTGTGCCCAAAACCTCAGTATGTCATCCTCCTTTGATATGCCTAAACGGGCTTCAGAAAAGCCAGTGTGGAAATTACCTCATCCTATTTTACCCTTTTCGGGGAACCCAGAATCCTTAAAGTCTGTCACTACATCATCAAATAGTGAGCTTTCAACTGCCATAACTAAGCCTCGAGCAAAATCATTATCTGCTATGGATGCGGAAAGGTGCACTAAGCCTTGCAAAGACACTCAGAAGAAAAACTCTTTAAAGAAGTTGCTGAACATGAAATTGTCCATCTGCTTCATGAAAAGTGACTTCCAGAAATTTTGGTCCAAGAATAGCCAGCTTGGAAACGCAACTGCAGGCAGCCTCTCAGGTGGGGAGAGGAAAGGAATTGAAAGTGATTGGCATGGCATGTTGGTAGAAGAGAAGAGAAGTAAACCCATCAAGGCGTATTCTGCAGATAACTATAGCTTGGAATCTCAAAAGAAGAGGAAGAAGTCCCGGGGCCAGACCAGTGCAGCTAATGGACCACGAGCTGAGTCTTTGGATGACCAAATACTCTCCAGGGAGTCATTATCTCAGGCGCCTTGCAAATCTGTCACAAGTGGCTGTGCCCCAGAGTATGAAAATGTACGCCATTATGAGGAAATACCAGAGTATGAAAACTTGCCATTTATAATGGCCATAGGGAAAACTCCCGAGTTAGAATGGCAGAATTCCAGAGGCATGGAGGACACTGATGCAAATGTGTACGAGGTAGAAGAGCCATATGAAGCTCCAGGTGGCCAGTTGCAACTTGGACCCAGACATCAGCATTCCAGGTAACACTTAGGTGCCAGATGGACACTGTGCTTTTGCATTTATTACTGAAATTAACCTCCCAAGAATGCTGTGAGATGGGGGGAAATCACTTGGTAAGAGAGTGGTTTAGTTAAGCACATATTAAATTATTTCAAACTGCAGTGTTCTTTTATCATAGTCAGTATGGGTATTTTCAATGCAGGCTTAAAATAGCTGACTTATTTTAGTATCTGATTCAAAGAATTTGAACCAGTGGTAGTGTAGATAGTACAAAGGAGACCTAGAACAGCAAGGTTGCAGGCCTCCAAAGCACCAACGTAGAAGGAATAGCAGGAATTTAGGGGAGGAAATTGGCCAGATCAGTGACGTTTATTTGTTAGGTGTAAGAAATGTGTGCAGTTTGGGGGTGCCTGGGTGGCTCAGTCAGTTGAGTGTCTGACTCGATCGCAGCTCAGGTCTTAATCTCTGTGTCATGAGTTTGAACCGCACACTGGGCTCTACACTGGGTGTGGAGCCTACTTAAAAAAAAAAAAAAAAAAGAAAGGAAAGAAAGAAAAAGGAATTTGTGGAGTTTGAAATCCATGCATTTGCCTATGGTGTCCTCGTCAGTTAAAACCTCGAAATTTACAAAATTTCCTACTCTGACGATTAGTTATTTTGCTTTTTGAAAACTAATTGCTGGCTTCATATGGATATAGGAAAAACACAGGAAATGGAAAGCTATTATCTTTTCTTTCTCATTTTTTAATATGTGTTTACTACCTCTGGTATCCCTTCTCCAACTTTCTTATTGAAACCTTGACTGTCCTTGATGGTCCAGCTCAGCAACCGTTGACTTCATGAAGCTTTTACAGACCTAGTAGGAAGTGTTTATTTCCTATTCTGATCTCCCCATTATGCTGTGGTATCTTTATAGGTTTTATCTCCATTTGTCTTAAGGTATAGCTTATACAGTCTGATATTCTGTATTCAGTTTTAAGCTCCACCAAGATTTTGAGTTGTATCTTTTTTTTTTTTAAGACAATTTTATTTTAATATTCTTAGTTGAAAATGAGTCATATTTTTTATCCCTTATGGGGCCAAATGGGGTTTGGAGGGATGAGTAGGTGTTGGTTGGGTGAAAGAATGAATGAAAAAGAAGGAAAGTAAACACTGCAGAAGCTTTGTTCTCTCTCTGTAGTCTCAAAGAGGGCCTTCGCATTGCATTTAAAGTGTTGTGTGTATAACATAAAGCACATAGGCCCTTTTTGAAGTCTTCATGCTCTTAGGTCATTAACCTCAAAGTAACCTTTGAGTACTTACAGTGGGACTTTTGTAGAAATAGTGACATAGCAGAGGATCAGAGAATTATCAGGTGAATGGAATAAATAAAAATGTCAAGCAAAATTTTATAGTACCAAGTAAAATTGTTCCAATTTCTTTTAGCTTTCAAATGCTTTCCCAGCATGTTTCTTTACTCATCATCTGTGCCCTTCCTCCACTGAGCCATAAAATACTTAGCTTCCTTGCCTGACTTTTCTCATAGCTGACTCCATTCTGCTTACAACTGTCTACTCTGAACATTAGTATTTAGGCAGAAGTCTTTTCCTTGGCATAAATATTTTGACAGAGAATTGAAATTAAGTATCCAGTTAAAAAAAAAATGTGTGTTCTCATGCTTGTTCTTGTCTCCATGAAATAGTTTTGTTGGGATTGCCCTGTTTTAATATGTTTTTGTATATTATGTGGGTGTGTATGTGTCTGTGTGTATCTGGGTGAAAGAGGAATTAATTTGGCTTCTTTATGATATATGATTATCCTTAGCTAAGATGGAGTGTTTTTCTTGAAATTGGAGGTTTCGCCCTCCCATTGGCCTTCAGGCTTAAATCCCAAGGATTTGTCATTATTACTAACACCAGCTGTAAACTTCTGGAATTTGTCCATTTTCTGGTATGCTTCTTACGCAGTGAGGGCACTGCTGCTCTGGTGCTGCTGGGAAACCAGGTTGGAAGGGGTTAATGTACACAGCCAGCCAGTGCAGCTGCACAGCATTGGTAAGGAGGGTTCTTTCTCAAGGCCACAGGAAACTGAGGGCGGCTTTGGACAGGTTACAGGCTGTGAAGTAGGGCAGCCTGGTAGAGACTGAGAGAGCTCTGCTTTTGAATTGGCTTTCCATGGAGATTTTAGTCTAGGCCTGGAGCAGGGAGCCAGGCTTGAGTGACTTGAAGTGTGCCAGCTGAATCCAAAGCCTTCAGTTGTAGGGTCAGACTAACAGCTTTTCCTGGGAGGGTGTACCTTTTTAAAACATTGAATAGATGAAAGAAAGCAAAATCCGAGCCTTCATGAGGAGGATACCTGGACACCTTAAAACAAGGTAAATGAGAAGTGGGACCTGCATTTCGGATGAGCCGATTGGATCCAAATGGACATCCTGTTTGGCAGTCTGGCAGTTGAAAATATTAAGACCTCTGCCTTGGAGTAATTGATTTAAAGTCCAACGCAGTAGAGGTCTAAAATGATAAGAAAAAACACAGATGAACCCTATTTAAGACTCATCTGCTGAAGTGAATAAAAAAGTGTCTTTAACAGTTTCTCAATCCTCAGGAAAGAGATTCTGGATCTTTCCTAGGGGACTGGTTTACGAGACTTAACTGGTTTTTCAGAGTCCACATATACAACCAACCAGATTCTGGATTAGTAAACAGACATTGCCAGCCCTGGGGTGGCTCATGTGGTCACGTTCTTTAGAGTACAGATGTTTCATGAGTCCAACAGCTTAATATTTACTAATTCATAACATGTTTATAATTTATCAGGAAATAATTGTATGTAGTCCTCATACAAACAAGATTGTGTTCTAAAAGTTCATGATAATTTGGAACTTAGAGTGTATTGCCTGCCCAAAGAAGGAGTTTTGGAAATGTTGGTAGAGGACCCAGGTTAGCATCTACATTATATTAACCATTACTATCCTGGCTTTCCCTTCCCCTTTCCTAGGTGAATTCTTCCTCCCAGTGCATGTTTGTGCTGGGGCAGGATCTTCGCCCAGCCAGGGTGGGGTTGAGCACGGTGTCAGAGGAGCAAATCCCCTGGGTCTGAGATGGCAGTGTTTGTGGAAAGGGTGAGGTGACTAAAGAAGAATGAGGAAATTGGGGGCTGGGTTTGCTTTGAGAAAGACTGCAAGGCATTGGGAGTGATAAGGAGAAGGGAAGGCTGGGTGGTTGGGATTTAGTGTGCAATGGATTTTCTTTCCCTCCTTCCTCCTTATTGTTCTATCCCTCTCTTTCCCTCCCCATTCTCCCCTGCGAGATTCTGCTGATTGAGTTTGTGACCTCCGGCAAGAATGAGTAGGAGAAAGCAGGAGGAAGGGAGTTGATGGGGGTAAGGAGTGGCTCTGGGAAGCCATCCAGGAAGTTGATGGGGGTAAGGAGTGGCTCTGGGAAGCCCTCCAGCAGGGAAAGGTGAATAGCCAAATCTGAAAGAAGGTAAAAGAGAGTGAAGGGAATTCCTCTGGCCATAGAAACAGTTGCTTTACACATTCTCAGATAGGTTGCCATTTGCTTACTGCTGGGGTTCTCAAAAGCAGTTTTGTTGGGAGCAAGATTGTGAGTAACTCAAGCATTCTGGTGCCATTTAAGTGTTGTTATGAGCTCTTTTTGCCGAAATGTTTCAAGCATGATTATCCTAAAATACCTAGCTGACACCTCTCTCTCACTGGCACGCATGTTAATCAGTGCTCATTTACTTATTTAAGAAGTTTGATTTTTGTAGGGAATTTAATAAATGTGAGCCTTTAATATTAAAGAGTTACAGACAAATCAGCAAAATAATAGTGTGCAAATAAGGGGATTTTCCTCTTGAAATTGTAGCAGATTTTTAAATTCTCTAACCAAGAAGAACTTTCCTTGGAACCTTTCTAGGTTTTTCCTCTGTTGTTTTAGTTCTTTTTATAAGCACTTCAAAGAAAATGAATGATTACTGGATTTTCCTCGGTAACTTGGCAAGCCTTCAGTTTATTTATTCCACAGTCTTGACCATGTGTAAAGCACTTTGCCTTCAGAGCTAAATGGGGGGTGGGGGGGGGTTGGCATTTCCCAGGAGCTTCTGTCCTGTGAGGCAGCAATTATAGGGCAACATGGTTCTGTTGATCCAAGCTCTGTCTGAGTTATACCTCAAGAAAGGTATTAAAGATAACCTCACAGATTTGGTAACACTTGACCCTAGGCTTATAAAATGGACATGATTGAATTTAGCATTTAGGAGGTCATTTTCTAACTTCACTGGTGCTCTGGGGGCTGCATTGCAGACTGAGGATTTCAAAGAGAGGAAATGGAATCAGCCAGTGCGAATGGCTGTTTCTTGAAACTTTGCCCAGAAGTCCCCATCACTTGACAGGTTTTGATTTATCTTCAGGTTTTCCTAAAGTACCAGGATTCAAAATAAATTTCAGAATAATTTCTTCTTAATTAATCAGTAGATTCTTGTTTCTGATGAAAGAATTACGCTTTTGTTTATTTTCTCCCCATTTTAAATACAAAACTGGGCTGAACAAACTGCCAAATTATAAATCCTCTAAAATCCTGTAATGACTTCTGTGTTGTAAATCATCAGACCCCATCTAGAAGATACCTCTCTTGGGTTGCATTTACCATCTGGTGGTGTTTTTGCATTTTACTATAATGATTAAAGTATAAATGAATAGCCCTACTATGCATTTTCATCCTGTCATAGTGAAAGACCCGCGGATCCCCTTACCCAAGAATCCAACACTGCCACTGGATGCAATCAGCAAGAGGTTCTTTATTGTTACGCAGGCGCCTGCGGGTGGTCAGCAGCTCCTGCTAGCTGAGCACACCCGGCTGGGGTGGTGCCGGGTTTTTATAGACAGGTACAAACAAGTTTTGGGTGGGGCGCAACTGATTGGTTGACAGTTAGAACTTTTGAAAAAGGCATACGTGGAGTTTGCTGATTGGCTTTGGGGACCCGCGCGCGAAGAGAGAGGCGGGAAGGGGGAACAAGCTGATTGGTTCTGAGGGCCCGCGCGCGGGAGGAGAGAGGCAGGGAGGGGGAACAAGAAGGGGGAAGGGAGGAATGCCATCATGGCGTCTTCTATTATTTCTATAAGCCAAGCAGTTACAGAAGGGCAAAAGAGCAATTAATAAGCAATTAATAACCTAATTTACGCCTAAAAGCCAACGGTTCACAGAAAAGGAAACAAGCGGTTAGTTATCCTATCTATCTTCTAGGGGAGGGGTCTTTCAATAGCACCGATATTATGCACAGTTAGAGGGTGAAGGTTAGGCCTCCTATATCTCAAAAGAAGCCCTTTCCTCTGAGTTATTTTCAGCACCAGCTCAGGAAATGTAGAAAATTCGCATGGCTCTTTATCTTTCTTGTGTTGGAATCATAACACACAATTTTGGCGAATCTGTTTGTTTACATACTTACCCTACATTTGGAACTGCAGCTCATTGCGATGGATTTTACTTCTTGGCAATAAGGCTTTTCTTTTTTCCCTTCCAAATTAATTATTAGCAATTAGTGAAACTGCAGCTCTATCACTCTGGTCTCATTTCTTGCCAAAACAGATCAGTGATATTTTATCAAATATATATGCTTTTATGTGGTAGAATGTGACTTTATACTTTTAGAAGTATATTTTTAGTCAAGAGATAGAACAAATATCCTACATTGTGATTGTGGGTACACACACACACATACACACATATCCTCTCTAAATAAAAAAACATTATTTTGAGATAGCTGATATTTGCACATTTAGAAATGATTGGTTTTCCATTGCTGTTTTTATTGACTTTTTGAATAGTAAAAGTCTAGAATTTTTATAATTTAGCCAAGCATATTATGATTCTGCTTTTGTAAAATTACTGTCACTTGTATCAGTGAGACAGAAATCGCTTTGCAAAATGAGCTTCTGACCAATTTCCTGGAAAAATGTTCTCAATATGAACCTTTCGGGAAAGAGCACATGTAGGGAAGGGACAAGGAGGTCCTCATTCTTTTCCTAAGCATTTTTAATTCCTGTAAGGACCTGAGAGGTAAAGACAATCTGATAATCCATCAATCTGTATATAGATTGAGCCTACTAATAGGATGTTTGGAATTCAAGGCATTTTTGCAGTAGAAGTAATTGTAAGTCTTGAGTTCCTAGCCAGCACACAAGAACTTACTTAGCTTCTGATATATGAAAAAAATGCGGTGAGACTGACAATGCTAAAACAGAGCAATAAAATAAAGTTTTTATAACTTTTAAATGCTGGTACATTCAAGAAGGTAGAGGGGAGTGTGTTGAGGAAAATATTAAAAGAGGGAAGGAACAGGATGAAGAGGAAGAGAAGGTGAACTTTGACTCACTATCCCTTCAGGTAGATCAGGGGAATTCCAAATCTAGGCTCATATTCTTATGTAGGGGGTAAGTATGTTCCTATTTCAAGCATTCATAACTAATGTCTGTGCTTTGTATATTACTTTTGTAAGCTTTCTGTGTTCTTCCAGACGTTTCTTTTAAATGCATCATCTTTTCCTGGAATTGCATAGATTAATTTGGTATTTAGGGAAAATATTTAAAAAAATAGATAAGTTTATATGAGCCTATTAATTTTAATACTTCTTTTGTAACTGTACTGGGAGGAAAGTATAGCAAAATGTGCTAAGACTCAAAGAGCAGTTCCAGTTGTAACACATTTAGGTATGGGAAGATCTAAAGAGATACTTACTGATCTTTTTATTAAATACTGAGTTTAAAAGTTAAGTTCAAGAACTGAACTGCCTAGTTTGTTCTGGGTGGTATAGAAAAACTTTGGATTCGTTAGTGGATCTCTGAAAGAAAAGAGAAGTATTTGCAAGTATTGACGTCAGGCAGAGATCATCTGTCTTTGGAGTTAATAAAACTTGGGTTGACCAAATAGAGTATAAGGGGGAGTAAAGTGTGATGATAGTATTTCCAGGGAGAATAGCTGTCTTCTGCAGTTTTCTTTTGGATTTCTCAGCCCATGTTTGCATGTATTATAGATCCATTTTGGTTCTATGTAAGTGTGAACTGGAGTAAGGTTGTATTTGGTGTTATCATATCTTTTATCGAGAAGAAATTGAATCATGGTGATTGTGACTTCAGAAAAAATGGACAACTAAACTGCACCTGGATTAGTGGTCTGAGCCCTAATGTCTGAGGGCCTGTTTACCAGACTCTCTCATTTATCAAAGTATTTTGGTTTTTGCTTCAGGAAAGGTGAAATAATAAACACTGAACAAAGAAAGTCAGTTTCCCCTGAAAGTTTGGATAAAAATAAAAAGGAAAACAAACACGTTTAGCCTTTTTCTGTTTTAAATGGTACAACTGCTTATTCTTTAGCTCCTGTGGATTCCATTGAAAACTTTGTTTTACTTAGGTCATATATTTTTTGAAGTTTCTTGGTAACATATTTATGGCAGTTGATATATTTTGGCATATGGTAGTATTACCTAAAACATTAGGAATTAAAGAATAAATTTGACTTTTAATAAATTTAAAATGGCTTGTTCTTTGTTTTCTTCATCTGAAGGGCAATTCTGATTTGAACTGTTTGGCAATTATAATTTCAAGTCCAGGAAAGTTGGTAAAACATTTAAAGAAGGAATAATTGGTAACTGTTTCTCCTGTCTTTCTTTTGGTCTTTAGATGTAATCACAGTCACAAGTCAACAGAAATTTCAATTTAAATGACTACGTGTTTCAATTCTTAAATTTTCTTTGCATGGTTCCACTGTTAGAGAAGCATGAGGGGAAAGCACAATTCCTCACTAGGGATCACTAGCCCTGTTAGGTTGTGGGAAGGACTCAGGACAG
>NC_081562.1:25212156-25220437 GCF_022355385.1 Mustela nigripes
TTTTTTTTGTGTTGAATTTTTCCGTCTTGTCATTTTGCCCAGATGAGGGTATATGAAGGAGCAAGTAAAATACTAAAAGGGTGGCAACAACCCCAGGAAAATATGCTTTAACCAAATCAGAAGAGATCCCAAATCGTGAGGGGGGAGAAAGGGGATAAAGAGAGGTTCAAAAAGGAAGAAAGAAAAAAAAACGGAAAAGAATTTTAAAAAAAGAAAGCGAATAAAGAAAAATATAAAAAAGAAAAAATATATATATTAGATAAACTAGTTAAAAAACGTTAAAAAAGAAAAGGGTAACAATTAAAAAAAAATAATAATTTACCCAAAGGCGAGAACAAAGAAAAAGGAAAAAAAAAGAAAAAAAAAAAAGAAAAAAAATTAAATTAACTGCAAGACTAAAAAAAAAATCACAGGGAGAAAACCATGAGTTCTGTGCTTTGCTTTCTCCTCCTCTGGAATTCTGCTGCTCTCCTTGGTATTGAAACCGCACTCTTTGGTAGGTGAACTTGGTCTCGGCTGGATTCATTGTTGATCTTCTGGGGGAGGGGCCTGTTGTAGTGATTCTCAAGTGTCTTTGCCCCAGGCGGAATTGCACTGCCCTTACCAGGGGCCGGGCTGAGTAAACTGCTTGGGTTTGCTTTCGGGAGCTTTTGTTCCCTAAGCGCTTTCCATAGAGTTCCGGAGGACGGGAATACAAATGGCGGCCTCCTGGTCTCTGGCCTGGAGGATCCGAGAGCCCGTGGCCCCACTCCTCAGTGCGCCCTCAGAGAACAGCGCCCAGTTACTCCCGTCTGCCTACCTCCGGCCGCGCTCCGCGCTCACTGAGCCTGCGACCGGTTCAAGGTAACACCGAGCTTTGAGCTTACTGTCGGCTCTGTCTCCGTAGCCGGCTTTCCCGTTCCAATACCCGCAAGGTCTGCGACACTCAGACACCCCCAATCCTTCTGTAACCCTGAGGGACCTGAGGCCACGCTGACCCCGTGTGGACTTCGCCCCAGTTTAGCCTCTGGAGCGATGTCCCTCAGCGAAACAGACTTTTAAAAGTCCCGATTTTGTGCTCCGTTGCTCTGCCGCTTGCCGGGAGCCAGCCCCTCCCCCCGGGGTCTATCTTCCCGTCACTTTGGATTCACGTCTCCGCCGGTCCTGCCTTTCAGAAAGTGGTTGTTTTTCTGTTTCCAGAATTGCTGTTCTTCTTCTCTTCGATCTGCCGATGGATTTGTCGGTGTTTGCAATCTTTAGATAAGCTATCTAGCTGATCTCTGGCTAGTTGAAGTAGTCTCAGCCTGCTACTTCTCCGCCATCTTGACTCCTCCCCCCACATTGCCCTTTCTGATGCTGTTGTGGAAACTTTGCAAAGAAAGTCAGCAAAGTTTAGGAAACTCAAGTGATCTTAGTTGTTGCAAAAAGGTTTAGGTTTGCCTGTGCCTTTTTCTCTTCCGTTGTAACAGATGAACAGGAAAGACAGCTGCATACAGCTTATGAATACAGGGTTATATGAACATATGAACATAGGATTATATGGCTCCTGTTTTTAAGGTGAATTCAGAGAGATGAGGGTTCAGACTGAGAAACTTTTCAGCCAACGAGTATCTGATGCTACTAACATATGTTAACAGAACTTTCTTTCCTCCACTGACTGCTGATCAATCCAGTTCCCCGCTTCAACAAAGTTTATCAACCAGATAATATCAAAGATAGATGCTTTTAACATCACGTAGCATAGACTCTATGCTAAATGATAATAGCTACTATTTACTCAGTATGTCTGCTATATGTCAGGCATCATGCTAGGAGCTCTTATATGTGTTTATTTTAGTCCCTGCTGTCCTAAGACAGAAAGTATCTTTAACAGATGAGGAAACTAAGACTTAGTGAGGTTAAGAAATTTGTCTAAGGGCGCAGACTCCAAAATGAGTATGGAACCAAGTTTTCTGATCCTGAGACATACTGATTTTAAATCAGAATGTGTTCAGATTGTTCTGTGCTGTAAAGCATTGGTTTGGGATTTTTGTTTGTTTGTTTGTTTTAATGTTTGATATTGGTAGAGTTCTGTGAATCTTCTACTCAGGGGACAAAATATTTCTGTCCCATTTGTTCACTGTCTAGAAGGAAAACCCAAGGTCATCTGCAGTGATAAGTATAGATATCACTGAACATTTTCAGAGGTCCCACATTTTTCATGCAAGAAAAGCTCCTTGATTGGAAACGTTTTTATGGTTAGGAAATTGATGCTTCAGTGTTTGGAAACTAAACTAATCATGCCATCTTTGCATTTTATCAAGTTAGTGGTGGCTGCTATTCAAAGCAAGTTAAAATGGTTTCTTTCATATAGCACCATTTCATGGGGACATCAGTGACACAGAAAGGACTGTGCATGTCTCATATTTTCCCACTGATTTACATGAAAGTTACTTTTTAGCTGTTACCACTATTTCTTTTTTCATTACCTGTCAAATGCTAAACCTCTAAAGCACTGTAGTTTAATAGTCAGTTACTATTTATGGATCCCCAAAGTAAACAATTTTGTAAGGCTGAAATACCTTTTCTGATAACATCCTATCCTTATCATCTTAATGAAAAAACAGATTTAAACGAATGGAGGGTTTTTTCCCCCCAAAGAAGCAGTTGATTGATTCATTAGTTGAATTTTGGAAGAGGTAGGATTTCTGCAGTCTTGTGAATTATAAGAGGGCAAGACCTGGAAACTGGGCAAGGGAACACATTCAGTTGGGCTGTACATTGAGAGAAATTCTTAGCTGAGCTCTGCCTGCGTTGTTTCTGGGGCAACTGATCACTGATCCTGTCTACCAAAAGGCTTGCCGATTCCACCTCCAAGGTAACACAGATCACGATGCCTCTTTGTGACTTTTTAATTTGGCATCTGTAGTCATCCTACTTCAGGTCAACTGAATTTGGCTAGTCTTATTTCAAGCAAATAAAGGCAGAAAATCATATTACAGAAAACATATTTAAATTCCTTCTGTGTACACCTGCTGGGTGTTTTTAACACCCTGCTTCATAAAATAATTGCAGTGCTGATTTCAGGCTTTTCTAAAGCAAACCTGATAAGACTTCTGCCTGGGTATTAAAGGTAGATACTTGTGTATGAAAGAACTCAAACTGTATTTTGTTTGAAATATCCTATAATCCCAACTTCTAATGAATTTGTAGATTTTTTTCCTCTGAATCCAAATTAAAATCTATCCAGAAATAGCTACACAATGGACATCATTGTGAGGTGGTTTCATTATCAAAGAGCATGTAAGTGTATGCTTGCTTTTTTTTTTTTTTTTTAGGTTTTTTTTAAGATTTACCTATTCATTTGAGAGGAAGAGAAAGCACGCAAGAAAGCATGAACAGCGGGAGGGAGAGAGGGAGTATCAGACTCCCCGCTGAACAGGGAGCCTGATTTGGGGGCCATCCCAAGACCCTGGGATCATGACCTGAGCTGAAGGCAGATGCTTAACTCACTGAGCCCTCCCAGGCGCCTTGTATGCTTGCATTTTTTAGTCTACGGTAGAGACATATGTTTCACTGCCCCGTGTATCACTTGTTTCCTGCCTCTCTGTTTTATGCTAAAACAAGATAGAAAGGGGATAGTGGAGTGCTACTGCTCTGAAGGCTTTTGTTAGAGGAGCCTGCTGAAATCTCATGGCCTCAATCTGCCAGTTTTCCATGACTCTGATGCCCAAAGACTCCCAGCTAATGACAGTTGATTTCAAAGGCGTCTGGTTCCATGTAAACACAGTGACATTTTAAAACTGCTAGCAGGGATTTTTTTCAAGTGATCTTATTACCAGTAAGCTAATCAACTTCTTCAGAGATGGTTGTTATTTTAGATTTAGTTTTATACAATTTATATAGAAAATTTTGACAAAATATAGATTTTATTTTTATAGAAATTAATAAACTTAATTCCCCTTAGATAAACCAGAAACCAAATAATTACTTATTATTATGTCCTTCTCTCACACTGTTCTCAACATTTGGAAATGGTAGGGAGGGGAATCAGGCAAGAAGTCAGAGAAAGTGAGGACAAGGGATTTACAATCCTACTGACAAGGGATTTACAATCTGGTTTATTCTTTTTTTAAACTGAAATCGTTACTGATGTGACTGGATTCATGTGTAGTTGTAAGAAATAGTACAGAGAAAAATAGTACAGTATCCTTTACCTAGTTTATCCTAATGGTAATATTTTGTAAAACTATAATAAAATAGCACAACCAGGATATTAACAGTGATACAGTCTGCTAATCTTAGATTTCCCTGTACTCAGTGTGTATGTATATATTTAGTTCTAGATAATTTTATCATATCGGTTTGTGTATCTACCATGATAGTGAAGATGCTGAACAATTCCATCATTGCAAAGATCCCCCTTATTATCCCTCTGTAACCATACCTTCCTCCCACCCATCTCACTCCCCAAACCTTGGCAACCAATAATCAATTTTAAATTTTTAGTCATTTCAAGAATGTATATATAATAGGATCATAATTCCTTCAGCGTAATTCCTAGAGATTCATCCAACTTGTTGCTTGCCTCTATAGTTCTTCCATTTATTGCCAAGGAATATTCCAGTTAAAGGACATCCGGTTTGGCTCTTACAAATAAAGCTATAATAAACATTCATGTATAGGTTTTTGTGTGAACATATGTTTTCAGTTCTCTGGAATAAATACCCAAAAGTACAATTATGGGTTATGTGGTAATTGCATGTTTAGTTTTAGGAGATGCTGCCAAACTTATCCAGAGTAGCCATACCATATTACTTTCCCACCAGCCATGTACAAATAGTTCGGTGTCTCCATATCCTCTTCAGCACTTGGTGTTTGTTACCCTTTTTTTTGCCATCCTGATAGGTGTGTAGTGACATCCATTGCATTTGGCATTTCCTTGATGGCTGATGACATTAAATATATTTTCTTGTGTACATTTGCCATCTATATATCCTCTAAGGTGAAATCTCTGTTTCTTTGGCCCATTTTTGAATGAGAATTTTTGGTTTCTTGTTTTTAAAGAATTATCTTGTAATTTGGCATCATTTGGTACCCTGCTCCCTTGAGAATAAAATTCAAACTCTTTACTCTACTGTGTAAGACTTTTCGTGGTCTGGCCCCAGCTGGCCTTTCTAATCTCATGAGTTTGCCCACCTGTATGAGACCGACCAACATTCCTAAGCACTCTGTTCCCTTTCATAACTTTATTCTACTCTCTGACACACCCTTCCCCCTAGACAGATTATTTCATCCTTCTAGACATAACTCAGATGCCACTTTCTGTGAAAATCCTCCCTTCCAGTGTAGGAAATGTAAGAAAATAATCCTTCCTCCTCCACCTATCCACTGTCCCACTTACCCAGTTCTGTTGTTCTTTCTAACACTTTCTGTTCCCATATATAATCTATTTATTTGCCCATCTGTCTCTCTTACTAAAATACAACCTGTATGAATGAGAAGCATTTAATTCTGCTACATGGCTTTCTCCCCAGTGCCTAGAACAATGCCTGGCACACAGTAGGCACATAGTAAATATATATTGAAAGACTGAATAAGGAAGTGAATTTGTGAATACTTGTGTTGCCACTCCCTCAGCATATTGTCCAGCATATCCTGTTTATTGGTGTTATAAAAGTAATAGCTACCCTCTATTGTATTGATTATATACCAAGCAACACAGCCCACTTCTTTTCTTGGTTTGCTTTTGTACGGCACTGCCTCATCATTTTTTCATAGCAATCTGTTAGCTTCATCCTATGACTTCCTTCAAAAAAAGAAACACAAGATAAAAGAAATATAAGAATAAATATTATAAGAGAGTATAAGCATCTTTGTGTCCCTGGCCTCAGCAGATACCTGGCATGAAATAGGTGGACACATCTGAGTAAATAGTTGTCAGGTTCTATGTTGCTTTTACTTCTGTGAGGTCAGACTCCAGCTGCATTTTGAATAAACCAGTGTCCCACTGACCAGGCTTTCAGAATGCACAGGAAACATCTGTTAATTTTGGAAAGCAATTACACCGACTTGGAGAATTACTGCTATTTGTTAAAACAGAGCTCCCTTAGAGAAGAGAAATTGAGCTAAAAGACCTCATATGAGTATCTTTATTAGATAGTGAGCGTCCCTCCATGGTATAGAATTGTTAAGCAAGAAACATTCCATTCCACTCTTTCCATTGGTCATCTTAGCAAAACTGCAGAAAGAGCCATGGGTCTAAATTCCCATGCCAATCAAAAGCCATTTTTGACAGTTTCTTAAAGTTGTACAGATCTTAAGGTGCCTATCTTGATGTACTATTCAGAAAATGCAGACAGTTACTAAAAAAAAAAAATAAAAATTTTTATGCAACTTTTCTTAAGTGAAGGACCTGTCTTTTATGCCTGACATGTAGTGAGAAAACTGAAAGTTAAAAAAAAAAAAAATCCTAGCAGTTTGTAGGTACCCTTGGAGTTAGCCAAAATTTACTAAGATGTCCCAAAGTCCTGGTAAAGGCCTTGTGCAATTTTTTTATATATGGGGAAATAATTGGAATGATACAGCTACAGAAAATGTGCTTTCTCTTATGGGTTGAATTATTATTTTAGACTCTGTTGTTTGCAAATAAAGTGTATTATGAACAGCAGTCTGGAGTAGTTGGATATCCAGATGGGAAAAATATGAGTCTTACCTAAAAAAGTTATAAAATCATCTAGAAAAATGTTAACTTAAGAAAACTTCTTACCCTTGTCTTTTAGTTTTCTCACTATATAACAGATAAAATCCCATGTTTTAAGAAGAACAAGTTAAGAAGACAACTAAAATATAGATTATGCACAATTCTAGTTGCACTATTCTAGTGCATATTCATAAGCTTCTGCATATTCTATATTTTACCTGTGAAATCTGCTTAATAGATTACATATTTCCACTTAGTGTATCAAATACTATTTCTAGGTAACAAGTTCTTACGGCATGTCAAGTGTATGCTGAGTACCACATGTGGGGAAGGATAAAAGGGACTTTTTTTTTTTAAAGATTTTATTTATTTATTTGACAAAGACAGCGACAGAGGGAACACAAGCTGGGGGAGTGAGAGAAAGAGAAGCAGGCTTCCCTATGTTCAAGGAGCCCAACATGGGGCTTGACCCCAGGACCCTGGGATCATGACTTGAGCTGAAGGCAGCCCGTTAACGACTCAACCACCCAGGCACCACTAAAAGGAACTTTTAAAATGAGAATTGGTACTAAGGCTCTTTAGCGAAGAATATAAAATAAAGATCTGAAAGGTAAAAGTTTTCTTGACCATTAAAGAAATGGGTTTTGGTCTCATCAAACTATATAAACTCTTTATAGAGCAAAATTTAAACACTGTGAAAATAAGCAAATATATTAGCTTTAATAGGTTCCGGAGCTTTTTTGATAGTAAAATTAGTTTAGGTATATATTTATATTTTTTTAATTCTTTTTTAGAATTTTGTATTTAAATTCAGTTAGCCAAACTATAGTATATCATTAGTTTCAGATGTTGTGTTCAGTAATTTATCCGCTGTGTATAACACCCAATGCCCATGACATCATGTGCCCTACTTAATTGGATGATGGGCATTAAGTAGTTCAGATATATTTTTATATCCAGTGGTTACCTGATTACCTGTTGATTGTTGATGCTTTTGTATAGTGGGCTAAAATGAGATCTTAGCCATTTCATTGAATGTAGCCTTATTAGATTGATTCTCCACAGTAGTAATTCTAAGCATCTTTAATTTTTATTGAGCCCTTCCCACTGTTAAGGAACAACGTATTTTCAATTGCTCTTCTGCACTGTACAGATTAGTGTCTTTTCAGCCTGCTCATTGAAATCTTGGCCTAAGTAAATACTTCTGGCCTTTCTGCTACTGCCCTGTGGGTAGGTGGATTCCATTAAGTTAAAATTGGTGACTGTGAGTAGAGGTGTTGAAGTTTACAGTAGCTTCTACAGGAATTATAATGAAAATTATTGCCATAATCCACATGTCAACATGATCTGTTTTTTTGCATTTTGTGAGAGGCTTAGACAGGATGGCTGTCTCCAGGCCATCCTCCCCTTTACCTTTGATCTTTTCCTCCTCTTTTCTTTCCTCCTCCTTCTCCTTCTCCTCCTCTTCTTCTTCTATTAAGATTTTATTTATTTATTTATTTATTTATTTGATTGAGAGAGAGAGAGAGAGATGGAACACAGCGGGGGAGTAGGAGAGGGAGAAGCAGTCTTCCTGCTGAGCAGGGAGCCCGATGCGGGGCTCGATCCCAGGATCCTGGG
>NC_081562.1:25220537-25372600 GCF_022355385.1 Mustela nigripes
TTTTTTTTTTTCTTTCAAAGTTAAATGTTCAAACAGTGAAAACTAAAATGCTTCTTCCTTTCCCTGTCATTATCCCCCCTCCATTCCAGTTTAGAGAAAAGGTTTTCTGGGGGTTTTGTTTGTTTGCTTGCTTTTTTAATAATGGAAAGTTTTAGAATAAGTGGAAAGTTTAGGGGTAGTTAATCTGTGTTCACAGGAGGCCTTTCTTGTCTTGGAGGTACTTGAGAAAGGCAGAGGCTGTCAGCACTGTTTCCTTTGAGGCAGGAAGTCTTCCTTGTTTCACCTCAGTGCCTAACACAGAACCTGACTCTGCAGGAGCTCAGTGAAGGGCTAGGGTAATGTGGACACGCGTTACAGATGGAGGAGTTTAGCATGCTTTGTCTTTCTACTGCTCCTTATCTCTTTCCTCTTTCCCTCTTCTCTTACTGTTTTCTAGTATCTTAACTTCTCCTTACTTACTTCTGCTCCTTTTCTGGTGCCTTTAGCTGGTGGCTCAAAGTAGGGGATCAGGGTTTTGAAGTACTATCTACTAGACTCTTTCTACTTTAGGATGAAAATCAGAAATTAGAAGAGAAATACAGGTGGGGTGCCTGGGCAGCTCCGTCAGTTAAGGGTCTGCCTTCAGCTCAGGTCTTGATCTCGGGGTCCTGGTTTTGGGCCCCTGCTGGGCTCCCTGCTCAGTGGGGTGTCAGTTTTCCATCTCCCTCCCTCTGCTCCTCCCCCAGCTCATGCTCCCTCTCTTTCTCTCAAATAAATAAAATCTTTTTTTTTTTTTTTTAAGATTTTTATTTACATGATAGAGATCACAAGTAGGCAGAGAGGCAGGCAGGGTGGGGTGGGAGTGGGAAGCAGGCTCTCCGCTGAGCCAGAGCCCAGTGCGGGGCTCGATCCCACGACCCTGAGACCATGCATGACCTGAGTCAAAGGCAGAGGCTTAACCCACTGAGCCACCCAGGCGCCCCTAAATAAAATCTTAAAAGAAAGAAATACTTTGCTTTACATTCAAAGTAAAGTTTCTATTACCAAAAGAATTAGCAACTTCATTGCATGACTCATGCTTTTTATATCTTTCAGAGATCTTTTCAGTCTTTGTTGTTGTTTTTTACCAAAGAGGGATAAAGCTAGTGTTTAGAAAGGTGCTTTTAAAAGTATCTGGAAGGGTGTCTGGGTGGCTCAGTGATTAAGCCTCTGCCTTCGGCTCCTGTCATGGTCTCAGGGTCCTGGGATCGAGCCCTACATCAGGCTCTCTGCTGAGCAGGGAGCCTGTTTCCTCCTCTATCTCTCTCTGCCTGCCTCTCTGCCTACTTGTGATCTCTGTCTGTCAAATAAATAAATAAAATCTTCTTCTTCTTCTTTTTTTTTTTTTTAAAGATTTTATTTATTTATTTGACAGACAGAGATCACAAGTAGGCAGAGAGAGAGAGAGAGGAGGAAGCAGGCTCCCTGCTGAGCAGAGAGCCCGATGCGGGACTCGATCCCAGGACCCTGAGATCATGACCTGAGCCGAAGGCAGTGGCTCAACCCACTGAGCCACCCAGGCGCCCCCTTCTTTTTTAAAAAAAATATTTTATTTATTTTTTTGACAGAGAGAGAGGCAGCGATCACAAGTAGGGAGAGAGGCAGGCAGAGAGAGCAGGGAAGAAGAATCCCTGCTAAGCAGAGAGCCCGATGCAGGGCTCGATCCCAGGACCCTGAGATCATGACCTGAGCGAAAGGCAGAGACTCAACCCACTGAGCCATCCAGGTGCCCCAATAAATAAAACCTTCTAAAGGAAAAAAAAAAGTGTCTTGAGATCTAATGGGACACCTCTAAATTAGGTGGTAACTGAAATTGTTTTAGAAATAGGAGACAGGGGGCACCTGGGTGGCTCAGTGGCTGAGCAGAGAGCCTGCTTCCCTTCCTCTCTCTCTTCCTGCCTCTCGGTCTACTTGTGATTTCTCTCTGTCAAATAAATAAATAAAATCTTAAAAAAAAAAAAAAAAAGAAATAGGAGACAGTATGGTGATGTAGGTAAAACTGTGATTATTCTGAGCTTCAGGATAGTACTGTACAAGTACAGACTCCCAGAAAGCAGCACTGAAAGACCTGCTGTGAAAGCATGGCTCAGATGATCTCATCCCAGGAGTTTGTTACTCAGCCGCGTACACTGATGATGAGCTGTTTCACATGACTGATAATGCAGAAGCTTCTCTCTGAAGTCAGTTTTTATACAAGTCTAGACTTTTAAGTATCTAGAATGATAATTTATTATTTTTTTTAATATTACAGGTGGCACTCTAAATGTGTGAGGAGGGAGAGCATGCATACCAGCAAATAAGCTTCCTATGTATGAGGCATTGTTGTTAGTACATTATTCATTATAAATTCATTGAATCCTCATAAATCCCTTTCAGATAGACACTATTATTATCCCTATTTTATGGATGAGGAAACTGAGGCAAATTGAGGTTAAGAGCTTATTACCCAGTTTTGCTTAGATAGTAAGTGATAAAGCAAAGATGAAAACAGGCAGCTTTTTGCTCCAAAGCAGATATACTGCTTTTTCCAGGTAAGCTACTAAAGCAAGGGTCAGTAAACTTTTTTGCTGAAGAGTCAGATGGTAAATATTTTAGACTTTATAGGCCATGTGATCTCTGTTGTAGCTCTTCAAATCTGTGGATATAGCACGAAAGCAGGCATAGAAAGTTCAAAAACAAATGTGTTTGGCTATGTTCTAATAAAACTTTATTTGTAAACACTGAAATTCGAGTTTTATGTAATTTCTACACATCACAAAATATTTCTCTTGATTTTTTTCTACTATTCTTGGCTTATGGGCCTTACAAAAAGAAGCAGCAGATTGGACTTGTCTACTCATCCTGTGCTGTTTTTGTGAGATATAAAGATAAAGGTCACTAATTTATTTTTTCTTTTTTTTTTTTTTTAAAGATCTTATTTATTTATTTCACAGAGAGAGAGAGAGAGACCACAAGTAGGCAGGCAGAGAGAGGGCGGGGGTAGCAGGGGGAAGCAGACTCTTTGCTGAGCGGAGAGCCTGATGCGGAGCTCAATCCCAGGACCCTGAGATCATGACCTGAGCTGAAAGCAGAGGCTTAATCCACTGAGCCACCCATGCACCCCCAGGTCACTAATTTATCAATTCATTCATGTAAGAAATAGATCAGGTATTGTACTAAATACAGTGGTAACCAGGGGTGAACAAGAACAAAACCTTCCAGTTCCTCTTACCATTAATTCCACTTACGTAATGGACCAGTTTGTTCTCCTCCTTCTCGTGTCTGCTTTTAAAAATTTGTCTTTATTTCCTGTCCATTGCATGTACTAGACATGTGCACATTATGTCATTTACTCTTCATAATAGTTTAGGGAAGAGGCTAAAGAGCCAGCCATCTGCACACAGCAGGTAAGTAGTAGAGCCTAGATTCAAATGCAAGTCTGTCTTGGATTTAGGTGTTTTTTTTTTCTCTTGGCTAGTGCCTTCTCTCTGCTCCTAGGAATGTATGAAACTGTAATGAAATGCTTCTGACCCTTTCTAAAGGGAATCCCTATATCTCACTTCTTAAACACATTTGTTTTTCCTTCCCTTCCATTTGTTCTGGCTCTAGCTTTCGAAGATGCTATGCAGGTTTGTTAGAAATGTTAAGGTGTTTCCCAGGTTCCCCAGTCAAGAAAGCTAAAATTAAACAGGGAGCTAGTTAATCATGTAACTAGTGAAAAGATATAGTGATGCATGGAAATGAGAGTGGAGGAAGAAAGCCCATGTCCTTCCTGATGCCCTCACCAGCCTCTCAGTCTTGGAAAAAAGAGACCTGTGTCTCCAATGTGCTCTGAGAAAGAAAAGGGTTCTTCAGGGCTCTCTGGGATTATAAGTAGAATTGTTCATGTATAGTTTTAAATAATGAAGTGAACTGACGTGTAAGAGTGACAATCTCAGCTCCCCATCTTGGCTGCTTATGGGCTCCTATCCTCCCCACTGCAGTGGGAAATCCCAATTAAAGGTTGTAGTTCCTGTTAGAAAGTGGGAACACTCAAGTAGGCTTGGCTAAAATAAGATCTTAGATGGAAAGCAAATGTCTTTTTTGTTTAATTGCTGGTTTCCGTGTGATTCCCTACTACTTTATTATAGTGGGGTATATATTTAAGGTAATATTAAATATTCTGTAACAAGTAATATGTTGTATTTTTGTAACACATAACATTAATACCTCTAACTTGAAAATTGCTTAAGTTTATCATGACAAACTTTGGAAGTATATGCAAAATATAATAGGTATACAGGAAGCTAACTTGATATCCCTTCAAGGGGATTTATCAGAATAATTCTATTAGAAACTGTCAGTACACCTGCTTTGTACTTAAAGATCCCAGAAAATAGCACCCTCTTTTGTGGTTTTAAGTATTTTAAATTAGCAATTAATTAAATTAATAATAAACTTATAGTTTGTGTATAATTTTAAAATAAATATGTAACTTAATATTTTATTAATTCATAATATAATTAAATTAATGATGTTTTGATTGTTTCCTGTCCACCCTGTCAGTGAGGAAGGGATTCCTGACCATGGGTTATGAGGATTGCCAGACGCATGACATCAGACAGATAAGATTCATGGCAGTTTGTTGGTCACATATACAGCCTAGAGGAGGAGGACATAGCATGCCACACAGGGCCACACCAAGCATGCACTTGGGAACAAAGTGAGTCACCAGGGGCTGTGCTGTGGAAGGCAGACCCTGCAGTAACAAGGGAGTGGGGTGACCTTTGGTTCCCATGGGACAATGTGATTGGCTGGTTTGAATAACTGCACGTGTCAAGGGGCTAAAGTCCTCTACTCAGGTGTAGCCAAAACTGTCCCTGTGATAGACAAGATCGTTTGGCTAGGGCGCCCTGTCTGAGGAACAACAGAGTAGGAAGGGTAACTTGTAGTTAGGCCATTTGACATCCTCTTGGTTTTCCATTGATGTTAAGGCAGAACACAATAGGTATCATACCATAGTAGTTTCATCATACCATAGTCAGTTTTACCGACTGAGCCAATTCATAGTCAAGAGCATAGCATGGTCGAGGGAACGATCACATTTTCCAAAGATCTCTCCACCTTGTCAGTGGCTGCTCGAGTTATGAAATTAGTGGAAGCAACGTGGCATGTATAATTGACACAAAAATACACGGTCACACTGTTTAGGAAGAGAGTCATAGGATAAGGTGTTTATGTCCTCATCAATCAGTCTTACTTCCCAGGCCCAGCTTCCAACTGGGTTCCCTACTATAGTGTTAGAACCAGGCAAGGCCAAGGAGAGGGCTTGGGTTTGGATCCCCAGTTCCCACTGTGGATGGATGCTTGCCTTTTCTGCCATGGCTGCCTGCCAAGAGAGAGATTTCTCTCTAACTTGATAAACACCCTAACTTTTGGGGCACCTGGGAGGGTCAGTGGGTTAAGCCTCTGCCTTTGGCTCAGGTCATGGTCTCAGGGTCCTGGGATGGAGCTCTGGATTGGGCTCTCTCCTCAGCAGGGAGCCTGCTTCCCCTTCTCCCTCTGTGTGCCTTTCTGCCTACTTTGATCTTCCTCTGTGTCAAATAAATATTTATATGCTAATTATGCCTATATGTTAGTTATGGTGATTATCCCAATTCCCCCTGCCTTTATCTGTTTAGGAAAGCTTCACTCAGCAGGTAAAAAGAAAAGTAACCAACAGAATTTACTGTTTGAACATTAACTAATTCTATAGATTATCTTCATCCAGCCCCTAAAATAATATGATATATGATAAGCCCTCGATATTTATTGAAATAAATGGCATAGCAGTTTTATGTATTTTAAATAGTATAGAGTATATATATGACAATATATGTATTAATGTATTTGTAAATATGCAGCATTTGTGTGTGTGTGTGCACGTGTGTGTATGTGGGTCTAAACATGAAGCACTGTCATGTAGCCATCCCCTCCTCATTATTTCTAGTGTCCTTTACTCAAGAGTTATACATTATACAGTGAGGAGGTGGAGAGAAGAAAGGATGGTGGGTCAACTCTAACTTAAAATTTTTTCAGTTTTCCACAAATAAACATCATCTTCGCTACAATGACAAAACTGTATTGAAAATGTGCTGTATTTTATTTGGAGGCAGTTCCAAGCTCAAGAGAATGCTTTTCTGTTTGTATTAAGAAAATTAAGAAAACGATTTCAGTGCATATTTCTTGAAGAATATTTTAAGGAATCATTCTCAAACCCTTCCAAATTTTAAGAAAACAAAACTGCTGGTAATTAAATGTTTGGTATTTATTTTAGCTAGTGCTTGTTTCAGGAGGCTTTTTCTTTTTCTTTTTCTTTTTTTAAAGATTTATTTATTTATTTATTTGGCAGAGCGAGAGAGACCACAAGTAGGCAGAGAGGCAGGCCAAGAGGGGGAAGCAGGCTCCCCGCTGAGCAGAGAGCCCGATGTGGGGTTCGATCCCAGGACCCTGAGATCATGACCTGAGCAAAGGCAGAAGCTTAACCCACTGAGTCACCCAGGTGCCGCAGGAGGCATTTTTTTTTAATAACAATCTATTCCTCTCTAGCTAGGAGCGGCTCATGCCTGAATCAGATGCCTTCCAGCTAAGATGGAGAGACAAGAGTGCCTACTGGATTGTGATCAGACCTAGGCTCCTCTTGTGTCACTAGGATTGCACCAGGAACCCTGGAGGCCTATTTAGAGGCAAGAAGTTTTCCCACAACTCAGAATGCTGTGGGAGATGCCTGATAGTATGGTACTGTTCACTGTGGCATAGGCAATAGGTTGTGTGTTTATTACTCAGTGGCCCCTGCAAAATGTTGAATAATCCCTTTACAGACTCTTTTTCTCTTTTTATTTTTGTTTTTTGAAAGATTTATTTATTTATTTGAGAAAGAAAAACAGAAAGAGCAGGAGGAGGAGCATAGGGAGAGGGAGAGAGAGAATCCCAAGCCGACTTCCTGCTGAGTACAGAGCCCCGCGTGGGGCTCTTTCCTAGGACCCTGAAATTAAGAGTCCAATGCCCAACCGACTGAGCCACCCAGGCGCCCCTCTTTTTCCTTTTTTAAAGTCATCAGCTGGCTGGCCAGAAGGTCATTCCTCTCTATCTATTCTCTAGAGGCATACTGATGATTTTCCTGAACAATCCCCTACCGGCCTTAAGGAAAAAGCATAGTCTGTATACCTTTCCCACCTAAAAAGTAGTTAAAGGGGTCAAATAAAGGCAATCTTGAAAACCAGCAGGAATTTGCTACCACAGAAAGGAGTGGCTTCAGAAAAAGGAACCACAGAAAATACCCAGTTTCCCTGGAATGTAAACCGGAGGACTAATAAAAGCTCCTTCTGGGGGACCCTGTCAGGAGGGAATACTAGGCTTCGGTGATGGACTTGAAAAACACGCCCACTTCGTTTTCTAGCTGTAGAAACCCAGCTTGCTAGTTTTAAAAGACTTGGTTGTTAACACCTCTAAAATCCATGAACCAAAGAGTAAAATGCTAATTGTGTTCATTTTATGCTGCAAGTTTCTTTTCACTTCCTTTCCTTTTTGTGGTAACAAACTCCTGCTGTGCTATCCCTCATTGTAGTGTTTTTGTTTATTCCTACTCTATGTGATATTAATCAAAATATTTAATTGAAAGAAGTGAATATGTTATATACATATGTGAAATTATTTTTTACTAAAGCCCAGATTATAAAATTATTAAGTTTTAAAATTAAAATAGTTTATCTTAATGGTTTCTCAGAAGATTAAAAACTACTGTATATTTAAAAAACTAATGTATATACCTTTCTTTAAGGGGAAGGATTTCCGCTATTATAGTGTATTATGAACATTTTCCGTCCACAGCTTTACACCTTATTAAAGCAGTCAGTAATAGAGAAGACCTATCAGATGAGGTAGTTTGCCTCTTAGCATAGAGGGGTCACACTTGAAGAACCTGATTTTTGTTCAGGTCAGATAAGTTTGCCTCACACTCTTTTGGCTTTTATGTTCTGTTACCCTGACCCTCTAGCTCTGCAAGTACTTAAAATAATTGCTCAAGACCCCATGTTTGGAAAACCTAAAAACATGCCACGAGTACATGACTTGCTTTATTTGAGAATGAAAATGGCAACGTATACTTACTTCACAGTGGTGCTGGGTTTCCTGAAAGTAGTAGAGAAATAACTCATTTTAGGGGTAGTTCCTATGTAGCTTATCTGAGTGGAAAATGGAGAAAATTCTGTAAGCCCCATATAATTGAAAAGAGGGCCTGAAAACAAGAATAAAAGTGGTTTTTAAATCATTTTTTTGGATTTGATTCATGGTTTTCAACCTGACATTGGAATCTAAAATTCAGTAAAGAAGCTGAAGTACCTGAGTAAAACATACTCTGGTGAAACTAAATAGAAACACTTTTTTGATGAAAATTGTGAGCCAATATCCTGTAGTTGGCATATAATAATATCTAACTTATGAAAGCTTTTTTTTCTTATTTTTCTATGTAATATTCATCCTTAAGTGCTTACCAGTAGTTTTTCCCATTCATTCTGCAATAAATATGAAAGCAGCCAAAGGAAACGCATAATCACCAAGTCATAATGAGACATCATTTGTAAAAGAATTATAACAACATCCTGCGGACTAGCAGATTCTGTTCAGTTTGGTCCAGGAGTAAAAAGGAAGAAGAAGAGAAAAGATCACAGAAGTGTTCAGATTTACATGTTGTGACTTGAAAAGGAGAAAGAAACTTTGAAGCTGAGCATATTGGAATAAACTTTTTTCTTCCAAGTTTGGAAGGAATTACGGGGTACATTCATTGTTTAAGGGTCTCAGAATAAAATGGCAGACGAGAGGAAAAAGGTAACTGGATTCATCAACAACAGGGGACAGGATTCTGTGCTTTCAAAGTGTTTTTCAGTTAACTCTACTTCTCCTTTTCCTTTCTCTGCTATCCTCATCCTCCTTCCCCTCCCTTTGCTGGAATTTTCAGTTTACTGGAGGCTCACAAGAATGTTTTGGTGGTGATGTCTGGCTCAGTGCTGTACAGATTTCACTTTCCTGAAGACTCTTAGGGGAGATGGATTAAATAAGTATTTTTAAATACTAATTTAAATTTCTTCTTAGATTTCTTCTAAAAAAGAAATCCTCCTTCATGTGACATCTTAACGTGAAAGAGAAATTTGATGTACTTTCAGTGGAGGGAATACTTTCCTTATCGCAAAAACATAAACAAAAAATAATTGATTTTTTTAAAAGTGATGGCATTAAATAATCAGTCTAAATGTGTTGATGCTTGACTGTGGAACTGAAGAACAGCTGTCTAACCAGTGGGCATTTACTTCTGGCATTATTTTCTCTGTCCTTACTCCATCCAGAAACTAATCATCCTTGGAAAGGATGGCCTGGGAGGTAGAGCCCAGTCCTGACTCTGTCCTGGTTGTGGTTGCAACTTACTTTCCTTTTATTTCTATTATCAAGTTATGAAATAACCAGGCAGAAAAGTATAGAGGAAACACTATGTCCTGTTCCTTTAATCCAGAAAGCCTACAGTGCTAGGACATTATCTTCCAGACCGGGGGAAGGAAATGTAAAGAAGACAGGAGCCCCCAACATGACTAGCATCAGTAAGGAATCCATACTTCATTATCAGAGATCTATAGATTTGAAAGCTGTTAAGGATTACATGAGAAAAGAGATTAACAATTTTTCTCTGTTGGATCACATAGAGCTGAACATATAAATGTGGTTACTAAATGCCATCTTTCCTGATTTTGCTCCTGAACCCATTGTC
Source organism: Mustela nigripes (assembly GCF_022355385.1). NCBI lineage: Eukaryota > Metazoa > Chordata > Mammalia > Carnivora > Mustelidae > Mustela > Mustela nigripes. Next base: position 25,230,310 of record NC_081562.1, read on the forward strand.
TTTCCTTAAAATCATATCCCTTGTTAAGATATCTCTATTTCAATTAATATCCCCCTTATTTTGCTGATGACTGTTCATGAAATCTTGAAGGAAGACAGGTTTTTCCCCACCTCTTTACCCTGATGATTTTTTTTTAACCTCTTATATCCAACCCTTCCTCTTAATTCCTCATATAGCCAACCTCATTTCTGCACTGTTGAAATTACTTCTTAGATCCCCATCCACTTCTGTCTTTGTGCCTGCCTCCATTCAGCCCCCAGTTAGTTCACTAGCATTGGGTTATAAGATTAGTCTTCCTAAAACCTTACTTTGCTCACTTTCCTCCCTTCTAAGCTTCAGAAATCGTAAATGGTCTCTCCTGTTTACCATCCAGATGTATGGGGAGCACCTTTCACTTCAGTTGAATCTTTTGAGATCATCAAGAGGATCTCACTGATGCTAATTAGCAGGGCTGTCCTTTTCCCTTGTTGGGTCAGGGGAGTGGGGCAGAGGCTGTGCCTACAAGGCTGGATTGATGGAAGAGGTGTTATTCTCTGCCTCATTGGCACTATCAAGAGAGAAGTATGGTAATGACATTCGACTTAGAGTTCTATTAAGGGAATCTTTGAGGTCTACTGGAAGATTTGAGTCTTATTGTTAAAGGCCTGCAAGATGAGTATGGACTCATCTATTATTTATGACCTTTGGCAGGTTGGCAACTGTCATTCTCTCCAAGCTCTTTTTTTCCATTAATTATATATAGGAGACCTCTACTACAGCCAAAATGTTTTTTGTTTTCTGAATACAGATATCCATTTCCACACCACTGATTATAATACCTAGGTTGGCCTTTCTTTAAACCGCGCACTATCCCAGTGTTACCCCTCCAAACCTTTCTTTGTGATCACTACTGCCATAAATACCATCTGAACTTCTGAAATTTAACACCCTTTGCTTTCCAATGTAAATTTTGTTTATTCAGTAAAAATTTACCGAGGGCCTGTTAAGTATCAACTTAACAGGGTATTCAACTGAAAAGACCCTTTACTTGTTCTTAGGAATTTACGTTTTAGCTAGGGAAACAAATTTATCAACAGGTACATTGGAAGGAGAAGGTGTGGAATTCAGAAGACAGGTAAGCTAATGTGAGAGAGGGAGGAGATAAGCAGGGAAGGTTTTCTGTAGGAAAGCAATTTTCAGAACTAAATTCGCCCAACATGGGACACCTAGGTGACTCAGTCTGTTAAGCATCTGCCTTCTGCTCAAGTTAGTATCCCAGAGTCCTGGGATTGAGTCGCTCATCAGGCTCCTGGCACAGTGGGGAGCCTGCTTCTCCCTCTGCCTTCCACGCCCCCTGCTTTTGCTCTTTCTTTCCCTCTGACAAATAAATAAAGTCTTAAAAAAAAAAAACCCTCCCAATATTTTGTGGCGGTTATGTTTTGATCCATATCCTTTTAATATTTAAAGCCTTTTTTTTTTCTTGTTCTGAATCGTTAACTTTTGTAAGTATTTATATGCCTAATGGTTGTGGCAACTAGCTACTTATTATCTCATCAATAATGGCTTTCCAGATGTTGAACCAAGAAACACCTCTCAGCTCTCTCTTCAGACAGAATAAACCCAATTTCCTCACAGGTGCTACAAGCTGTTACTGATTATCCAAAATTTTTATACTGTTGAGTCTAAAAGAGTGCACTGATTTGAAAAAAACAGATTACTGGGCTTTTGTTACAACTGGATTGTGATTCAGTGCCTCAGGGTGAGGCCTAAAGTTCTGTATTTCTAAAAAGCTTCCGGTGATGCTGAAGCTGCTCATAGATTGAACATGTTTTGAGTAACAGGGTTTTAGAGGATGTAAAGAGTTAAAGAATTAATGATAAAAACAAGTTGAGGTAGGTTTTGCTTTACTTAAATGGATTTCTCCTGCAGTCTCTCTATCCTGTTAACTTTATTTACTCCAGCTAATTTAAATCAACTAATTACCCAGCTGAGTTGGGCTCCTGTCCCTGCACCCAGAGGCAGTGAGTTTTGCCCGTGATCTGACTGGGAAGCTTCCGCTCTCCACCCCCAACTCCACCCTAGGGTGTGAGTATCCTCCATGTCATGGAGCTATGATCGGGCGCGCACCCACCTACTTGAGGCTGTGATATGATTCCCTAAGGCCCTCCAGCTCCTGAATAGTAGGAACCCCTGTCTTTGGCAGAGGGAGGTGTTCCTTTTGGCATTCTGCCTTCATCCAACTGGTTTCTCTAACAGTTGAGTTCCAGGAATGGCATCCGAGGCTGTCTGTATCCTACAATGTGTAATCAGGAACTGGCAGAGAATTCATCTTTAGCTTTTAAGATTCCTGTTAGGAATTTTCATAACATGTAGAAGCCATGGCAGTTGAGTGACCTGGCCTTGACCCGTAAAGAGACCTGCCAGGGTGAAGTGCAACTGTCTCTTTATTCTCAAGTGTTTTCTCCTGACGATTTTCTCTGATTCTTTTACTGACTCTTCTGTTCTGCATGTATTCTTGTAAACTGCAGACAGGAAAACAGTTGCTACAGATAATTCGTTCCTGAGTCTTTACAACCAAAGTTAGAATTATTTCTGCCGTCTTCCTGGGGAACTCTGCTATGGAAATCCCCCCCCCCCCCCCAGACTGGATTGCAACAATGGCTCTTAGATTGAAGAGATTTGTCTCAGTACAAAGTGGAAAATGTTGATGACGTCAGGCTGGAGAGGTGGAGGTGGTAAATGGCCTGGTACAGTGATTTTCAGACTTCCAACATGTATCCCCTAGGGGCCCTGCACCCCTAGAGTTTCTGATTCAGCAGGTCTGGATCAGAGCCCAAGAATTTTTAACATCCTCATCCCTTCCCTTGTCTTATGATGTGGTTACATAAAAGGAACTGGGGGTAATCAAGGAGGCTGGGCACATATTCACAGTAGCCCATGCATCGTTCATTACCTCCCAATTCTGGCAGATTTGTTAGTTGCTTTAAAAAAAAAAAAAAGTAAAACAGACCCAGGGAAACACCACCTCTTCGAATGTTCCCGCGTAGCTAGTGAGTGCCGGTTTGTGGTAACCTAGGTTACATCCTTCCGAGGCTTCTTGGTTCGTAGGACAAGAGATATGATCTTTTCAAGGAAGAAGATAGAGAAGCATAGGATTAGGGCAGCTATGAAAATGAAATTGGGTTTTTGACAGCTGAGATAGCAAAAGAGAAGGGGAAGTTTGGTTGGTCTGGCTATTTCCATCCTGGTGTTAACATCCCTTAGGTATACCGAGCTTACATCATAGGAATAAGACGGTTGATCTTATGTGGGTTTTGGAGAGTATTCCTTGTTATTAAATGTGACTAATGCGATATTCTCTACTGAAGCAGTTCTGGAGCATCCCAGGAGGGACACAACGATCTTGATCTTGGTCTTGGTGAACTTCCTTCGGATGAGGAAGAAGACATCAATAGTTCTGACGAAGACGATGTCAGCTCTGACTCTAGTAAAGGGGACCCTGATCTGGGAGACAAACAGGTATATGTTACTATTTAATTGTTTCTACTTCTGTGTTTGTTGGTCTCATAATATTTAGAAATAATATTTATCAGCATGATAGGCACAAAATCCCTAGTTATTTTTTTCTTCAAACTTATAAAATATTATCTAATTTAAAATTAGTTTCTGCTATAATGTAGTACCTAAGATATTATCACATTTCTAAATGCACATCACTTAAACTTTAGTAATTTTTTTGAGAAATTTATTTTTGGCACTGTCTTTGGTTTTCCTTTTGATAATGGAAATCCCCTCTAAGGATTGTTTTTTCTATTGCTAGCAATTCTACTTGAAAGAAGGGAATTAGATGCATTTCAGACTTAATGAAATCTTTTTAGAGATAGAAAAAGGCTGCGATTAAAAACATCAGGATTTCCTTTGAAGTAATTTGGTACTTGTATTTTCAGTATACATGAAACAAGATTGGCCACATGTTGATAATTATTTAAGATATGTCAGGACATGGAGGTTCATTGTATTGTTTCTTTAGTTTGACAAGAATGGTTCACTATGAATATATATTTTTTGAATAAAGGCATCATTACAAAGGTAAAAATAGTATATTATGAATAACCCCACGATGTGTTGAAACATTACAGCAAGACAGAATTTGAAAGGATCCTCGTAGCAAGCCTATGAAACCAGAGAGGAGAAAATCCATGTTTGACCTAACTTCTATGCCATAACTTACCAAGCAGTTGTTTTCTGTTTAATATATTTTAGCTTTTTAAAGTTTATTTCAACTTTAAATGAATGGCACAAGTTGTGTAATTGTCTAGTTTTAAATACCAGCTCCACCACATACAAGTTGGTTGAGTAACTGCAGGCAAATTATTTAATATCTTTAAGCTAAAGAGCCCCCGTTTTATAAAGAAAAGGATTTATTGAAGAAGTATGAGGACTAAATGATTTGGTTTGTGTAAAGCCTTAGAACACTGTTTAGTACATGGTAAGAACTCAGTGATTATTTGTTTATTTCTTGTAAGACTTTATGCTGTAAAGTATTGAATCATAGAGTTGGAAGTAACCACTAGAAATTATTTAGCCTTAAGGTCTCTGAGTGTGTAAAGTACCTAACCCGGATGAGTGACTGTTCTTAAAGGCCCAGCATATACTTCAGCAGTGTGTGGGTCTTTACTTTGACTATTAAGTAATTCCTCTGATGTTTTACTGCTATGTGCTATCTCTGATTTGAAAACTTATTTTCCTTGTCGCTGAAGATCACATATATAGATGGTACAAATATTTGTAAAATACTATTTCCCAGATATTTACCAGGCATAAAAAGTATGTACTAGGCATAAAGCAGTGTTCAAGGATTTTGCTCTCGAACAGCTTACATCCGAATGGGACAAGAGGGGCCATATATTCACTAGAATAGTGAGAACTTCAGATTATTATGTGCTATGAAGGGAATAAAAAGAGCAATGTGCTAGAAACTAAGAAGTCTACTTAGTATAAAGCCTCAAAGAAAGTGATATTTGACTGAGGAATATTTGCCTAGAAAGAGCCAAAGCCTGTAGGATTTGGGGAAGAGGCTTCCAGTGGTCTTCCTCTCCAAGGGCCATAATTAAATCAATCTTCACTGTCTTAGCTATAAGTTCTTTTTCTAACAAGTACTGCTTCCTGTTGTTTGGGTCTGTTCATTTCTCTTGTTAAAACCCTTTCTGATTTCTGCCCTTCTTGAAGTATGGCACCAAAAGAGATGTCCACTTTCTATTAGGAGTCTCATTGACATACTGTATAAAGGAACGATTTCTCTCTACCCTTTTGTGTTATGCATCTTCTCAACACATCCTGTCACAACACTGCCTGGTTGACTCATTCGTTTTGTGGTCATTGGAGACTTCCAGAGTTCCTTCCTCTGTGTTTATACTGGCCTTTCCTTTCCTTTTGTTTTTTCTTTTGTTTTGTTTTGTTTTTTAAGATTTTTTAAAGATTTTATTTATTTATTTATTTGACAGATCACAAGTAGGCAGAGAGGCAGGCAGAGGGGGAGGAGGAAGCAGGCCACCTGCTGAGCAGAGAGCCTGATGTGGGGCTCCATCCCAGGACCCTGAGATCATGACCTGAGCCGAAGGCAGAGGCTTAACCCACTGAGCCACCCAGGCGCCCCCTCCCTTCTGGTTTTTATGTTATTGGTTTTTATCTTTAGTTGTGCCACCCACTGCAGTATGTCTCTTAATATTTTTCTGTTTTTATTTTATTTTAAAATATTTGTTTGAGAAAGAGTGAGTGAGAGAGCAGACATGAGCAGGGTGGAGGAGCACAGGGAGAAGCAGACTCCCCACTGAGCAGGGAGCCTGATTTGGGGCTTGATCCCAGGACTCCAGGATCATGACTTGAGCCAAAGGAAAACGCTTAACCGATAGAGCCACCCAGGCGCCTCTGTTTTCTGGTTTTTGTTTATTTATTTGTTTTGTTTTAAAGATTTTACTTACTTTTTTGAGAGAGAGAGAAAGCAGGGGGAGGGACAGAAGGAGAGGGGGGAAGCAGGATCCCTACCGAGCAGGGAGCCTGACAGTGAGCTCAACCCCAGGACCCTAGGATCATGACTTGAGCCCAAGGCAGATGCTTAACTGACTGAGCCACCCAGACACTCCCATTTTTCTGTTTTTAAAATGAGATGATTTCTTCAGTTAACCATTGACATTTAATATTTTTATATGTGATTCTAATGTATTAATAATTTCCCTCTTTTAGAGCTGTTGGCCCTCCTGACAAACTTACTCTCTGGTCACCTGAGACAGCTGTGGCGATAATTAAAAGAGCTAACGCTCCCTTTCTAGATGGTTACTGATCCATTTAAGCGTAGCCTGGTGAATGCTTTTCTTCTAAGTAATTTGCTTTCAAAGTGGTTAAGAACAGCGTGGTCTTCAGGTGCCTGGGTGGTTCATCTGTCTTCGGTTCGTGTCATGATTTCAGGGTCTTGGGATTGAGCCCATATTGAGCTCCCTGCTCAGTGGGGAGTCTGCCTATCTCTCTCCCTCTGCGCCTCCACCCCACTTGTGCTTGCTCACTGTTTTCCTCTCTCTCTTTCTTAAATAAATAAATCCTTTTTAAAAAAAGAAGAGGAAGAACAACAACAACACAGTCTTTGAGGCTGGATTGCCTGGGTGCTTATCATTTATCAACTCTGTGATCTTGAGCAATTTATTTAACATCTTTGCGCCTTAGCTTCCCCACCTGTAAAAAGACGAGGGAGTAGGGTAGACACTTGTTTTTCTTTTTCCTTTTTTTTTTTTTGACACTTTTTTTTATTTTCTAAGATTGTTGTGATGATTAAGGTTATATACTGTTTAAAACAGTTCTGACACAAATTGCTCAACAGATTTTAGCTCTTATTATTGGCATATTTAAAAAGAAGCAAGCAAAATCTTAAGTATCTCTAATCATTCCTTGTTTATCAAAATATAATTTGAAACTTACCTTTTCTTATCTTTGATGAATAAATCAGAAACATGTTTACATGAAAGATAATATTGTTTTCTCACAAAAATATGAGATTTGACATCCTAAGACCTGTGCTTCAGTCCTGTCTCTGACACTTACTAGGCATTTGACCTTGATCAAATAATTATTTTAAGTTGATTACTTTATTTATACCAATCTCATTTCACAATAGATTACAAGTAACAACAAAAAAATGTATGTAATACAAAAAGTCAAAATATGTAGTTAAAGAAATCAGGGGGTTAATAATTGTGCTGGAGCTATTGAACATCCATGTGCCAAAGAATAAAGTAGATGTCTTACTTTGCTCTTACACAAAAATTAACTCAAATGGATGATAGACTTAAATGTAGGAGCTGAAACTATAAAGCCCTTAGAACAAAACAAAAGAATAACTCTTTATGACTCTGGGTAGTCAGAGGCTGCATTGATGCAACAAGAAAAGTATAAGGGAGGGGAAAATAGCCAAATTGGACATCAAAATTAAAAACTTTTGTGTTGCATATAGTACCGTCAAGAAAATAAAAGGATAACCCACAGAGGAGGAGAAAATATTGGCAAACATTTGTAATGAAGGACTTATATCCTGAATATATAAGGAATTCTTACAAGTCAATCATAATAAATAACCCAATTTTTAAAAATGGGCTAAGGGTGCTAAATGAGAAAACTATACAGCGAAGGATACTTTATCCAGCTAGGATGTCATTCAAAATAGAAGGAGTGATTAAAAAGCTTCCAGGACAAACAGAAACTAAAAGACTTTGTGATAATCAAACCATCCCTACAAGAAATATTCAAAGGGGTCCTGTAAGCAAAGAGAGAGCCAAAAAGTAACATAGACCATAAAGGAACAGAGACAATATACAGTGACAGCTTTATAGGCTTTAGAGGCAAAAGCCTCTAAACTTTAGAGACAAAAGAATGATACTTTAGAGTATCATTTAGATACTCTTGAGAGGCAAAAGAATGATACTAAATTCATATCTTTGAATAGTTACCCTGAATGTAAATGGGCTAACTGCCCTGAATGTAAATGGGCTAACCAATTTTAACAGATTGGTTAAAATTCTGCCATCAATATGCTGTCTGCAGGAAACTCATTTTATTTTATTTTATTTTATTTCTTTTAAAGGTTTTATTTATTTATTTGACAGAGATCACAAGTAGGCAGAGAGGCAGGCAGAGAAAGAGAGGAGGAAGCAGGCTCCCTGCTCAGCAGAGAGCCCGATGTGGGACTCGATCCCAGGACCCTGGGACCATGACCTGAGCCGAAGGCAGAGGCTTTAACCCACTGAGCCACCCAGGTGGTCCCAGGAGACTCATTTTAGACCCAAAGACACTGCCAGATGGAAAGTGAGGAGGTGGGAAACCATTCATCATGCTAATGGACATCAAAAGAAAGCTGGAGTGGCAATCCTTATACCAGACAAATTAGATTTTATTTATTTGACAGAAATCACAAGTAGGCAAAGAGGCAGGCGGGGCAGTGGGCGGGGGTGGGGGCAAGCAGGCTCTGAGAAGCACAGGGGGAAGCAGACAATGAGCAGAGAGCCCAATGCAGGGCTCAATCCCAGGACCCTGGGATCACAACCTGAGCCGAAGGCAGAGGCTTTATCCCACTGAGCCACCCAGGTGCCCCAGACAAATTAGATTTTAAACCAAAGACTGTAATAAGAGATGAGGAAGAACTCTGTATCATAATTAAAGGATCTGTCCAACAAGAAGATCTAACAATTTTAAATATGCCCCTAACATGAGAGCGGCCAATTAAATTAACTATTAATAACAAAATTAAAGAAACATGTTTACAGTAATACAATAATAGTAGTGGACTTTAATAACCCCCTCACTGCAATGGACAGATTATCTAAGCAGATGATCAACAAGGAAATAAGGGCTTTAAATGACACACTGGACCAGATGGACTTCACAGATATATATAGAACATTCCATCCTAAAGCAACAGAATACACTCTTCTCGAGTCAACATGAAATATTCTCCAGAACAGATCACATTCTGGGTCACAAATCAGGTCTCAACTAGTACCTAAAGATTGGGATCATTACCTGCATACTTTCAGACCACAATGCTTTGAAACTGGAATTTAATCACAAGAGGAAAATTGGAAAGAGCTCAAATACATGGAAGCTAAATAGCATTGTACTAGAGAATGAATTGGTCAACCAGAAAGTTAAAGAAGAATTTTAAAAATTCAGGAAACTTTGGGGCCCTTGGGTGACTCAGTTGGTTGCATATCTGCCTTTGATTCAGGTCATGATCTCAGGGTCCTGGGATTGAGCCCCGCGTCAGTCTCCCTGCTCAACAGGAAATCTGCTTCTCCCTCTGCCCCTCCCCTCCACTTGTGCACAGGCTCTCTCTCTCAAATAAATAAATAAAATCTTTTAAAAAATTCATGGAACCATTTTCATGAAAATGAAAACAGTTCAAAATCTTTGCGATGCAGCAAAGGCAGTCCTCAGAAGGATGTATATAGCAATCCAAGCCTTTCTCAATAAACAAGAAATGTCTCAAATACACAAGCTAACCTTACACCTAAAGGAGTTGGAGAAAGAATAGCTAATAAAGCCTAAACCATACAGGAAAAGAGAAATAATAAAGATTAAAGGAGATATCAACGAAATAGAAACCAGAACAACAGTAGAAAAGATCAACGAAACTGGGAGCTGGTTCTCTGAAAGAACTAATAGGATTGATAAACTCATGGCTAGACTTATCAAAAAGAAAAGAGAAAGAACCCAAATGAAATCATGAATGAAAGAGGAGAGATCCCAACCAACACTGAAGAAAAATGAACAATTTTAAGAACATATTATGAACAACTATATGCCAATCTGGAAGAATTGGATGCATTCCTAGAGATGTATAAACTACCAAAACTGAAGCAGGAAGAAATAGAAAACCTGAATAGACCCATAACCAGCAATGGAATTGAAGCCATAATAAAAAAATCTCCCAACTAGAGCCCAGGGCTGGATGGCTCCCCGTGGGAGTTCTACCAAACATTTAAAGAAGGACTAATACCTATTCTTAAGCTGTTTTTAAAATAGAGATAGGGCACCTGGTTGGCTCAGTCTCTAAGCGTCTGCCTTCCGCTCAGGGTCCTGGGATCAAGGCCCACATTGGGCTCCCTGCTGAGGGGGAAGCCTGCTTTTCCCTCTCCCACTCCCCTGCTTGTGTTCCCTCTCTCTCTGTGTCTCTCCCTGTCAAATAAATAAATAAAATCTTTAAAAAATAAAAATAAAAAATAGAGATAGAAGGTAAACTTCAAACTCATTTTTATGAGGCGAGCATTATCTTAATCCCAAAACCAGACAAAGACCCCACCAAAAAGGGGACTTACAGAACAATATTCCTGGTGAACATGGATGTAAAAATTCTCACCAACATACTAACCAATAGGATCCAGTAGTACATTAAAAGGATTATTCACCACAACCAAGTGGGATTTATTCCTAGGCTACAAAGGTGGTTCAATATCTGCAAATCAATCAATGTGATATATTACATTAAAAAAAGAAAGGACAAGAACCATATGATCTTCTCAATAGATGCAGGAAAAGCGTTTGACAACGCACAGCATCCTTTCTTGATTCAGAGTCTTCACAGTGAAGGGATAGAGGGATCATATCTCATATCATATCATAAAAGCCATATATAAAAAGCCCACAATAATAGCATTCTTCATGGGGAAAAACAGAGCTTTTCCCCTCTGGTCAGTGACATGGCAGGGACGTCCAATATTTTCAACATAGTACTAGTTGTCTTAGCCTCAGCAATCAGACAACAAAAAGAAATTAAAGGCATCTGAATCAGCAAAGAATAAGCCAAACTCTCACTCTTCACAGAACATGATACTCTGTGTGGAAAACCGAAAAGATTCCACCCCCAAATTGCTAGAACTCATACAGGAATTCAGTAAAGTGTCAGGGTATAAAATCAATGCACAGAAATCAGTTGCATTTCTATACTCCAACAATTAGACGGAAGAAAGGGAAAGTAAGGAGTTGATCCCATTTATAGTTGCATCCAAAAACCATAAGATACCTAGGAATAAACCTAACCAAAGAGGCAAAGGATCTGTACTCAGAAAACTATAGAACACTCATGAAAGAAATTGAGGAAGACACAAAGAAATGGGAAAACTTTCCATACTCATGGATTACAAGAGCAAATATTGTTAAGATGTTTATGCTACCTAGAGCAATCTACACATTCAGTGCAATCCCTATCCAAATACCATCAACATTTTTCACAGAGCTGGAATAAATAATCCTAAAATTTGTATGGAACTGGAAAAGACCCCTATAGCCAAAGGATGTTGAAAAAGAAAACCAAAGCTGGTGGCATCACAATTCCGGACTTCAAGCTCTTTCACAAAGCTGTCATCATCAAGATAGTATGGTAATGGCACAAAAACAGAGACAATAGAAGAATGGAACAAAACAGAGAAATCAGAAATGGACCCTCAACTGTATGATCAACTGATCTTCAACAGAATAGGAAAGAATGTCTAGTGGAAAAAGGACAGTCTCTTCAACAAATGCTGTTGGGAGAATTAGACAGTCACATGCCGAAGAATGAAATTGGACCCTTTTCTTGCACCATACACAAAAATAAACTCAAAGTGGATGGAAGACCTAAATGTGAGACAATTCCATCAAAATCCTAGAGGAGAACACAGGCAGCAACCCCTTCAACCTTGGCTGCAGCAGCTTCTTGCTAAGCACACCTCCAAAGGCAACAGAAACAAAAGCAAAAATGAACTACTGGGAAAGAAAGCCTTTGCATAGCAAAGGAGACCTTCGACAAAACCAAAATACAGCTGACAGAATGGGAGAAGATAATTGCAAATGACTTAATCAGATAAAGGGCTAGTATCCAAAATCTATAAAGAACTTTCAAACTCAACACCCAAAGAACAAATAATCCCATTAGGAAATCGGCGGCAGAATGAACAGATTTCCAAAGAAGACATCCAAATGGCCAACAGACACATGAAAAACTGTTCTACATCACTTGGCATTAGAGAAATATAAATCAAACAATGTGATACCACCTCACACCAGTCAGAATGGCTAAAATTAACAAGTCAGGAAACAACAGATGTTGGCGAGAATGTAGAGAAAGGGGAACTCTCTTGCACTGTTGGTGAAAATGCAAGCTGGTACAGCCACTCTGGAAAATAGTGTGGAGGTTCCTCAAAAAGTTAAAAATAGAAGTACCCTATGACCCAGTAATTGCACTACTGTTTATTTACCCCAAATATACAAATGGAGTGATCGAGGGGTGCCTGGATGGCTCAGTGGGTTGGGCCTCTGCCTTTGGTTCAGGTCATGATCTCAGGGTCCTGGGATTGAGCCCTGCATCAGGCTCTCTGCTCGGCAGGGAGCCTGCTCCCCCCAACTTCTCTCTGCCTGCCTCTCTGCCTACTTGTGATCTTTGTCAAATAAATAAATAAAATCTTTTTTTAAAATGGAATGATAGAAAGGGGCAGCTGTACCCCAATATTTATAGCAGCAACATTCACAATAGCCAAACTATGGAAAGAGTCCGGATGTCCATTGACAGATGAGTGGATGATGAAGATATGGTATATATGTGCAATGGAACATTATGCACCCCTCAAAATGAAATGGCAGTGACGTGGATGGAGCTAAAGGGTATTATGCTAAGTGAAATAAGTCAGTCAGAGAAAGACAATTTTCATGATTTCACTGATACATGGAATTTAAGAAACAAAACAGAGGGTCATAGAGAAAAAGAGGAAAAAAAATAAAGCAAGATGAAACCAGAGAGGGAGATAAATCATAGAGACTCTTGGACATAGGAAAAATCTGAGGGGTGCTGGAGGATGGGCAGAGGGATGGGACAGCTGGGAGATGGACATTGGGAAGGGTATGTGCCATAATGAACACTGAATTATAGAAGAGTGATGATAAGGTATTATATAAGAGTGATGCATCACAGACCTGTACCCCTGAAACCAATAATATGTTATGTGTTAATTAATTGAATTTAAATTTAAAAAGAAAAAATATGGGCTAAAATTAGTCATTTTTTTTTTCAAAGATTTAATTTACTTATTTGACAGACAGAGATCACAAGTAGGCTGAGAGGCAGGCAGAGAGAAAGGAGGAAGCAGGCTCTCCACGGACCAGAGAGCCCGATGCGGGGCTTGATCCCAGGACCAAGCCGAATGCAGAGGCTTTAACCTACTGAGCCACCCAGGTGCCCCAAATTAGTCATTTTTTCAAAGGAGATAAACAGATGGCCAGGAATATGGAGAAATTGAAACCCCTGTACATTGCTGGCAAGAATGTAAAATGGTACATACAGCCTCTTTGGAACATAGTCTGGCAGTTCCTCCAAATGTTAAATTTGGAGTTACCATATAACCCAGCAATTCTACTCCTTGTTATATACCCACGTGAAAAAAGCACATGTCCAGAGAAAATCTTAGGGCAAAATGTTCACAGCAGCATTATTCATCATAGCTAAAAAATGGAAGGAACTCAAATGCCCATCAACTTATAAATGGAGCCATCAACTGATGAATGTATAAACAAATGTAGTCTATACGCACAATTATTACAGAGCAGTTTTTATTTTTTTAATTATTTCAAGTCTTTATTCTCAAAAGAAAGGCAGACTGCCACGCGCAGCGCCTCATTTGGATGTGTCTGGAGTCTTGGAAGCTTGACTACCCTACGTTCTCCTACAAATGGACCTTGAGAGCTTGTTTGGAGGTTCTAGCAGGGGAGCGCAGCTACTCGTATACCCTTGACCGAAGAACGGTCCTCTCCTCTATCGGGGAAGGTCGTTCTCTTCGACCAAGCGCGCAGCTTCGGGAGGGACGCACATGGAGCGGTGAGGGAGGAAGGGGACACCCGCCTAGCCAGCCAGATCAGCCGAATCAACCCTGGCGATCAATGGGGTGACAGATGTCTCAGCCAGATCGTCCTCACATCCATACAGAGCAGTTTTTAAATGTGCTGATGCATGCTGCAACATGGATGGACCTTAGAAATTGGGTAAGTGAAGGAAGTCAGTCACAAAAGACCGCATGTTGTATGACTCCATTTACATGAAATGCTCAGCATGAGGACATCCATAGAGACAGAAGATAAATGGTTGCAGAAGGTGGACAGAAGGGAGGAGAGGGAGTGCCTGCTTATAGGCATGGAGTTTCTTTTGGGGGTAATGAGAATGTTCTAAAGTTAGATTGTGGTGATGATTATATAACCTTGAATATATTGAAAACCATGGACTGTAGAAAGGTGAAAAAAGATTTTATGGAATATGAATATTTTAATAAAACTATCAAAATAAAGAATCTTACTATAGGGAAAACAGTAAAGCCAAGTGAAAGATTGTACAGAGTAATGCCTATGGTATAGCTATATATTCATCAACCCAAAGGTCTTTGAAGTAGAAGCTTTAGGAAGAGAGCTTCTTTTATTTTTTCAAAACTTTTTTAAAGACTTTATTTTATTTTAAGATTTATTTATTTGAGAGAGAGAGAGAGAGAGAGAGCACAAGAGGGGTGAGGGGCAGAGGGAGAAACAGGCTCTTCACTGAGCTCCAAGCCTAATGCAGGGCTCAGTCCTGGGACTCTGGTATCAGGACCTGAGCCAAAGGCAGATGTTTTACTGACCGAGCCACCCAGGCATGCCTAAAGATTTTATTTTTAAGTAATCTCCACATCCAACGTGGGACTTAAACTCATCACACCAAGACCAAGAGTCTCATTCTCTTCTGACTGAGCCAACTGGGTGTCCCTAGTTGAGACATTTTTAAAAAATTTGTCTTTAATTTAAATTCAATTAATTAACATAAAATATATTATTGGTTTCTGAGGTTGGGGTCAGTGATTCATCAGTCTTATATAATATCTAGTGCTTATTACATCATGTGCCCTCCCTAATGTCTATCACCCAGTTATCCTATTCCCTCTCTTCCCTCCCTTCCAGGAACCCTCAGCGTGTTTCTTATGATTGAGTCTCTTATGGTTTGTCTCTCTCTCTCTGATTTCATCTTGTTTGATTTTTTACTCTCTTCCCCTATGATCCTCTGTTTCGTTTCTTTAATTCCACATGTAAGTGAGATGATATGATAGTTGTCTTTGTCTCATTGACTTACTTTGCTCACCATAGTGCCCTTGAGTTCCATCCACATCATTATAGATGTCAAGATTTCATTCTTTTTGATGCCCGAGTAATATTCCATCACATATATACACCTCATCTTCATCCATTCATTTGTCGATGGACATCTAGACTCTTTCCATAGCTTGGCTGTTGTGAACATTGCTGGTATAAATATTG
Source organism: Mustela nigripes (assembly GCF_022355385.1). Classification (NCBI taxonomy): domain Eukaryota; kingdom Metazoa; phylum Chordata; class Mammalia; order Carnivora; family Mustelidae; genus Mustela; species Mustela nigripes. The sequence continues at coordinate 25,245,631 of NC_081562.1, forward strand.
GGGTGCAGGTGCCCCTTTGGATCATTGCATTTGTATCTGTGGCGTAAATACTCAGTAGTGCAATTTCTGGGTCTTAGGGTGAGAGTGAGAGCTTCTTTTATAACTTCTTTGATCCTCCATTTCTTTTTTTTTTTAAGATTTTATTTGTTTATTTGACACACAGAGATCACAAGGAGAGAGAGAGGGAAGCAGGCTCCCTGCCAAGCAGAGAGCCCGATGCAGGACCTGATCCCAGGACCCTGAGATCATGACCTGAGCTGAAGGCAGCGGCTTAACCCACTGAGCCACCCAGGCGCCCCAATCCTCCATTTCTTAATTGACACAATGAGACAGTAATCCCCTGCATAACTCCACAGATCCTACAGGATACATAGTTGTAACATCCCAACTATTAGTTGTAAAAACAATTCTGAAGTCACGAAAGTTTATGCAGGGGTGCCTGGGTGGCTCAGTGGGTTAAAGCCTCTGCCTTCAGCTCGGGTCATGATCCCAGGGTCCTGGGATCGAGCCCCGCATCGGGCTCTCTGCTCAGCGTGGAGCCTGTTTCCTCCTCTCTCTCTGCCTGCTTCTCTGCCTACTTGTGATCTCTGTCAAATAAATAAATAAAATCTTAAAAAAAAAAAAAAAGAAAGAAAGTTTATGCACATTAGGCACTTGTAATATACTTCTTAGATTGTGTTTGTTTGTTTATTTATTTATTTATTTTATTTATTTGACAGACAGAGATCACAAGTAGGCAGAGAGGCAGGCAGAGAGAGAGAGGAAGGAAAGCAGGCTCGATGCGGGGCTCAATCCCAGGACCCTGGGATCATGACCTGAGCTGAAAACAGAGGCTTTAACCCACTGAGCCACCCAGGTGCCCCTTAGATTGTGTTTATGATAGGTTGTATTGGTTTCCTAGAGCTGCTGTTATAAAATACCACTAACTGGGTGGCTTAAAACAACAGAAGTTTATTGTTTCACCATTCTGGAGGCCAGATGTCTGAATTCAAGGTGTTGACAAGCCCATGTTCCCTCCGAGGCCCATAGGAGAGAATCTTTCTTCTTCCTGGTGGCTTGCCCACAGTTCTCATAGTTCCTGGGCGTATACCTGACAAGAGCTGGGGTCTCTGCCTCTGTCGTCAGAGTGTCCTTCCTTCATGCATGTCTGCATTTCTTCTCTTCTTAAAAGAACACCAGTCAGGCTAGGGGCTCATCTTAGTCCCATATGACTTCATCTTAATTTACTAATTTTATCTGCAACAATCCCATTTCCAACAAAAGTCACATTCTGAGGTCCCTGGGGGTTAGGACTTGAGAATATCTTTTGCAGGCCATGAATCACGCCAAAAACAGGTGCCATAGTCCCTGGACATACAATGAGCACGTAGCTCATCGTGTTTCAGTGCCGGTAACATTTCCTTATGAAACTGCCAGACTTAGTAGAGGAGAAAAAAAAAAGGGGGTATATACCACTGGGCCCTTGTTTTAACTTTGTGAAGAGAGAGCAAACAGATATTCAAAGAGATACTTGCGCAAAAGTAAACAAACTACCTGGAAAGGGAAGAATATTAATTTTGTACCACACCTGTGTGCCTATTCTTGTCTTTGTACTATGGGAACAGGTATTACACTTAATCTTTAAAAACATGCTAGGATATATATATATATATATATATATATATATATATATATATAAAACATATGTACTATTCTTTTTTTACTGAGGAAAAGGAGTTTTTTTTATACAAGTTAAGTAACTTGCCTTGAAGCCCACTGAAGTGGGTTTTTGAACCAAAATATATCTCTGCTCATAACCTGGGATAAGCCAAAGAAGCTGAATGATATTGATGGAACATGTTTGAGATGGTAGTGAATAGCCATGGTAATCTCTATTTTTTTCATGTTCCACCTTTTTAGTTTGATGTTTCGGGTTCTTTACTTTTAGTGCTTAACAAATGGTTAACATTGATATCTTTCGTTCTCCTTCATTATGGTTAGAATATTCACACTGTTCACCTTTCCTGCATATTGACTTCCCTAGCTCTTTTCCAAATTTTCTTTGTAAAATAGCTGATGTGATATGTACCCTTATGAAGAGAGGGGTGAAAACCCAAGAACTTTGTTCTAGAGAGGCTAATTATGGTGTTACCTCATTGGGGGGATAATTTAATGATAAAGGTGTTTCTCAGGCAGATCTGGTTGTTCAGCTTTTTGCTTTTTCAATAAAGCCCTTGAGTAGCATAGCAGAGACCTTTTAATAATTCTGTTAAAAAGTAATGGATAATTTGCAACGACATGGATGGAACTAGAGGGTATCGTGTTTATAAGTCAATGGGAGAAAGACAACTATCATATGATCTCCCTGATATGAGGAAGTGAAGATGCAGCATGGGGGGCTAAGGGGGTAGGAGAAGAATAAATGAAACAAGACGGGATTGGGAGGGAGACAAACCATCAGTGACTCTTAATTTCACAAAACAAACTGAGGGTTACTGGAGGGAGGGGGGTTGGGAGAGGGGGGTGGGATTATGGACATTGGGGAGGGTATGTGCTATGGTGAGTGCTGGGAAGTGTGTAAACCTGGCGATTCACAGACCTGTATCCCTGGGGATAAAAATATATGTTTATTTAAAAAAATAGTAATGGATAAATTTCACTGAATTTTACTTGTAGTGAACAAATAGGAATAGACGAGAACACGATTAAGAATTTACAGAGCTGGGCTATGATCAAGAGATCAGAACATGAAACTGGGTTTCAGATCAAAGGTTCTGTTTTGGAATTTGTTTGACTCATTTTATGATCTTCATGAGGTAATTTCATTTGTGGCTAATGTTTCAGCTTCCACAGCAGAGTACTTCTGGGAGATGCAGTTATTTAACAGGCAGTCTGCTCTGAAATGTGATGTAATTTAAGGGAGGACTGTCATTAACTGAGAAGTCAAGATGCCAAATATGGCCTCTTGAGGTTTTTACATTGTGGTGTATTTTGCCGTCATTGTTTGACTTGGGTCAGAATAAGTCATTTGTTCTTCCAAGTTGAAGATAATACAGAACTTTCATTTTGTTCTGTTTCTTAGTTATCTTTAACTTTCTACTTTGAAAATTATTGTAATTCATTGGATAATTTTCTAGTAATTACTAGCCCTCTTAAGCTCTGTAGTTGTCCTGGCTTAAAAGGTAAACTAGACAACCGAATACATAGATTCCTAGAATTTTAGAATCACAGGAGGCCTTAATCATCTAAGCCAATCCCCTACCTTTTTTTTTTTTCCACATTGACCTATTAGTTTGAAATTACATTTTCATGTTACTCAGTACATAGTCAAAAGCAGTGTACTCCATTCTTAGATTTTGAGAAAGTGACAGCCACTCTTATACACATTCATGCATATCAGTTGCAGTGGACCACACATTGTGCTGTATATAGTAGGTAAGTAAGGTCCTAAACTAGAGAGAATTAAACATGTCAACAAATAAACACAATCCCCTGGAGTAAAGTTCTGTAAATACTACGTGAATAAGAGAATAACTTGTCCTCTTACAGTGGTGGGGAGATGTCAAGGCAGCCTTTCATAGAGGAGAAAACCTTTGAGTGCTATCTTAAAGGATAAGTTGGAATGTTATAGGCAGAAGCCTTTGAGGAGGGGAGAAATGATAAGGAGGGAAGTCAAAGCAGAAGGAAGGGCATAGAGGGACAGATGTGCAAGGGCAAAGCGGACTTGGAGTTGCAAGGTGATTCCAGCATGGCTGGAGGAGAGACTATACAGTGTTGGGAGCAGGAATGGACTAATGAAGATAACTACACATATTATGGACTGTCTTAGATGCACGGCATTGGAAACTTGAGTCCGTTTCTGTTCCTAATGGGTTTCAACCTGAGAACTAAGGTATTTGCGTTTTAGAACTATTACTCTGGTGGCAGTGTAGAGACTGGATTGCAGTGGGGTTAAATCTAGAGCCAAGGAAACTACTTAGTTTCCTGCAGTAGTGTAGGCAAGAAATAAGGAGGCAGTATTAAAGGAGAGGTAAGGATCAATGAAGCTTTAAGGAAACATTCAGAAGGATCAATTGTCAGGACTTGATGACTCAGATGTGATCATAGAAGGTGGAGAAGAAAGAGTGCAGGTTTCTGACTTTGATGAGTAAATATCTACAGTATCTAGTATACAGAGACTTGATGACGTGTTTAAGGAGTGACAGAAGGGCATTGGATGGATGCTTTATTCTTTGTGAATCTTTTCCTGAATTACACACCTCTGCCTGTTAGAATCTTTCGCTACTTCAAGATGTCAGCACATTTCATAGTTATATGTATAGTTGTTTATTTGGTATGCTTTCCTTATTCACTTCTTGAAGGCTGGGGATTTTTAAAAATTTATCCTTAAATTCATCTTATAGCAGCCACTCTCCTGCCCCATCCCAGACTACAGAATCAGAATTTCTAAGACAGTTCAATGGGAATCTGAAATTTAAGAGCAGCTTGGACATTCTAATGATAAGTAATGTTTTCACATTTAACTGTAGAGCAATCAATCAGCTAAGGGTAGAGCTGTTTTCTCCTACTAACCTTACTATCAAATGATGGATAGATAGAGTTTTAAATTATGGAGTAAGGATAGTGGTCACTCCTTCCTCTTGGAATGATTTCAGAATAATGAGGGTAAGAAATGAAAATTCTGCCTTTAGTGTATTAGAAGACAGCTTAAACTTCCAATCACAATGTATGAATCAAGGCTCCCATTTCCACCAGCAGTAGATAAAGGTTCCAGTTTCTCCATATCCTCACCAACACCTGCTATTTTCTGATATTTTTTAAGTTTATTTATTTTTTTAGTAATCTAGTACTTCAATATATAGTAATTTAATCATCTCAAATCCTTGACCCCAAGATCAAGAGTTGCATGCTCTTCTGACTGAGTCAGCCGGGCACCCCACTATTTTCTGATTTTTTTTAATCCCATTCTGTGGGTATGAAGTGGAATCTTACTGTGGTTTTAATGTGCGTTTCCCTGATGACTGATTATATTCTTATTCTTATACATCTTTTCATGAAGTTATTGGCTATTCTTATATATTTAATGAAATGTCTAGTCACATCTTACATATACTGGACACAGAACCTGTTTGCAATTTTTTTTTATTTTTTACCACCAGGGTTTATCTGAAATTTATTTTCTTTATGGTGTCTTTTTGAGCCTAAAATTTTTAATTATATGAAGTTTAATTTATTGGTGTTTTTTTCTTTAATGGATCATGCCTTTGGTGTTATATCTAAAAACTGTTACTCTATTCAGAGTCACAAAGGTTTTCTTCTAGAAGTTTTATAGTTTTAGCTCCTATATTTAAGTCCAGGATACATTTTTAAATTTTTGTATGTGGTGTCAGTTAGCTTATAAATTCATCTTTTTGCGTATGGATATCTAACCGGTCCACTCATTTTCAACCATTTGTTGAAAAACAAAATCCTTTCTTTTTATTTTTTAAAGATTTTATTTATTTACATGAGAGAGAGCATGAGAAGGGGGAGGGTCAGAGGGAGAAGCAGATTGCCGGAGCCAAAGGCAATCGCTTAACCAACTGAGCCACCCAGGCAAACCATAATCTTTTCTTCCATTGAGTTGCCTTGACAACTTTGTCAAGAATCCAGTGACCGAATTTAAAGGCTTGCTTGCCCCTGTTTTTCTCCATTGATCTACATGTCTGTCTTTATGCCCGTACTCACCATTCCCCCCCCCCCAAAGTTTATAGTCTTAGCTTCTAGAAAGGAAATGCATACTTCATAGTCCCCAGCTCCAGAGCTGCCTCTGAATGCACTGTCTTTCTCACTGACTTGCCATGCCACACCTGAGATACTGAATGTTTGACTCTTAAGATTTTGAAATTGTAAGTTCAACACTTTCATTTGACAGATAAGGATGGTCAGGCCCCAAGTTAAAGTCTTTTTGTCCCCTGCTGGAACAGAAGCATGATACCTTCCCAGGAATAACATTGACTGTGGAGTCACCACACACCTCTCTCTAAAGAGGGCCTGGCAGAGGAAGGTCCTGAGGAGAAAAAAGGTATTTGCAGTAGAGACTTTAAGCACAGTTATAAAAGGAGGAAAGGCGGGGGTGCCTGGGTGGCTTAGTCCGATCAGTTGAACTCCTGATTTCAGCACAGGTCATGATCTCGAGCCCTGAGTTGGGCTCCACACCCAGCGCAGAGTCTGCTTGAGATTCTCTCTCTCCCTCTCCCTCTGTGCACCACCCCTGCACCCCAAGCTTGCTTGCCTTTGTGTGCTCTCTCTCTCTCTCTCTCAGTTAATAAATAAATAAATCTTTTAAAAGAGAAAAGAAAACAAAAGGGAGATGCCAAAAGTAAAGTACACCTACTTCAAATTTTTGTAGAAAGGTACTGCACATTTTAGGTGGCTTTGCTAGTCAAAGCCATCTATAGTGTACCTAGGTTTCCTTTTTACTTTCTTTTTTTTAAAAGATTTGATTTGTTTATTAGAGATCACAGATTAGGGGGGCGTAGAGGGAGAGGGAGAAGCAGACTCCCTGCTGAGCAGGAGCTTAGTCCCAGGACTCTGGGATCAGGACCTGAGCCAAAGGTAGATGCTTAACCAGCTGAGGCACCCAGATGCCCCTATACCTATATTCTTTTAAAACTACTGCTAAGAGTACCTCTTGACCTGTGTGGGACCTCCCATCACTTGAAAATAAGAGTGCTGAGTTAAGGTTTTAGTTCTTTCAGTGATTTAGGTTTTTCTTTTTTGTTTAACTTTTTTTTATTTTTATTTTTAAATAATCTCTGCACCCAGTGTAGGGCTCAAACCCATAGCCCTGAGATCAAGAGTCTGATACCCCCTTTTTATATTTTTAACACATTTCTACTGGCCTTCAATTTTAAAAAGATATCCTGTATTTTACAAAATTAAACTTTCTAGCTACAGATGATAAAACTCGTTATGATAGGAAAACAACAATTATCCTTGTGCGTGTGCATATGCGTGTGTATGTGAGTGGGTGTACATGGTCATGGTTATTAGCACATGACTGATACATGGTCTGAAAGACCACACTGTGCATAGACTGCTTCCTGAGGAATGTGAGCTGGTGAATGGAGCTGAGTATCTTGTACTGTATATTGCTCGGTTGAGCAAAACTTACCCAGTCTGTTGGTCACAGTCATTCAACAACCTATCTTAGAAAAGCAGGATGATAATGGGGATGGAGGTCAAATTCATCTATCTAATTGTTCCTTTAAAGATAAAGTTTGGAAAAATAAAGGATAGAGTTTGGGAACTAAGGTAAAGGAGCAAGGCAAAATATCCTAGGCTAACTAGACAGCAGTATTAATGCATTCTGAATGAATAACTGATTGCTCCTTAAAGATTATTTGTGTAAGTTGTTGGTTTCACACCCTACTTTGAATTTTTTTTGCATAACAATATATTCTGATGGAAGGGTTAGGATTTTTTTTATATTGATTTTAAGTTGTTCTCTACTAAAATATGAAAACATGTAAGGGATAAGTATACACTGCACAATTAATATTTACTCTTGGAGGGGGAGGGAAACTTTAGCGTAATATATAACAATTTGTTTCATGAAATGTTTTAAACCAGGTACTGCAGAATGTTTGGGATTTGTTAAATCTTGAAGGGAGGGGGATGATATATGTGGGTATTTGTTGAGCAATGAATCTTTGTGAGGAGATGCCATGATTACCAGCAGATACTGAAAAGACATTCAGGATAGTGGAAGAATTCCTAGTTTATATATTGGGAAGAACTCATGTTTATGTGACATCTCTAGGAGCCATTTCTCCTACAGAATGTGACTTTCCAGTTTTTGAATCATTGGCTTGTGCTCCACCGAGGCTCAGGCTTCTCAGGACGGTCAGTCGAGCAGTACAGTGCTGGTAACAGTCCAACGTGAGATCACCGAATGCTCTGCACTCTTCCTGTATTGTGTTTCAGTAACCGTATCTAGTTCTCCATGTTTCTATTTGAGATGTTATATAGTATAGAATATGGTCTAATCAGAAACCTCTAAGTGTCATAGCTTGAATTTATATCTTACTGGTTCAAAGCTGATTTTCATTATCCTTTTACAAGTTCATGCTTTTTTAATGCACTCTTCTCCACAGAATGAAGATACTGGAATGAAGAGTAAAGTCCATCATATTGCCAAGGAGATCATGAGCTCAGAGAAGGTGTAGGTATTCAGTTTATAATTCGGAAGACCATTTATTTCCCCATTGGCTCATTTAAAACATTTCTTTTATTGTTATCTTTTACAGGTTTGTGGATGTATTAAAACTTTTGCATATTGTGAGTATCTACAAATAACTGTCCTCTTTTGCATTTTTCCCTATGTCAAAAAATTTTTAGCATAACTTTAAATATATTTTATATATATGTATGTGTGTGTGTATATATATATATACACACATACTCTTTCTAATATATGATTACATGTTTAAATTCATGTATATGTGAATATAGATATTTTCTGAAATGTATGTATCTGTTGTGTGTGTAGTATACCCAGATGATTTCCAAAAAATAGAATCTTTATATCCATATTTCCGAAGTTTTCAAACTTCCTGTGTTCATAATAAAGAGTTTTTAGTGATAATATTTCTTGGGCATTTGCAGAAGATGTCTATCAGAATTTTGCACTAGCAATGTATAAAAAATGTCATGATCAGTGTTCAGAACTATTCCTTCTGAATCTGCTCTCAAAAATAGACACTGAAAATAGACATTTTTACAACTAACTTTTTAAAGATCTTTATTCAATTTTTGTAATTATCAACTTGAACAAACTTGTTGGAAAACAGTTATGATGTGTCTGACAGCATATTCATTTTTCTCATGCATTTTTTTGTACCTGCAAGTTTTTACAAGTTCTAGTATGCATTGGAAGTGAAAGTACTTTTAATCCTACTTTATTCCAGTTATATTTTGGCAAGTTATTAAAATTTAACAAAAGAAGGGTAAGGTAGAGGAAACAATGAAGAAAGAAATTGAAGTGAAAATTTACTTGGATGGTATAATTATTAACATCATCTTAAACTTAATTACTGAGAAATGATAGGTTCACACCCATTAATATCTCTAAGAGTATCATTTTCAGTTTTCCTTTTAAAAGATACATGTGAACTTAAAAGGTAGGGTACATTTAAGGGTGATTCACATTCACTAAATCCAACAGAAACCTGGAACTCTAATTCCTGCATGAAAAATCTCTAGTTTTGGAAACCTTTTCTTTCTTTCTTTCTTTCTTTTCTTTTTTTTTTTTATTTAAGATTTTATTTATTTATTCAACACAGAGAGAGATCACAAGTAGGCAGAGAGGCAGGCAGAGAGAGAGGAGGAAGCAGGCTCCCCGCCGTGCAGAGGGCCCGGACGCAGGGCTCAATCCCAGGACCCTGAGATCACAACCTGAGCTGAAGGCAGAGGCTTAAACCACTGAGCCACCCAGGCGCCCCTAGAAATCTTTTCTTAACAATTCTTAACATTACTAATTTGTTTTGAGAAATTACTGTCATGTGAATAGTTTCTTATGTAACTCTTCACTGTATTGCTTAGTTCTCTTTGTAATTCATTTTTTTTTTGAGATTCCAAAACTTTTTTTTTTAGTAAGTAAAAAAACTAATAGACATAAAATCAGCAAGGATATACAAGAACTGAATAATACCATTAACCAACTAAAATCCAATTGGCATTTATACAACCCCTCATCAAAAATAAATAAATAAATAAAATTCTTTTTATAAGACTATATAGAACTTACCCAAGAGAGATCATATCCTACTGCTTTAGCTACAACTCTCAAATTCTGTTACGTTATGTCTTTTTTTTTACTTTTTTTAGTTCAAAATGTAATTCATTTTTAAAAATTATAGCATGATATTTGATCACCCAAACAGATTTATTGAGTTTGAAGTATATTGTCATTTCAAATATATAACAACATGATGAATAAATAACTTTCCAAAATAAACTCTGGTTTGAACTGAATAAATTCCATTTTTTACTGAACCTCTCTATTGCTTAAATAATTGTAGAGTAAAAAGAAAAAGCTGAACTCCCTTTCTCTGGAAAGCTCAGCCTATCTGTAGGACAAACAAATTGTACTTATTTGACATATTTTCTGATCAACATGTTTAAAAAAGTAAAAAAATGTCCTCTCTACGGAAATTTTAAGCGTTCACTTGATAAGGTAATGGAGGCAAACAATACTATGGAGCCAGAAAAAATCGAATTGGAACTTGAGTGTGGTAGTTCAGCAAGTCTTGCATAGAACACGTGTTGAAGATGTCACGATAAACAGCAGAGTCCCAGTCCTCATAGTGCCTATACGCTAGTGTAGTGTTTCTCTTAATGTGGTGAGGGACTGGATTTCAAAATTTCCAATCCATGCCGGATCAGAACTTTTGTAAAATAAAATAGAAATGTCATGACCATGTCAAGGTGACATAAAAGTTTCCAGTCCCTTATTCACCCTTTTAACTAATGTCTTTGCAGACCAGTAACAGTTTAAGGACCACACTTTAAGAAAGTTGGCAAAAATATCGGTGTCTGTCCTGCCTAAGTACATTGTTTCCTTTTTTCTTCCTTCCTTCATTCCTTCCCTTTTTCCTTTCTGTCTTTTCTTTTTTTTTTTTTTTTAACTTTATTTTTGAGACGGGGAGAGAGTGCCCACAAGTGAGAGTTGTGGGGAGGGGCAGAGGGAGAGAATCCCTGAGCAGACCACCCTGTTGAGAGGAGAGCCTGTCAGTCACAGGGCTCTATCCCAGGACCCCTGAGATCATGACCTGAGTTAAAACCAAGAGTCGGACGGTTAACCGACTGAACCACCCAGGCGCCCCAATTCTGTTTCTTTTCTTTTTTTTTTTTTAAGATTTTATTTATTTATTTGACAGAGACCACAAGAAGGCAGAGAGGCAGGCAGGATGGGGGAAGCAGGCTCCCCATCGAGCAGAGAACCTGATGCAGGACTCGATCCCAGGACCCTGAGATTATGACCTGAGCCGAAGGCAGAGGCCCAACCCTCTGAACAACCCAAGCATCCCATCCAATTCTGTTTCTTTCTTTCTTTTTTTTTTTTTTTTTTAACAAATAAGTTTTGTTTTTTTTTTTAAGATTTTATTTATTTATTTGACAGATAGAGATCACAAGTAGGCAGAGAGGCAGGCACAGAGAGAGAGGAGGAAGCAGGCTCCCCGCAGAGCAGAGAGCCCGATGTGGGGCTCTATCCCAGGACCCTGGGATCATGACCTAAGCTGAAGGCAGAGGCTTTAACCCACTGAGCCACCCAGGCGCCCCTCCAATTCTGTTTCTTAATAGCTGTGTGAATTTCAGAAAATAGTCTGACCCTTTGGCCTAGCTTTCTTCATTTGCAAGATGGAGATACAAATAATGATCTCTCTGGTTGTGAGGAATCCATGAAATAAAGTATGTGAAGAGGCTGGTATGGTACACAATATATAGTAGATGCCCAAATTGCCTTTCATTACCTTCTTCATTTTCCCCTGTAGAACATCAGTGAATGGGAAGAATTCATTTTGTTATCAGACAGTAGCCTTTTTATAATTCTGTCCCTTCCAAATGCTTTTTTTCCTCTCTACTAATATTTCACTTTAATGAAGGAAGTTCGGATTCCAGTAGGTAGTGAAGCAATTAAGAGTTTCATTAGTTTACTGGGGTCCCTGGGTAGCTCAGGTGAGGATCTTAGGGTTGTGAGATGGAACCCCACGCTCCATGCCTGGGTATGGAGCTTGATTAAGATTCTCTCTCCAGGGTGCCTAAGTGGCCTAGTGGGTTAAGCCTCTGCCTTTGGCTCAGGTCATGATATCAGGGTCCTGGGATCAAGCCCCGCATTCAGGCTCTCTGCTCAAATAAAATTTTGTCTCTCTCTGTCAAATAAAAAAAAATTTTTTTTAAATCTCTCCTTCTGTCCCTTCCCCTTCCCCGTCACCTGCACGCACACATGCACGCTCCCTCTCTCTAAAAACAAACCAAAAAAAAGCTTCACTAGTTTATTTATTTTATTATTCAAAACTATTTACCTTGCTCTTACCCCTGTATTTTTGGAACAAATCATAAACTCTTATATAACAGTGAACAGCCAGGTGAGGTATTTCCCATATTGTCTCTGATCTGATAGTTCTCATGGATGGCCTTGGCTTCTTCCCAGATGGTGTTGAACAGAGTGAATCATCCAAAACCCACCTTGACTTGTACATTTTCAAAACCTCCTAAGCCTTTAATGTAGGAGTGAGACTAGATCATCTGCCAACCTCATGTTAACATCCTGTCTGGTATGTGCAAATGCTAACACAGCACAGCCCAGCTCTAATGGGAATTTTAACAATAGAACCTTAGCCAGGTGAGAGCCGTTACTAGGAGAGACTTGTTAGCAGCCTAATGTGGGTGAAGTCAAAAGAGTCTCTCTTGTTTCATTTTACCACCCCCACCACCCATTAAAGCTTGTATTTACCTTTTTACTGAAAGGACCCCACAAAGGTAGCCCATGGATAGTTTTAATCCTGAACACTGTTGCTATCTGACTTCACATGAATGAGTTCATGTCTGTGTTATATCCTAGAATATGACTGCCTTAAAATATAAATAATGGGCTTTAGATAATCCAGTAGATTTTTTTTTTTTTTTTAAATCAACCAAGTATCCAAGTGGCTTGGGAGAAGCGATTGTTTCAGTTATATGTGATTTCCCATGAATAGTTTTCTGTCTTAGAGACTCTAGAATAGCATTAATAGATCTTTCTGTGATGACAGACATGTTCAGTATCTGCACTGTCCAATATGTCCAATAGTTTTAAGCTTTAAATTTGTCACTGTAGCTCACTAACACTTTATATCTCACTTTATCATTCTAGCTCACTGACATTTCTTTGTTTAGAATTTGCTAAACTAGGTGATATAGCTCATAGGGGAAAAAAGGTAAAATCTAGACTGAACAATTTCATCATTTAAGCTCTTGTGACACTGAAAGGAAGTGGGCTTGGATAGAGGCATGCAGTTTAAAATCAACTCAAGATTCGAGGAGCCAGTACATTCAGTTAAGGTCTTTGATTCTTCTGCCTGTGTTTGTGAGGAAAAATTGGGCCTATAGCTGCAAGAGCAAGACTTTACAGTTAGGGTTTTTTGTGATACGTGCTCTGCAATATCTGCCTTGAGCTCCTGGACTTGGAACCTGATTTTTATTTTTTTTAAGTAATCTCTACATCCAACGTGGGATTTGAACTTTCAACCCCAAGATCAAGAGTTATATGCTTAGTGCTGAGCCAGCCAGGCACCCCTGAACTAGATTTTTTAAAAAGGTCCAGTGGTGCACAGTGTCTCTAAATCAATACCCAATATCAGTGTTTCCCTTTTTAAAAGAATAGTGCCATCCCTGTGGCTGCCAAAGCCAGAAAACTAGGATTTGTTCTTTATTTCTCCCTCACTTCTCCAGCCAACCCATCTGCAAACCTACTAATTCTGTTTCCACTTTACTGCCACCAACCGAAGCCAGAATATCATCTCTTACACAGACAACTGTTCCAGCCTCCTCACAGGGACTCCTGTTTCCATTCTCACCCTTTCTACAATCTGTTTCTTAAATGATTTTTTTCCCTTATTTTAAGAGTGATTTTCTTAAAATATATATCAGAGCATGTCATTCCCGTGTTTAAAACCCTTTAAATGATTCCCATTGCGTTGAGTAAAGTCCACGTTACTCCCCAAGGCTAATAAATACAATGGCCTTATGTCCCAGTCTGCTTGTGATAGTCCTGGCTATTGTCTTGGCACAATGATTATTGATAGAGTTCCTTTTCTCTTGTTGGGTCATTAAATTATGGTTCCCTCTACCCAAAAGGTGTTATGTGATTTGGCCTCTTACTAAGATGAGATGCTGGATAAGAGGGGTTCTCTCTCAGTCACTGACCATGTTCTGGCCATACAGGCCACCTTCCATTTCTTATTTCACTGCTGTTACTTTGGCTCATAGCTTTTGCTAATGCAGTTTCCTGGAATCTTTCTTCTTCATTTGTTCATAGCTAGTTTTTTCTTTATCCTTCCAATCTGAGCTTAATGCGACCTCCCTAGAGAGGCCTTCTTTGACTATCCTTTTCTCCTTCACTTTCCATTTGTTTTCTTTTTGGCATTAAATATAATTTGTATATTGTTTATTTACCTGTTTATTTTTGGTCTACTAAAATGTAAGCTAGGTGAGGGCAGGGATAGTATCTCCAGCACCTAGCATCATTCCTGTTCATTGGAAGGCTTTTAGCAAACATTTGTTGAGTGAATGAGTGTGACTGATTGGTGGTTAAGAATTTTGCCTCCACCACTATGTGCTCTTGGACAAATTAGTCAAGCCTTGGTTTCTTCTGGAAAATGGGAATAATAATAATAATAACCACATAAAGTTGGTGTGATGATGGGGCACTTGGCTGGCTCAGTTAGTGGAATGTGTGATTCTTGATCTTGGGGTTGTGAGTTTGAGTCCCACATTGTGTGTAGAGATTACTTAAAATCTTGGGATGTGTAGGTGGCTCAGTCAGTTAAGCATCTGCCTTTGGCTCAGGTCATGAGTCCCGCATCCAGCTCTCTGCTCAGTGGGGAGCCTGCTTCCTCCTCTCTCTCTGCCTACTTGTGATTTCCGTCTGTCGAATAAATAAAATCTTAAAAAAAAAAAAAAAGAAAAATTGTTCTGTTATTCAGAACTTATTTATATATATAAATTAAAATGCATACTATTTAATTATGATGTTACCAAATAAACATTTAATCAAATCAGTCAAAATAGTTTGTTCCTGAAATAGATCCTACTAACTTAGACCCTACTAAGTTCTTCCACTGGGAGGTAAGTTCCATGAAGACAGGGATTTTTACATTCCATTGATTCTTTATCCCAGTAAATTCATATCTGCTGAATGAATGAGAGACAACTGACAAATAAAATAGTACTTGGTAAAGCTCTAGTTATTTATATTTGTTTTTCCCTGTTGTAGCAGAGGTTGTCCAATCCAGAGGTTGCTATTGTATTATACTTAATAGGAAATATACCGTGGAAACTTAATACAGCTCAGTGCAAGTGATACAATTTTTTGTTGTCTTATCTTATTTTCCCTTTGATGGGAGACTGCCTTAATAAACAGCTTTATAAATTTATTTTATGAATGTCCAAATAGCATGATTTTAAAATATAGATATATTTTTTACAAGAGAACGATCAGACACTTTGAGGTCTTTTGGGGGTGGCAAAAATGGGCTTTAATTAAGTAGTAAGGTAGTAATGAAGCAATTTGCTCCACTCATTTCTTTAGGTTGGAACACATTTACCTTAAAAATTTGAAGGACTCTCACTGAAATCCGTGGAATTAGAGGCAAAGTTACTTGGATATCTGTGTGTCAGTAACTAGAATATATCTTTTCCTCTTTTCTTTTTTATAATGCATTAAAAAAAAATAGAAGACTTTCTCACAGAACCTTTCAGTTTTTTCCAATCATAAAATAATTTATCCTGTTCTACTGAATAGACCCTGTCCTTTGAGTCTTGTTAACCATTTAATTATCATTTATTTGTTCTTTAGTGGTAAAGAATGCTTTCTTAGCATCTCTTCACATGGCTGCCTAACCTTTCCTTTTTGAGCAGCTTCCTTCATGTGACTGCCCTTCACTGAATGAAGTTCATTGTTAAGAGCCCCTTTGTCTTACTGCTGAGGTGTTTGTTTTCCCTACTTTGGTTTGGTATTTCCTTTTTGTGATATGCTTCTACTTCAGTGTTCTCTTTCCAAACTTTGAGGGACTTGTGGATTATAAATGACATTCATGCGATCATCATTAACCAGATCTTCTTTACTTCAATAAATGGCCTTCTACTGAGCACTCTCTGTGTGCCTTGAAACATGCTAAAACTATGTTACATAAATTGTCTATTTTAATCCTCATAACAACCCTATCAAATGGATGTTATTTCTGTTTCTTAAGCAAAGAAAACTAATTGCCAAAAGTTACCCAATACTAAATGGCAAAGCCAGGCTTTGAATTTGGGTCTCTCTAAGACCTTGCATTTAGTGATTGTTCAGCAATTGATTAAAAATTATTACTTGAAATTTCTAGCATGCTATAAGAAAATAGTAGTATATTTTTGGGTATATGAGCTTGTTTTCAGAATTCTTTCAGTTGGCTCATGAAACTAGAGAAATTCTAGTTTTTTATCTTCTGAGGAGGAGAATGAGGCTATATATTGGTCACTTAGGATATATTAGGATGATTGCCTGTTAATGTTGTTAAGGGAGATTGAGACTGGAGATAAAGGATGGGTTTTGGTCATGTTTTATACAGTTTGAATGCAGTGATCACCATGCATAATATCACCAGGTCTGAGCATAGCAAGAAGGAGGAATCATTTCATTGGTCAGATATTTTAATTTAAAAACACAATCAAATTGTTAATGTTAGGACTTTCTAGCCCCTCTACATTTACTTCATACTTTCATACCCCTTTCTGCATATCTATCAAAGCTCTTTGACTTTTGCAGCTGCTCTGCTTTTGCTTATTAATATGAAGTGCTTCTACATGCCCTTTATGAAAGCAGGGAGCCCTGCAGAGTTCCCCGTCTGTCCATATGTCCATTTAGTCTTTGTAATCCACTGTGTCATCATAGTGGTTAATAATGCCCTCAGGTCAGGAAGCCCAGTCTGGACAGCTTCATTAAGTCTCTTACTTCTCTTTGGCACCAGAGATGTAAAGCCTGACCCGATGAGTAAGACCATCTGTTTTGTGCTTCACTGCGTTAGATGTTCATACATGACTTTATTTGCATTGATTTTTTTTTTTTTTTTTTAATCTGCATTGATTTTTGCTTAGGTCTTGCCAGGCGATCAGAGCTTGTGAAGTTGGTATGTTAATACCTCAAAGGCACTGAGTGTGTTTTAGAAGTTGATCTGGTTCTCATTTGTAGGTTTTCTGGGAATTATTAAGAATAATATTGTGATATGCTTTATAATTCAGGAGCCTCCTGCTATTTCTAAAAATGCCAAGTTGAACACATATTTGGTTACTGTAATCAGAAACCTGAGTGTAGGTGGTTCCGTTTTACATACAGAATCTTTGGTGGGGTTTATGTTGGGAGCATAGGCTGAAGTACATGTGGTTGATTCCAGTAACCTCTATTGCTTGCCTCACATTTTCACACCCCAGTTCCCACCCCCCTTTGATTGTAAT
This sequence comes from Mustela nigripes, assembly GCF_022355385.1. NCBI lineage: Eukaryota > Metazoa > Chordata > Mammalia > Carnivora > Mustelidae > Mustela > Mustela nigripes. The sequence continues at coordinate 25,262,848 of NC_081562.1, forward strand.
TAACCGGCTTTTCCAGTGTGGAAAAGGGTACTCTGGATCTAATTTTTGAAGTGCCAGTCGTGTGGTCTTGCATCCTCACTGATTTAGTCAAGGAGGTGTTGGGAATTTAAATTCTTCTGCCTCAAAATAGTTTTGCCTCTGGCTCTGAAGTGTCATCACACTTTTCCAAATTATCCTGGCTGTTAGCATTTAGAAAAATAACCAGACAAATGTTGTAATCATCCTTTTTATTTAAAAAAAAAAAATGCTTTCCTCCTTCTGGTGGCACCAGTTCTGGAGAATGTTAAGGTTCATGAAGAGCTGAAAAGTTAAAGATTCTGTGTGTAGTTCCTGTGAGAATTAGTTACATCTGACACTGGGGCTGTAGTCCATTGCTTTCAGGGGATGATGACCCAAGAGGTGAAGGGATGAGCCTTGGGCCAGAGTTGCTGTGTGCTCTTATGAAGGCCTTGGTGTGAGTTGCATTGGCCTGGGGTAAGGGGTTCCCTTTTCTGTTTTCAAAAAGGTACCATGAACTAATCGATGGCCGTAATAATGCCTGCTTAGAATCTGTAACTTCCTGGGGCGCCTGGCTGCTTCAGTCAGTTAAATGTCCCAACTCCTGGCTTCGGCTCAGGTCATGATCTTGGGTCGTGAGATCAAGCCCTGCACTGGGCGCTGCGATCAGCAGTCTTCTCGAGATTCTTCCCCCCTCCTTCACCCTCTCCCTCTGCTCCTCACCCCTTCCCATGTGTGTGTGCAAGTACTCATGTATGCTCTCTATCTCTAAATAAATAAATAAAATCCTTAAAAAAAAAAAAAGAATTTGTAAATTCCTGGGTCCTAGGAATAATTTGTAATAGATAGCTAGATAGAAACTGTAAATTCCTATCATCTCTAGTCATTGTTTTTCTTTTGCTCTTTTAATTATTAAATTTCTATTATATTTTGTTGTGCTACTCATAATTTTAACAAGGACAGTATGGGCCACTAGTTTATCCAGAGCTACCTGCCATCATCCAGTAATACTGGGAAAAGTGATGCTTTGCCTGATATGTGACAGATGCCTCCAGTTAGAGGCAGCCATCTCGCTGGTCAGCCCAGTGTGAATTTGGCTGGCTTCTGTTGAATGTTTCTTAAATAAACAAGTTTCCCTTTTGGCAGTGGTGGCAGACATATGGAATGCAAGAGTCTGGCAAAAGCCGTGTCAAATGGGGTCCTTAAGCTACTCAGCTGCTAATGGCTACTGTCACTGTTGTGACTGAGGAAATATCTTCCAACTGGAAAATAAAAGTCATCTTGCTGCCAGGGGACAAACATATTCATCATTTATCTACCAGAAGAAAGGGCAGTGGCCATTGCTTTGCTGAACAAGGAATTTTTGCATTTAAGTTATATTAATCATTAAACTGGTCCCAAAGAAAGAAAGTACTATAGAAGATGTTTACCTGTGCTTTGAATACTGTTAGAATTGAGGAAGTTATTTGTAACATGTAAATATATTCTGTAGTTCTGCCTGATGGAAAAATCTAATGACTTTCAAAAGCATTAAGTAGCTCTATATTCTCTTAGTAAATGTGAATGCTAATAGAAACAAGCTGCTCGGAGGTGGAATTTGGCCAATATCCATTTGGTTTCTGGAGATATTTTGTGCGGTTTTTCTGGATTGGAGTTTATGCAAGTTACAAATTCCTATTTTATACTATAGTAATTAGCTGTAAAAGTAGTTCTTTAGTTGCTACTGTAAATACTTGGTTCCTTTGGGCCATTGTGACTATTGGACCGATAAAGTTAGTCCCAGATACTGGAGCCCTAGTGAAGGGTTTATTAGCACCTGTTCAGCACAGGAGGATTTGAATGATCTGAAATGACCATCCTTGAGGAAAGGAATCCTTTCATGTACTTTAAAAATTTTACACAAGATTTTTGTCCTTCACAAGAAGCATGAGAATTGCCTATGATTAATATATGTGTGTTGGAAGGGAAGAGAGGAGAAATCTGTATTTTTTTGTCTATTTCATTTGCCCATTGAATTCCTGAAGGGAAAGTTATTTGAAATATAAAGGAAGATGAAGCCTAGTAGAGAATCTGTTTTACCCAGCCTTTGCTTTAAGGTTTTAATTAAACCTGCTGTTTCTGAGAAGGAACAGTCTCTGTTTTTGAGTCCTTAGGACTTTGGAACAGATTCCACTATTGTTTTACTTATCCCCAGAGGGTGGGCCTCAAGATAGGGTGAAACCAGACAATTAGGATCTCAGACACCACCACCCTTCCCAAGTCCTCTGGGTTGACAGGATGGAATGATGTGGACTTGTCTTAAAACGTGGTATGTAAATAATTTTCTAGGGAAAAGTTGACAGAATATACAAGGAGAATATTTTTTATATTGCGGAAACTGTAAATCCTGGTGAATTTACTGAGAAGTCAGTAGGAGGGAGAGTTGAGTTTAAGGTCCACAATGAAAATATTTTTTTGATTCTGTGTGCCACACATGTTGCAAAAAGCGTTAAGTGTGTTACCTGATGATGTGTGACATGCAATCTCCAAACCCACTGAACAGATGAGGGAAATGAGGCTAGACCAAGATACCCTGTAATACTGGATCCAGTATTCTCTAATTATCAAGAATGTGATAGTCTCGGGCGCCTGGGTGGCTCAGTGGGTTAAGCCGCTGTCTTCGGCTCAGGTCATGATCTCAGGGTCCTGGGATCGAGTCCCGCATCGGGCTCTCTGCTCAGCAGGGAATCTGCTTCCCTCTCTCTCTCTCTGCCTGCCTCTCAGTCTACTTGTGATTTCTCTGTCAAATAAATAAATAAAATCTTTAAAAAAAAAAAAAAAGAATGTGATAGTCTCCTCCATGCGCCTTACCTAGAATGTTCTTGTTGTTGGGAAATAATTACTAAAAGTGAACAAAGGGACTTTCCAGAATAAAATTAAGTAAGATCTCTTGGGGACTCCTAAAATGAATGGACTGTGTTCATATAGCACTATGGGAATAAGTTTAAAGGCAACTAAGAGTTGCAATCCAATTTCCAGATACCCTTTAATATAATTACAAAGTTTGGAGATCAAAGATTTAAGAGAAATACTATACAGACTGTTTTAAAACCAAATATCTACCCTAGCCACTTTATTGTAGTGGGTTTTTTGTTTTGTTTGTTTCTGTCTAGCTAAGTGGAGACAATGAAGTGGCACTTTCGATTTGTAATTCTACATGGAAAATAGTTTGTGATTTATGTTGTATTAAAGAGAAGCACTGGGGCGGGGGGGAAGCTTTATGTCAATTATATGTCTGTGTACGTTATTTTTTCTTCTCTGAACTGTAATAGGATTTCCGAGATGCAGTGGCCCATGCTTCCAGGCAACTTGGGAAACCCGTGATTGAGGACCGGATCCTAAATCAGATCCTGTACTACTTGCCTCAGCTGTATGAGCTCAACCGGGATCTCCTGAAGGAACTGGAGGAAAGGATGTCAAACTGGTAAAAATGGACTGACTAGCTTTCCCAGAGTCCCTCTTTTCAATGAAGGCATAATAGGGGCCCTGCATGTGGCAGAGAGGGGGTGTTCCTTACATTGAGTTGTTTCAATGTATTGAATTTTCTTGACAGCTACCTGTAAATTGGACTTTTTTTTCAAGATTTTATTTATTTGACAGAGAGCAAGCAAGAGAAAGAGAGGGGCTGAGGAGAGAGGGAGGATGGGAGAAGGGCGAAGGAAGAAGCAGACTCCCAGACCTGGGGCTGGATCCCAGGACCCAGAAGCATGACCTGAGTGAAGACAGACGTTTAACTGACTGAGCCACCTAGGCCCCCCTAGATTGGTCATTTTAGATGGCCAGAATTCACAGCCTTGATGCCCTGAACTCAATTCTAGGAATGTTTAAATTCTTTGGTAATACTGCCTCGAAAACAAGAAGGGTCCATATATTCAGCCAATTTAGCTTTTCTGTAGGTGACCTTTGATGATCAAGGTTTTTGAGATTGAGGGAGTTTACTTAATATATTCACACTGAAATGTTTTTAAATGCTTTGTTATCTTTTCTGGAATATCATGAATCTTTCTTTACATTTTGGAAAAGCAACCATTCACTGAGGTAATAGGTTTGTGTGGTTTAGAAAATTTACATGTGTATGATACCATCTAGGCTATAGATTTCCAAACTGGAAAAGACTGATTAACTGCTTCTTTGGATTATAGAAAGTAAGCAGACACTTCGGTGACACCTTTGGAAATATGCAGAAAATTTGTTCTAGGGGTTTTGAACTTCCTGTCCCTGGGGAACCCCAAATGATTAGAATAACAAAATAATATCACCTACTTTCATGATCAAAACTTCTTGTAAGTTTTCTTTTCCAGAAAAATACTTCTTGTCTGTTTTGGAAATACCATGCCTCTGCATGTTGGGAAAATATGTTAGATGAGTAATTAATTCCTAGCTGCAGCCTAAGTGTAAAATAACACGGGGTTAAGGACTGAGGAATGACTAAAAGGTATTTTTTAAAGTCATGATAGAAATAAAATATAATTGCAAAGAATATTCGTATAAATACTTTGTCATTCTTATAAAAATTATCTTTAAAATTACTTAGTTGCCTTTAAAGGATATGCATACTTATGTAAGTGGGTGTTAAAGGAGGTTTAAATTTATTTTTTGCTTGTGCTGAAAATTTTCTCAAGTTTAGATCGATAGATTTCTGCGGTAAAGTATTAAGCATTCCTAAGAAACAGACTAACTGATGAAAGGGACAGCTAAAACAATAATTATGGGAAAAACTACACTTACTAGCACAAAACTCTTCTTATCCTTGGATAAGATATTTACTACTAACTTAAATATTTTTCTCTCAGGGGCCTTCAAGTTAAGACATACTCTTTGGTTTTAGTATGCTTTTTAAAATAACTTTTATTTTTATATTGGCTTTTAATAACTGTTGAAATACTTCGTTTCTGCCTTCAACAAGGTTTTGAGTTATCTACGGTGTGCTGGTCAGGGCTCTAAGCTTGGCAGGAATATCACATTGCACAAAATAGATAAGGCTCTTGCCTGCATGGAGTAGACATTATAGTAAGGGGAAAACCAGAACAATGGACAAGAAACATTAGATAAAAGCAATTTCTGATCTGGAAAGATGTAAAATAAGATGATGTGCTGGCAAGTGAAGATTGGGTGGCCAAGCAAGGCCCTCTGGAAAGGCAGAGCCCGTTAACGGGACATCTGAATGAAAGAAGGGAGCTGGCCGGGGTTTCCTATTTCCAGGCATGCAAAGCCATTACTAAAAGTGTGCAGAGTGGGAATGAGTCCATATGTCAAAGGACTATAAAGAAGGCCAGTGTGTATGGGGAGGACTGAGAAAGAAGGAGAGAAGTGTGAAATGAGTCAGAAGAGTAGGCAGCAGTAGGACCAATGGAGCTTTGTAAGCCAAGGGAAGGAGTTTGTTTTCCTGCTGAGTCCTGTAGGAGGCTGTTGGAAGTCACATGGTGTAATACACATTTTTAGACTCTCTCACTGCACAGAGGGATGAGATGGTAGAAATGGGGAGACCAGTCAGAGGGTTGGCAAAATCCAAGCAACATGTGATGGTGGCAGTGGGGATGGTGAAGAGTAGGCATTTAAGAATAGGAGATGTCTTATAAGAAGAGCAAAGAGGGCACGCCAATGGCTCAGACAGGGGACTCTCACTGGATGCTAGATATGTTCTGGATGCATCTATGACTCTCTCTGTTTTTGCGTATCTCTTCTCTGTCTTAGGACTGAACAACATAGAATTGCTGATATCTTTGTAAAGAAGGGACCATATCTAAAAATGTATTCCACGTACATCAAAGAATTTGATAAAAATATAGCTTTGCTGGATGAGCAGTGCAAGAAGAACCCAGCTTTTGCTGCTGTTGTTAGAGATTTTGAGGTATTTTTGCTCCCATATAGTGTTGAATGCTTCTTTCTTTCTTTGTTGTTTTTAAACCTATAATAATTTGCAATCATTAAAAACAAAAAAGATATTAAAATATAATCCCTTCAAAGTCAAAGAGGAGATTGAATAAATGAAAAGGTGAGAAAGTGTGTACAAGATTTAATTTTGAAAAATCTATGATTGCATGCTAGAATATGCTGATAGGTCTCCTTTTTTTTGAATTGTGGGGAAATACACATAAAATAAAACTTAACCATCTTAACCGTTTTTAAGTATATAGTTTGGTAGTATTAAGTACCTTCACATTGTTTTGCAACCAATCTCTACAGCTCTCTTCATCTTAACATTACAGAACTGAAACTATGGCTAAAATAACGCCTCATTCTCCCCTCCCCCGGCCCTGGTGACCACCATTCTACCTTCTGTCTCTGAATTTGACTACTCTAGGAACATTTCTTATTTTTAACTCAATCTTTCCTTTTATTCTTCTAACAACTAATCTACAGTGAAGGATGGGAAATGTAATTTGTTTCCCTTTAGATAAATAACACAGGTTCAGTGTCAAAGTTAAGAAAAATTAATGACATCTTTATAAAAAGCATCTCCTAAAAATTAGTTTTAACTAAAATTTTATTTAAGTCCTTCCCCAATCTTGGATAAAATGTGAATTATTATGTTTTAATACTCATGTCTCTCTTTTGTAACTTAAAAAAACAAAAAACAGCGAATTCCAGTCACCCAAAACTAGAGAAGTTTTAGAAGTATTATGATATTCCTGATTCTTACTTTTACATTAAACACATAATTAAACTTAAAATCATTTGTTGTTTTTTTCCCTTTTTTTCTTTTCCTCTCCTCTGATGTCTTCATGCTGTTAAGAAAGGAAGTGTGATTTCTATAGCTATGGCAACTGATCATTGACCCCGGTTTTCATCAGCGTCCAGTGCGTTGCCTTGGCAGCAAAAGAAAACATAAGATGGGAAAATTAGCTGTCTTGGTTAATGATGCTTGCATGGTAGATGCTTTCTTAAATGCAGTATCATTATAACTTTCTAATTAGTTTGTGTACCAGACCCGAGAGGTGCATATTTAGAAAAAGCAGAAATGATCTGAGCAAATCTAAGAAAACCCTTGCCCACGCACCTGAGCTGTGGAGGAAGTACAAGTACAGAACATGTTAGGATGAAGCGACGTTTTCACTCGGCCATTTTGATGCCACCAAACAGTACAGTCTTGTGTCGGAGAATGTCTGCAAAGCCCAGGATTGGGCAGAAGTGTCTGTTTTACATACTAAGGAAAAGAGCTTTAAAGGCGAAATCAAATGTCCTTTTGGTCAAGTCAGAATGGCTCTGAAATCAAGTCTCTCTATAGGCTGATTTGGGAGCTGTTTTTTAGAGCCATTCGTCTGAGAAAGAAATTTTACATCCACCCAGCTTACTGGAAATCATGTGCTTAGCAGGGCTGCTTTTCAGGCTATCTTTAATTTCTGCAGTGCTCCCCACTACCACCAGTTGTTATCATGGGTCTACTGACCATAGGCACTGCTTATTATTTGAAGCCGGTTCCCAGTAGCTTTATGTCTTCTGCCTTATCTTGAGGACCATGCAATTCTTTGGGGTTTGCTTATGCTTGTGAATACATTGGCACATACTTGCCCAAGTGGCCACTTGGTGGCCCAAGTATGGTGGGCCCTCACTGACCTGGAGCACGGCTGCAGCCACCCCTGTCTATGGGAGTGAGCCGCTGACTCCAGAGACCACACCCCACCACCCCTACTCCCCCCCACCCCCACCAGAGAGGTGGGCTAGCTGGTGAGTCCCCTCCCGGAGTTGTTGGCTTTCTAAAGTTTGGTTTCCTGGGCACGTGCATCTGGATCCCTTGCTCCTTAAAAGAACGCTTGTGTTTACTTTGGATATGTTTTCCTTTCAGATGAGCCCACGCTGTGCTAACCTGGCCCTCAAGCACTACCTGCTCAAGCCGGTTCAACGGATCCCCCAGTACAAGCTGCTGCTGACAGGTGCGTCTCTTCCGCAGTTTGCCAGTTGACCAGCTGACGTTGTTTTCATGAAATTCGCCCTCTCCTAAGAACACCTCTTTCTAACATGCCAATAACTCCTTATCCAATACACGCATTTATAGATTGCATATATAACATGCAGTAACATACATTTATAGATTGATTACAGCCGGAACTGCATTGCTCTTGGTTCTTTGATCGTCCCTGCATGCATTCTCTGCTCTGAGCATTCCTACGTGTACATCGTGCCCTCCTAACCCCCCATCCCTGCATCATTTTACCTGATTAATAGTATCAGTCCCAAGAATGTTCTTTCCCAACCACTCCAGAATGAGTTTTAGGGAGTCACTCCCACATATTTGTATAGCAACTCTGGTCACTTTTCTTACAAGGTGTAAGGACTGGTTAATGAGCTATGTGCTTAGACTAGTGCTTTGGTCATAGTAAGTTCTAAATCAGTATCAGCTGCTATTATTAGTAGTCATACCCTTATCATCATCATCATTATTACTCTGTTGTCTGTATCTTCTACTAGACTGTAAGCTTCCAGATTACAGGGCCGTATCTATCTGGGTTGCTGCTATAATAATGAAAAAATGAAGATGAGGGGAAGGCTATGAGTTGAGTGAAGGCATATACCGTGCTCAGGGATATAGTCATTGGCTCTCCCAAGTCTTCACCATAGCCATGCATATATCACATTATTATTTACATAGATGTAATAACAGACTTGTAGAGATAAGTGTTTGGCATCACAGCAAAGCTAGTACAGTTTCACATCACGTCTGGTATCCAACACATGCTACCAGGTCCTTGGAGTATTTGCTGAACTGTAGTGAATGTACACCGAATTAATAGACATACATACAAAAGGCAGATCCTTAACCATCTACCTTTGGCTCAGGTCACGACCTTAGCATTCTGGGATTGAGTCCCACATCCGGCTTCTTGCTCAGCAGGGAGTCTGCTTCTCCCTCTGCCTGCTGCTCCTCCTGCTTTACTCTCTCTCTCCTCTCTCTCTGACAAATAAATAAATAAAATCTTTAAAAAAAAAAAAGAATTATATCAAAATGGGGCACCTGGGTGGCTCAATCGGTTAAGTGTCCAACTCTTGGTTTCAACTCAGGTCATGATCTCAGGGTCAGATTGAGGCCAATGCTAAGCCCTGCTCAGCTCAGAATCTGCTTAAGATTCTCTCTCTCCCTTTGCCCCTTCCCCTGCTCTCTCTCTCATGCTTTAAAATAAATAAATAAAAAGAATTGTGTCAGAATGATTGAGAATATCAAAATGCTATCTCAACTTTAAATTAATCTGTACTAATTTTATCATGTAAATAGATTTTTAGGTACTTGGTTCCTATTGGTATTGTTAAAAAATGGTGTGCATTCTCTTTTCTCATAAGCCAAGAACTATGCTGGATAGAGTAGGTGAATGCTAGAAAGCATTCCTTTAGGCAAAGCCTTTCTAGGGTGCCTTTTAAAAGACAAAGTGCTGTTGAAGAAGGCCCAGCTTCAGCATCAGGACCTGACTACCCTAGGTGTTTCAAGTGTTTACTTTGAATTTCTAACTGTAAATTACACAATAGATTTTTCTCTGGAATGACATAAGGCAAATCAAATAATTTGAGGATATCCTGTCCATTTGTACTTTCTTTCCTCTGCTTTTGGCAGAGATTTAGAATACACAAGACAAAAGGAAGCACCAATGCATGTGTTGTGTTTTTGCTAGATAAGTTCAGTGCTGTATCATAAATGAAGCTATCAAATGGCTTAGGCTATTTCTACAGCTGCGGAATGAATACTGTTTTTAGTGGCAAAAGAGTACAGTGGTTTCAAATGAGAGAAGGATGGAGAACTCTGAAATTTTCCTCCCACACTATGACTGATCTAAGTAAAAAGTCACACTTACATTTAATTTAGGATTCATGAAGAGGTTGGTTTTAACTGAGAAATGATGAAGTAGCAAAAGCAAGTTTTAAAAATTCTTTTTTAAGAGGACAGATTTCATGTCTTTTATGATAGAAACATAACATAAGCTTGGGGTTGTTTTAGTTTTGAGCTGCCTCTTCTTTAATCTTAAAGCCATTTACCTCTTCTTTAAGTTGGAAAATCCCCATTATTTATTTGTGTTTGGTAGACCTTCTGTGATTGTGGATTTACTGAAGGGTACTGGTGATAAATGGATTGTTCAAGTCACAGAGTCAGGATTGAAGTTAAAGAAAGAACATAGACTTTGTAAAGAAATAACATAGACCTCATGTTCTTCATCCATTGACTTTTCTTCCATTGATTCAAATTCTTCTTTCCTTTAAGCCTGGCCTGAAATCCCACCTTGCTTTTGAAGCCATCTCTCATTACTCCAGTCTTCCTTGACCTTTACTATTAGTGCCATGTGATCTAGCAAATATTTACAATAGCCCCCCCTTACTTGTAGGGATACATCCCAAGACTGCCAGTAGATGCCCAAAACCATGGATAGTACCACATGCTGTGCATATTCTTGTTTTTCCCCCTACGTACATACCTTTGATAGAACTTAATTTATAAGTTATTCACAGTAAGAGATTAATAACAATAATCACATAAAAATACTATTATATATACATATATATACATATGCATGTATATGATTATAAAATAATTATACTATTATGTATACATAAATATACATATGTATGTATACTAAAACAAAAATTAAGTGAATGTGCGCTCTCTCTCTCTCTCAAAATATCTTTTTTTTTTTTTAAAGATTTTATTTATTTATTTGACAGAGAGAAATCACAAGTAGATGGAGAGGCAGGCAGAGAGAGAGAGAGGAGGAAGCAGGCTCCCCACTGAGCAGAGAGCCCGATGCGGGACTTGATCCCAGGACCCTGAGATCATGACCTGAGCTGAAGGCAGCGGCTTAACCCACTGAGCCACCCAGGCGCCCCTCGAAATATCTTATCGTACTGTGGTTCCCCCCTTGTGATGATGTGAGATGATAAAATGCCTATGTGATGAGAAGTTAGGTGAGTGACAAGAGGCACTATGTATCCTTAGGCTGCCTTCGACCTTCTGTGACATGTAAGGAGGATCGTTTGTCTCCACTCGCATAGCAGTTAACTTGGTGTAACTGAAACCATAGAAAGTGGAATTACAGAGAAGGGGGGACTGCTATATTCCGTGCTTTGTGAATTTGCTCATATTTTTCTAATTTAAATAGTCATTCCCTAATTTGATTGTAAACGCCTTGAGGTCCAAGAGTGAGTCTTTACCAACAATTCGTTGTACCCCAATTTATCTGGATCAGTTTTTGTTACCTTGGAAGCCAATCAGGAAATAATTTTGGCGGCTTTTAAGTTACATTTAAAATATCCCATTAGGGGCACCTGGGTGACTCAGTTGGTTAAGTGTCTGCCTTTGGCTCAGGTCATGATTGCGGGGTCCTGGAGTCGAGCCCCACGTCAGGCTCCCTGCTCCTTGGGGAGCCTGCTTCTCCCTCTCCCTCTGCCTGCTGCTCCCCCTGCTTGTGCTCTCTTACTCTCTCTCTCTCTCTCTTTCTCTTGCTCTCTCAAATGAATAAATAAAATCTTAAAAAAAATAAAAACAAATAAACAATGAAACATCCCATTGACCAAAAAGTCTTTAGCCTGAAGGACAACATTGAGATAGAGAATTTCAGAGATGATGTCTTCTTATTCAGAGAGGTTGAAATGTTCTTCCTAAGACTACCAAATGGTATTGATTGAAGTGTATGTATGGTCATATAAAACTAAAGACATATGGAGGTTGTGATACTATGGTTTTGTTTTATATTTTTATTTAAAATTCTGATTTTCTAGTACTCATTTTTGTGATGGTCTGATTGCTCCCTGCTTTGCAAGATAATTCTACAGTTGCTATCAAAGTGCCCTTGGTCTATGCACTTAAATTTTTAGAAGTTGGATTTTAAGTCTCTAAGTTTGTATCTATTTAAACATGATAGTTAACTGGGTCCTCATCTTTGGATAAACACGCTCAATGTTTTAATCCTCTGAACAGCCTGTGGGATACTTTTCTTTCTTTCCCTTTCTTTTTTCTTTCTTTCTTTCCTTCCCTCCACTTTCTCATCCTAAAATTTGGAGTAATTCCAAGTGCACAGAATATATATGAGCAGAGAGGAACAGTGAGACCATTTGGGGCAACTTTTGACAACTTTGATTTATTAATGAGTTTTAGGCAGACAAGGGGAAGAAGCCCTGCCTAACTCAGTGTAGATTTGTGCCTATCTTGGTTTCTTAAGAGGGAAAGATATGAAAAATGTAGAGATGAAGTATAGATAAGCTAGGGTAGTTTCTTCTGGAATCCTTTTAGAGAAAGGTGAATGGAAATTCACAGATACAGAGACCTGCCCCTACTAGTCAGACAACCATCCTATTGTCTTGAGCAATGTTTTTTCCCCCGGACATAATTTGGGCTTCAGTTGGAATTCTACTTAGGCTTTCATTAGTAAAAAACACGTCCAGCTTAACTCCTGGTACTACTTTTTTAAGCTCAACCTAAAATAGGATTAAAGAAAATGCATATGTTGATGCTTAAAATGAGAATTTTTTTTTAAGATTTTATTTATTTATTTGACAGAGATCACAAGTAGGCAAAGAGGCAGGCAGAGATAGAGAGGGGGAAGCAGGCTCCCTACTGAGCAGAGAACCCAGCATGGGGCTCTATCCCAGGACCCTGAGATCATGATCGGAGCCGAAGACAGCAGCTCAACCCACTGAGCCACCCAGGTGCCCCTAGAATTATCTTTTTAAAGAAGGTAAAATAAAGTAAGTAATTTACTTAAGTAGAAAACCTCGTAAATTTTACCTTTATATTGGCCATTCAAGGCAAATGGATCTAGCCAGACCTTGAAATCTGCCCTGGGCCCAGAACCTAGTTCGAATTAGAGTCTTGTGGCAACAATGAAAAAGTAGTGGAAGGAAACAGGTGCTGTTAATGGGAGCAGCACTGATTTCTTAACCTCTGCTTGTGTCCTTCCTCATCACTTCAGTGTTGAGACTGTATTATCCTGACTCTGGGCCTGGCATGGATTCTGGCCCATAACAGGGACTCCACTGAGCTGGAAGACTTAGGGGATTAAATGGTGTTCCTTTTCACAAGGTTGAGAATCCCCTGAATGTTTGATGGATGAATGGGTCAATAAATTGTTAAGAGTTAAAAACACTCTACCAGTTACTCAGGCACAAAATTGTGGAAAGGACTCTGAAATGCTTCCTTTTCCTCCTTTTTCCTCTGTTATAGTACCCGCCCACAAGTTTTCCCCTGCCTCTACTTCCTGCTCTTTCCATTTCTCTCATTATGTTCTAGACCCAACTTTTTAAAGATTTATTTTTTATTTATTTGACAGACAGAGGTCACAGGCAGGCAGAGCGAGAGAGGAAGGGAAGCAGGCTCCCCGCTGAGCAGAGAGCCCAATGTGGGGCTCGATCCCAGGACCCTGAGACCATGACCTGAGCCAAAGGCAGAGGCCCAACCCACTGAGCCACCCAGGTGTCCCTAACCCGCCTTTTTAAACTCAAGCCAGATTGTGGCAGTATCTTCCTTCTGGTTGCGCTAACCTCTTTTTTTTTTTTTTTTTTTTTTAAAGATTTTATTTGACAGGGAGAGTGAGAGAGCAGAGCAGCGGAGAGAGAGGGAGAAGCAGGCTCCCCACTGAACAGGGAGCCCAATGTGGGGCTTGATCCCAGGACTCTGGGATCATGACCTGAGCCGAAGGCAGTCGCTTAACCAACTGAGCCACCCAGGCGCCCTGGTTGAGCTACCTCTTATCACCGCCACTACCCCCATGTAGCCTGGCACATTGTCCCTTCATCTCTTTACCAAGGACACTAAAAGGAAAAACATACTCCTCCCGTGTTTTCTTTTTACTCACACAGCACCATCGTTCTCACAATACTGACACCAGATGTTTAGTTTTGTCGTCCCACACCAGGCAGTTCTCTTTGACACCAGCAAGGTGTCCTACAATTTGATTCAATTCTACCATGATCTACCTGGAAATAGTGTCAGGCTCCAGGGAGTTAAGGGCTCAGTCCCATGACTGCCCCCCTGCAAACTTCACATGCCATTCATAAGTCCCAGGCTGTCCCCTGTAATTTCTGATCAACCAGCTATAAATCTGGGCTCTCCTGATCCCTTCCTTGGGTTTGATAGTTTGCTAGAATGGCTCATAGAACTCACAGTAACAGTTACTTGCATTTTCTGGCTCATCACAAAAGGATAGGATGAAGGTTACAAGTGAACATCTAGATGGAAGAGATACATAGGGCAAGGTATGTGGAGGAGATCTGGGAGCGTCTCTGTCCTCTCTGAACACCAGTCTCCCAGCACCTCCACGTGTTCAGCAACCAGAAGCTCTAAACTGTGTACTTGGGGACGTTTATGGAGGCTCCGTCACGTGGTCATTATCCAGCATTAACTCCACTTCTAGTCTTCTCCCCTTCCTGTGGAGTGGAGAATGGGGCTAAGTTGCAAGTTTGTAATCATGGCTTGAACTTTCTGGTGACCAGCCCTTACCTGGGAGCGATTCAGGAGCCCACCCAGACTCGCCTCAGTAGAACAAAAGGCATTCCTTTCTCCTAAGAAGTTCCCTGAGATTTAGTTCTGTCAGAGCTAGGGTCAGAGGCCAAATGTTAGGACAAAAGGTACTCCTCCTGCTCTTATCACTTACAAAATTCCAAGGGTTTTAGGAGCTCTACACCAGGAATTGGGAGCAGAGGCCAATATATATTTTTTCTGTTGTCTCACAGACCTTCTTTTATTTTGCTTATTAGGAAGGTTGAAAACTTACTCTCCCTACCATAATGGGAGATATGTGTCATTTGTCTAAACCCAGAGAATGTGCAACACCAAGAGTAAACCGTAATGTAAACCATGGGCTTTGAGGGGCTTGTGTTGTGTTATCCATTCTCACAAATATACCACTCTGGTGGGAGATATTGATAGTGGGGAAAGCTGTGCAAATCTTGGGAAGGGGGTATATTGGAAATCTCTATGTCTTCCTCTCAGTTTTGCTGTGAACATAAAATCACTCTAAGAAAAATAAAGTCTTAATTTACAGGGGTGGGGGGAACCTTATTTTTCACTATGAGGGCCATAGGTTATAACCTAGAATTTCCCAAACCTTGTTTTCCTTTGTTCTAGCTGTAGTAGTTTTCTTTCTTTCTTTTTCTTTTTTTTTAATATTTTATTTGACAGTGAGGATGGGTAGGCAGAGTAGCAGGCAGAGAGAGAAGTAGGCTCTCCACTGAATAGAAAGCCTGACACAGGGCTTGATCCCGGGACCCTGGGATCATGACCTGAGCCGAAGGCAGATGCTTGACTGATTAAGCCACCCAGGTGCCCCTAATGCAGTGTTTAGTAGCTTAAATGTAGTTTTTTTTTTTTTTTTTTTTTTTATTTATTTGTAAGAGAGAGAGAGTGAGAGCGAGCACAGGCAGACAGAGTGGAAGGCAGAGTCAGAGGGAGAAGCAGGCTCCCTGCGGAGCAAGGAGCCCGATGTGGGACTCGATCCCAGGACGCTGGGATCATGACCTGAGCCGAAGGCAGCTGCTTAACCAACTGAGCCACCCAGGCGTCCCTTAAATGTAGTTTTTATAGCACACTGGTGTGGCTCAGTAAGTTAAGCATCTGCCTTCAGCTCAGGTTATGATCCCAGGGTTCTAGGATAGAGGCCCATATCGGGCTATCTGCTCTGTGGGGGGCTCTGCTTTTCCCTCTCCTTCTGCCTGCTTCTTTCCCTCTGCCTGCTTCTCTCCCTGCTTGTGTGCACACTCTCTTCTCTGTCAAATAAATAAATAAAATCTTTTTTTTTTAAGTAGTTTTTTTACTCTCTCTTGAAACCTGTCCTCAAGACCAGATTCTTTCTTTCATTAATCACCACATGGGCTGACCTTGAGCTGGACATCTGTATACACTGGCAAACACCAAAGGTGCTCATGTAGTCCTCCTCTTTAGGGCCACACCCAGCCACTCAAGCTTCCACCAAAGCCTTCTTCCTTCTTCTTCTTAAGTCCTGAAAATTAAACTGATCTCATCACTTGCTTGAGTGAGTATATTTTGAGGATTTGTTTTTATAAGGGTCACCTTTTTTCTTTAAAGGTATCTTTTGTGCCTTTTAAAAAATATATAAGTATTATAAAAACAAAGTCCTTCTTTATCTTCTGCCATCCAGAGATGACTAGCATAGATCTTTAGATCTTTTTTATCTCTATGTTATAGGCAGGATAAATTTTTTCAACAACAAAAAACGCTTTTATTTGTGGAAAGTTATACACTGGTGTTGGAAAAAGTTGAACCAGTAAGGATCATGTCGAGAAAATAAAATGAAAAACACATAATTTAAAAATTCCTCTGAAATATCTTTTCCATTTCTATATTTAGGGGGGAAAACAGTCCTTTGAACTTTGATTAAATTTGGATCAGGTAGTTTTCTTTGATCTTGTTCAAAATATTTATGTTATAAGTGACTAGCGACATATTACTTTTCCTGTAATCTTTGCCTTCAGTCTGGGATGGTATTAACTCCCTCTAGGTTTTAGAAATCCAGGATTTCCCATGTTGGTAGAAAATGGGATATTAAAAACATCTGTTAGAGTGTTCTGAAGCTATTAATTTGAGCTATGAATGGACTAATAAGATTCAAGAAAAGGTCAGAATCATATTAGTGTATGACTTTTTTAAAAATCCTTACTGAAAAATGAAAAATGAAACTTGTGCTGTAGTATTTGTTTTCTAAACCAGAGCTAATTATCTATAGCAAAAGTCATTCTAACACTTTCCCTAGGGCAGAACTTGGTGGAAGGTAGGGCTGTCCCAAGCACCAGCCAAGGAATTTCTTTTCTGAAGGACCCAAAGACCCTGATGTAAGCCAGTTCCATCCATGTGACATGGGAGGGTGATGATACTCAGAATTCCCTTTGTTATTAGGTGAGCTCTTGTTTCTGTTGCAATTAATTTTTTCAAAGACTTTTTATTTATTTATTTTTGCGAGAGAGGGAGAGAAAGCGAGAGCGAGTAGGCACAAAGGGCGGTAGGGGCAGAAGGGGAAGCAGACTCCCTGCTGATAAGGGAACCCAATGCGGGGGACCCTGGGATCATGACCTGAGCCGAAAGCAGATGAGTAACTGACTGAGCCACGCCGGTGCCCCTGTTGCAATTAATTTTTAACTGTAGTTGTGAACAAGGTATTTTGAGGGATGATACTTAATAAATTATATCCATGAAATATTTTGGTGCTGTGGAAATATTTAATACTATGGAAAGACTTTAGGATATAAGCATGTCTTATCTGCCTGATCTATTCAGTTATACCTTTTAAATGTAATCTCACTTTCTCTATAGAACAGAGGTTCTTAACCTTTTTTTTTCTTTCTGTGTTTTTTTTTTTTTTAATTTCTTTTCAGCGTAACAGTATTCATTGTTTTTGCACCACACCCAGTGCTCCATGCAGTCGGTGCCCTTTCTAATACCCACCGTCTGGTTCCCCCAACCGGTTCTTAACCTTTTTTGTGCCTCGATCCCCGTGGCAATCTGGAGAGGCCTATGGATCCCTTAGAATAATTTTTTAAGTAACAGGATAAAATACATAAGACTAAATGGAAACCAGTTGGCCTGAAATGCAGTTATTAAAATAGTTTGAAAGTATTACATAGTAATACATGGGCTGCTTTAGTAATGTATTAAATTAGAAGATCCGGTGGTGGATCTAAAAACTCCCATGACTTAGATATAGTGGTGATGGTAAACAAAATTTTGAGAAATCTGCAACATCTATAATGTGATATAAAAAAATGTATGCCTTCTCTGGTGGTAAAGTCACTGATATCATTGATGATATGCTGGTTTGTTCCCTACATTCATAATGTAAGGAAATTCTGTATTTCACTTAGAGGTTAGTGAAAATATTATTTTGTGTGTGTGCTTTGCCTATCCCGGGCTGCAGATCCCCAGAATCATACCTATAGGCATGCCTACAAAGCCGTTCTTTTCCCAATTCTCTTTGTACATTTAACTCAGATTCCCTGCATGTAGCTGAATGCCTCTGTTGCTGGGACTTGCCTCGCTAAAGATCTAGCAAGCTGACAGTATTGCTGAAGAGTTTTCCTCTTAAGTGTTTGTCAGAGTCATGGGCTTGCATCAGGAACTGTTCCACTTGAGGAAACACTGATATTCAGTCAAATTTGAATTCACTTTGGTGTTTATATTTGCTTTATTCTTCTCTTGTCTGTTCTTTGGGGAGTAAAATAAAATATACTTATCTCCCTAAACCTAAATTTGCTCTTTGTTTACCAACAAAGAGGTGGTAAGAACCAAATATGGATAAGAACCTCCTTAAGTGGGGCTTGACTATGCCAAGACTGAGTCTGAGCCAGTCTAAGTGACCTGTTTGGTGATGACCACATAGTAAATACAATAATAATTGTGTCCTTTCCTGCTAGGATATAGAAGCTTTATGAGCGGGAAACCTTTTCCTGGGATACCCGGGTGGCTCAGTCAGTTACGCCTCGGCCTTCGGCTCAGGTCGTGATCCTTGGGATGGAGTTGCACATCAGGCATCTTGTTCAGTGAAGAGTCTGCTTCTCCCTCTGCCTGCTGCTCCCCCTGCTTGTGCGTGTGTGCACTCTCTCTCTCCTTCTGACAAAACAGATAAATAAAACATCAACAATTAAAAATGCATAGTACCATTGCAAGAATAGACCTATTGATTGAAAAATAATAATTTTTATTCTATTATTAGAATAGGGAGGTGACTTTAAAAACATCCTATTTATAAGAATCTAATGTATGACAAAGTAGGAAGTGTAAGACGGTAAGAAAAAAAAAAAGACTATTGAATAACCTATTAAAATTTGAAAAAGTTAAGATTCATATGTCAGTAGATACACTAAAAATCAAAACTAAATATAAATAGGCAGAGCACAGAGGATTTTTAGGGCAGGGAAAATACTCAGTTTGATAACATCAAGATGGGTATGTGTCATTTTATCTTTGTCCAGACGTCTAGAATGTACAACCCAACTGTGGACTCTGGGTGATAATGAAATGTCAGAAGAGGGATCTTCAGCTGTAGTAAATGTACCATTCTGGTGGAGGATGTTGATAATGGGAGAAGCTGTGCATGTTGCGGGGGGGGGGGGGCAGGAAGTGTGTGGAAAATCTGTTCCTTCCCCCAGTTTTATTGTGAATATGAAACTGCTCTTAAAATAAAAAGTCTTAATTAAAGTGAAAACTAAATATAAAGCAGTAAACTCTAGTAAAAACAGGAAAAAAAACCAGAGTGTGTTCTTTATTAAAACTCTAAGCATTAAAAAAAAACCCAAACTCTAAGGATAGAGAAAGGAGGAGACATGATTTTCTAAGCCCAGAAAAATAAAGATATTATAAAGGAAAATATTGATACTTTTCCACTATTCTAAATAATAAAAACATTATAAAGGCTTAAAATACAATCAAAATTAAAAGATAAACATGCATCAGAAAATATATTAGTAGCAAAAATGAAAAAAATTGCTTTTTCACTAAGAATTTTAAAACTCCCATAGATATATGGACTAAACATAGGAACAGTTTCCTCAGAAAATGCATAATAAATACACAGTATCATCCTCTAAATCATAAATCTCAATTAAAACAAGGTTTCAGGGACGCCTGGGTGGCTCTGTTGGTTAATCAGCTGCCTTCGGCTCAGGTCATGATCCCAGCGTCCTGGGATTGAGTCCCACATCGGGCTCCTTGCTCAGCAGGGAGCCTGCTTCTCCCTCTGCCTCTGCCTGCCATTCTGTCTGCCTGTGCTCCCTCTCTCCCCCTCTCTCTCTCTGATAAATAAATAAAATCTTTAAAAAAAAATAAATAAAAATAAAACAAGGTTTCAGTTTACTGCTACATCAGTAAAAAAACTACAATACACATAACTGGATCATTTTGGTGAAATTGATATTCTCATTTATTTATAATATTTTAAATTGGTATATCCCTTTAAGGAAGGTTTCTCATGATAAATATTTACCAGTATTTTTTTTTTTAATATTTAAAGATTTTACTTATTTATTTGACAGAGGGAGCACAAGTAGGCAAAGGGGCAGGCAGAGGCAGAGAGAGAAGCAGACTCGCCACCTAGCAGGAAGCCTGATGTGGGGCTCCATCCCAGGACACTGGGATCATGAGCTGAGCCAAAGGCAGACGCCTAACCAACTAAACCACCCAGGCACCCCTGCTTATCAGTATTAAAAAAAAAACTTTATTCTCACTGATCAGGAAATAGTCTGAACTCTGGAAATAGACAAATATATTAAGATTCTGATCAGTTTACTTATAATTAAAATGATTACACAGTTCATTATTCAGGCCCAGTAACTTTCAAGAGTGCAGTAGGTATACAGCAGTATCATTATGGGCAAATTGGAATATATGGCCTATCTTATTTATAATAGCCAAAACAAGATAACTTTAAAATGACCTAAAAATCTAATACGGTACCTAAGTAGGGAGTAATATATCCCTATCATGGGATAATGTTTAGCTATTCCTGTGGGGGGGGGGAATATGTGGGCTAGAATACTTGATGTGGGCTATAAAATCCTTCATGTTATTAAAATTAAGTAAAATCAAGGATTTATAAAAACAGAAGGAAATACTTTTAAATCATAATAGTTATTTTTTAAAAGATTTTCTTTATTTACTTGACAGAGAGAGAGAGATCACAAGTAGGCAGAGAGGCAGGCAGAGACAGAGGGGGGAAGCAGGCTCCCCGCTGAGCAGAGAGCCCGATGCCATGCGTGGCTCTATCCCAAGACCCTGAGATCACAACCCGAGCTGAAGGCAGAGGCTTAATCCACTGAGCCACCCAGGCGCCCCCATGATAGTTATTTTAGAGAGATGTGCATAGTTTGAGTTTTCTCCATTATTTAGTTTTCCAAATTTCCTATAATACATTTTAAAATTAAAACAAAAACAAAAAATGCTTCATAGGGATGCCTGGCTGGCTCAGTCAGTTAAGCATCTGCCTTCAGCTTCAGTCATGATTCAGGGAGGGTCCTGGGATCAAGTCCCGTAGTGGGCTCCCTGCAAGGTGGGGAGCCTGCTCTTCCCTCTGCCTCCTATTCTCCTTGCTTGTGCTCTCTTTTTCTGACAAACAAATAAAATCTTAAAAAATATATATGCTTCTTAATGAATTAGAATGTTAATCATTACAGTTTTCCAGTCTGGTCTTTTTTTTTTTTAAGATTTTATTTATTTATTTGACAGACAGAGATCACAAGTAGGCAGAGAGAGAGGAAGGGAGGCAGGCTTCCCTGATGAGCAGAGAGCCCGATGCAGGGCTCAATCCCAGGACCCTGGAACCATGACCCGAACCGAAAGCAGAGGCTTTAACTCACTGAGCCACCCAGGCGCCCCCGCCTTACTTTCTTCTACGTATGAGGATGTTGACACACAGAAATGCTACAGGGCATGGCCAAAGTCCCCTGCCTTGGCTAAAGGTAGCTGGATGGTTAAGAATCTATCCTCTCACTCTCAGTGAGGGCTCTTGACCACTTCCTCAGGCTGCTTTGAAGATGGCAGCAGTGTGTCTTGCAACGTGACACCTGGCCTTTATTTTTGGTGTTTAACATAATCTGTACTTTGTTTCAGAAGTCAGGCTTGTTCTTAGTTGCTTCTTTTAAAATTTGAATCTTTGGCAAAGGAGCTTATTGACTAGACTTACTTTTCTCTGGATCCCATAATTCTGGATGTGTCACTGATCTCATTACATATTGAAGAAGGAAAGAAGAAATGTGGGGAATACAAAGCAAGACACATCCTCAAAATCAAAACTCTGGACTTTGGAACGTTATTGTCCAGTATGCTCATTTCCTCTGTGCCCTGCCACCAACCGTTTCTCAGCACGCCGTCCAGGAATCTGGCAGATTGTTGTTGAATTAATGTCCCAGAATCCCACAGATGACTCATTTTTAGGAAAGGTTAATGTAGTTCTGAACAGTTTTCTGCTTTAAGTTGATTATTTTTTGATTAGGTAAGCAGGGTGATAAGACTTACTAAGACCCTACATATATATATACATACATGGAACTTAGACCTCTCACAAGATATAGTATTTGCTATGCCCTTATTCTTAACTCTGTTGTCATATATGACAACAGAGTTAACTTGCATATCTCTTGAGGCACATGCTGTGCTTTGCTTAATTTTGTGCTTCTAATGGTGATAATAGGGTTAATTAACTTTTATTAATCAACGATGCCACCTGGTGGCCAGAAAGTACATTTTATGGTACCCATGCTCGCTGCAGTCAACTTTTTTTTATCTTTACTATGAATAACCTTAACAGCATTTGAAGCATTTTTTATTAGTGAAGTTTTAAAAAATGCCTAGTTTGGTTTGGCAGAAGCAGGAAAGTCATGGAATACTGTTAAGTCTAATATGGCACATCGAAATGACTACTATGTTGTCACTGTTTCTCGGGAAACTCATCCAGGATACTAGGTTCTAAATGGTACAAAGTAAGAATTCCCTATGACTCACACAAGCGTGTCTGTCTAGTCTCTGTTCCTGGGCTTCACCTGGGTTATAGCAGTCACTGGGGCAGCTGGTGGTTTCAGTGCTCCTCCCGTCTGACTCAGAGGCCGATTGGTCACATTCTTCTCATTCTGCAGTTAAGGCACTGAGTGATTCTGAACTGAGGGGGGTCTTGTCTTCCTGGAAAAGGTGGAAGTTCTCAAAACGATATCCTGTATCAGGGTGCCCTGCCAATAGGGCACCTCCTTGGTTAAAAGTGTGATTTTGCAACATGTTAGTGGTGGGTTTTCCAATCAGCCAATTTTGTATTTCCACTCTGTTCCTGAAAGTTCAGGATGGCAGGCAGCAGCTGAACTTGAGCTCAGGGAACGAAAATGAAACTCAGGCTTATCAGACTCAGCCCCATGATTCTGAGGTCAGTATTTCCTAATACGGACATCTTCCATAGAGCTCTCTTGGTTTAGAGAAACATGCCCGTTTGCTTGGGTATACTTCTCTATTAAAGAACAAAAGTCAAAGACAAAGTAGGAACTTGACATGAATCTGATACTTAGGTAAATTTGCTTTCCTTTCCACAGTCTTCACCTGACCAGAAGCTTTAAGGAACATCACTTTTGATCAAGGAGACAGCCTAGATATGAAGAACATGTAAGAGGAGTAGGTTTTTCTCCTTAGCCCTATCACTTGCATAGAAAAGTTAAATATTTGGACTCACCAAACATGGCTTATAAATGGATTGCATTCCAAGTGGGGTCAGAGTGAGATTAGGTTAATTTAACATCTCCAGGTGAAGCAAAGTCATCTAAGTGTAAAGAGGGCATTTTGTTAATTTTTGTGGTTTTCTTATCCATGTGATTGGTAGCATACTGTCCAACTTGTGCATTCAGATTGCTTTAAGAACTGAATTGCTAGTGATGGTCTCTGGCAAGATGGAACTTATTCCATGGTACACAGAAACTCCATGTCCTCATACGCAGTGTCTCTCCAGGGCTTGTTGCCAGTGGTGGATATTTACAGTGTGCATGTCTAGACTCATACAGGTTCTTGTATCACTGTCTCAAAGATGTACAGAGTTTCAACAGTGTGTGTGTGTGTGTGTGTGTGATCTATTGAGTTTAAATAGCTGACACTAACACCCAAGTTTTCCTTTGTGTCTTTGAGCATGACTTCATCAATCCATGCATGAAATTACACCTGTTCCATAATGCTGCTGAATGGAGATTGATTCTGATAAAAATGCAGTCTCTTGCTGTACCTTTCCTCTTTTTATTTTCTCAACTTCCACTGGCATTAGGATTGCTTTCAGCCTTTATTGCCTTTGACCCAAACACAATCCTGGTCTAAGAAAATTATTTATATTTTTATCCATTAAGCATTTCTTGTCCCATGTATGCAAAGGCCCTCACTAAGTGCTAAGAATCAGATATGGGTCCTGCCCACAAGGAGCTTTGAGTCTCATGAGAAAATGATAGAAGATATAAAGTAACTACTGTGTGATCTATTTTTCAAAGGGAGAGAATATTTCTTTCAAATGGAAAGTTTGAAAAGAGGGGAGGAATTTGAGATGAACCTTGAAATACAGGAGTAGAATTTTTTTTTTTAAGGATTTTATTTATTTATTTGACAGACAGAGATCACAAGTAGGCAGAGAAGCAGGCAGAGAGAGGGGCGGAAGCAGGCTCCTCGCTGAGCAGAGAGCCCGACGCAGGGCTCGATCCCAGGACCCAAAGGCAGAGGCTTTAACCCACTGAGCCACCCAGGTGCCCCCAGGAGTAGAATTTTTATATGCAGAGACAGAGAAAAGGATTCAACCGAAGAGAACATTAGAGACAACGACAAAACGTATGGAGCCAGGGACCACATGGGAAGCATCTAAGGTATTATGCAGAATCAGACTTTGGTCAGAACAAAAGCGCCTGTGTTAGGTAGTAGAGAAAAAAAAATCAGAAAAGTGAGTGGGGATCATGTAGTTGGGGAGGGGAATTTAAATTCTAGGTAACAGATTCTGTTTGGGGGGTTTTTGTATGTGTGGTTTTTGTTTTTTGGGATTTTTTTGTCAGAATTTGTTTTGAGACGCAGTGGGAAGCCATCCAACATTTCTCAACAGAGAATGAAATACCTTGAGATTCCATGGCATTCCCTTGGTATTAAAGACATGAAATATAACCCAGTGCATTAATTTTTTTTCTCTATTACAAGAATGACTGTATACCATGTAGCTTACTTAAAGACCTTCTTACTTAAAGACCTTCTTCATTTAGACCAGAGTTTCTCAACTGCAGCCCTGTTGACATTCTGGGTCAGATAATTCTTTGTTGTAGGCTGTCCTGTGCATTTGTAGATTATTTAGCAACATCCCTGGCCTGTAGTCACTAGATGCCAGCAGCACCCCCTTTCCCCAGATGTGACAATCAGAAATGTCTCCAGACATTTCCAGATGTCCCCTGGTGGGCAAATTCACCCCCATTTGAGAACAACTGCTCTAGACTTATGTATTGTATTCCTCTGCAATTCTCTGATCGTTAGACTCCTAGACTGACAAATCCTTTAGGCACTCGGTCTACTGATGCTTAGAATTTTGTACTGGACATACTTCCAATTTGAAATTAAGGCATTTCCTCTGTGTTGGACTAAAAGCACTGAACTGGACATCAGGAGACCTGGATCTCTAGTCTCTAGCTCTTGCCACAAAGAGGTTGTGGCTCTGCTGAGACCCTGTGCTCAGTAACCGATTCCTCTTGAAAATGACCAATGTGACCCCTGCAGTTCTTTCTACCTCTGAGCCTATTCCTGATTTCAAGTGCATGTCAGGGCTTTATTCTTTTCACATTTTTAGAAAGTTAGCACACATTAAACTAACACATACATAAATCAACAAGACTGATTGAAGTATTGAGTAGGAAAGATGAAATGATTTTTTTCCTTAGTGCTTGATTTTACTAAATATCATATTCCTTTCCCTCTTACAGATTATTTGAAAAATCTTCTAGAGGACTCTGGAGATTACAGAGACACTCAAGGTAAATAACGTTCATGTATTAATTTGTTGCAGAAATTCTTTTATTACAGTTGGCTGGAGGACCCAGCATTGTCTGGAGTGAGGAGGGTTTCTTCTATGCTCAGTCACTCTGTGCCAGTGGTACATTCACCTTCTCTAGATGTCTGTTGCTTTGAAAGCAGGGATTGAACCAGTTGATCTGCAAGGTCATTTCAGGCTTAAAAATCACGAGTCTGTGAAGTGGTCAAACTACACAAATCAGGGATACAGTCTAAAATAGCATATTCTGGGACTGTTTAATGCTGGACAATTGCCTTACCACCTTCTGCCCCTTAGCACTTAAAGCAGCACTTAAAGGAAAACTTCATTATAATACGAGGGACTCACTGACATTCACAGGTTAATCTACTGTGTAAGTGTGTGTCTTTCTCTTATATATATATACACGCATATACACAGATTAATTCTGTTCAGGATAGCTGTGTTTCTTTCTATTTATCTCCAAAGTTCCTCTTTCAAATGCTATAGGTATATCCCTGGCTCTAATTTGAAGTCCATGTCCATCCCATTAATTTTTTGAATTTTGGTCACACTTCTTGTGCATACTTTTTATTTTCAGATTACAAAACAGAAGAGGTGTTTTACCCATTTTGTAAAGATTCTTATTTGCTCTCTTAATCATTTTATTTTTACTTCTCTAACATCATCTATTTGCAAGTGTTTCACCTTTCTATTTTCTTTTTTAGAGACAGCATGAGTGGGGGGAGGAGCAGAGGGAGAGGGACAAGCAGACTCTGTGCTGAGAACAGAGCCCAAGTCAGGGCTCAGTCCCATGAGCCCGAGATTATAACTGACCCAAAACCAAGAGTCAGTTCACAAAGTAATGCATGTCATCATCTCAGGCCTAGTAGGCTTCTTTGTGGCATTTCTCCCCTCTCGGGATTAAACTAAGAGAAGGAAGGTAAGCCATGACCCTCTAAATCATCAGTTTTCATAGTTCTGGTTTCCTATCCCAGGGTACTTCTCTCCCAAGGCAGTTCATACTGGAATGGTCCTTAACTTCTGTGTGAAGTCCTCTCCTTATCCTTATAAACTTCAACAAGATAATCAAAGCTCAGCACAAAGCAAGTCTGACATACTGTTGATACATAATGTCTGTAACATCTCCTTTAGAGTCTTTCTCGGACTTCTTTTTTTTCCATGAGTCCTGTTTTTTCCTTGCTGTTGTCCTCATCAGACCTCATTGTCCGTATTTCTACCTACTCAGAGTTAACCTTGCTGCTCCCGTGGCACTTCTCACTGTTACAAATTCACTATCTTGCCATCTGGAATTGCTTGATGTTGTAGCCACTGGACTAACCTGATGTTTCTACACATTTCAGATGCCCTTGCTATCGTTATAGAAGTCGCCAACCACGCCAATGACACCATGAAGCAAGGCGTAAGTATCTTGATTTCAGTGGCTGACAGACTGTTGAACCGGGGGCCCAGGCCTTCATGTGCTACACCTTCTCTTTCTGTAGGACAACTTTCAGAAGCTTATGCAGATTCAGTACAGCCTAAATGGACACCATGAAATAGTGCAGCCTGGACGGGTAAGTGTTTTAGACTGCCTTTTGCAAATGTAATGTGATGCACTTAGACACCTTTTATAGCTATTTTGCATTTCAGTTATGAAAATAGGTTATTGTTGTTACTCTCCACTGTCTCTATCTGGATCAACTAGGTTCATTCTATCCATTCAAAACATTCATGACTTAAGTCACTGTGACAAAAAGTACAATTCAATTAGGAGAATGGCAAGGGACCCCACAGAGTAACTGATTAAATAAAATCATTTTATTGTATAATACTAACTGACCTCACACAGCTTTAAAGACAACTTCAGTTAAGATCTTGAGTGTAAGAGGGGATTATAAGGGGAGGGAGAAAACTGTATTTTGGTGCTCCTCATAGAGCACAAAAGTGGCCTAGGGAATGAGTTCAGCAAAATTACAAAATGCAATTGTCAGGACATTGGCTGTACTTCAGGATCAAGTACACACTCAGTCAGTTACATTTCAGACCACATAGTACCCCTGGACTGGATTTATGAATACTAGATTTATGAAACTGCCGGCTTGTCCAACTCCTTCAAAGGTTTAAGAAGAAACCATGACTGTAAAAAAGTACATGGAAATTATGTCCACCCAGCCCTACCGCCAAAAAAAATTCTGGGGAAAGAAAGTTGAAAAACAAATTATATGCATATTGTAGTTGTGTTATGATAGGACTAAATGGGCATTTGTTTGGGTGAATCAGGTTTTTCTCAAAGAGGGAACTCTGATGAAGCTGTCTCGGAAAGTCATGCAGCCCCGAGTGTTTTTCCTGGTAAGTGACTGTCTGTGTTTCTGAGCCAGAAGAGGGGATAATTGCCTAATGGAAGGAGACATTTGTATATGACAGATGAGCTTAACACATTCGGAGAGATTTAGTGGGATCTTTGGCTGACTATCTTGCTTACTTGCATTTCAAGTAACGGAAACAAAGTCTTTCATGATGTAGAACCAGAAAATTATTTCCTTTTTGAATTCAGTTTATGTCACTTCTCACTTAGAAAAGTTGATTCCATCATTTATTTATATTGTAATACTTTAGTGGGATTTAGAATTCAGAAAACATATCTGTTACAGAACTTGGAAGGAAAGCACATGTTCTAGAAATTGCCTTTTTAATCTAATAAAGTATTCTGGGTGGTCATAGTTTATATAAGCAGACATAAGTGTTTTTATTCAGAGAAGTGTTTTTATTCAGAGAACTTTTAATAAGAAAGGAATATTTTTCTTTTATTTCGGTGTCTTATCAATGTCTTGGTAGCTGACATTTTTGCTTTACTTCATTCTAT
This sequence comes from Mustela nigripes, assembly GCF_022355385.1. Lineage (NCBI taxonomy): Eukaryota > Metazoa > Chordata > Mammalia > Carnivora > Mustelidae > Mustela > Mustela nigripes. Next base: position 25,291,177 of record NC_081562.1, read on the forward strand.
GAAATATTTCTACTTTCAGTTTAACGATGCCCTGCTGTATACAACACCAATGCAGTCTGGGATGTATAAACTGAACAATATGCTCTCATTGGCTGGAATGAAGGTCTGTGCGTCTGTTAGAAGATGTTTCTTTTCTTAACCCAAATATATTTAGAGACAAAGCCCAAAGATAACTGTCTTTCTTACATACTTGACTTTTCTCTCTCTCCCTATGTTACTGTTTATATGTTTATTTATTCATTCATTAGTCATTTATTTACTCATACATTCATTTATTCATGAGGTGTTTATTGAGAACTATAAACAAAACATGGTAAGACATTTGGTAAAAAATACAAAGATGAGTTGAATCATGATTGTTTTTGTCTCTCCCCACCCTCCGCCCCCCCAGAAGCTCAGCAACTAGAGTCGGGAAGATAATAAACCACACATAAATACCTATAAAATAGACAGTAATAAATGTCACTGTGAAGGTACAATTAATGTTTTGGGGAGTCCTGGGGCACCTGGGTGGTTCAGTTGGTTAAGCATCCGACTCTTAGTTTCAGCTCAGGTCATGCATGGTCTCAGGGTGGTGACATTGAGCCCAGAGTCAGTCTCCGTGCTCAGTGTGGAGTCTGCCTGAGATTCTCGCCCCCTCTCTGCCCTTACCACCCTTCCTCAAATAAAGAAATAAATAAGATCTTTTTAGAAAGAAAAATGGGGGGGGGCGCTCAGAAAACAAGGAGTGTGCAGCTTTCAGTAGGACCTGGTGGAGGAACTGGTAGCAGCTAGGAAACAGGGAGAATTGAGTAAGTCTTTGGAGGAAGAGCCACAAGCCTTAAAGAATAGGTCACATTTGGCCACACTGAGATGCAGGGAAGGCACCTCATTCCAGGTAGAGGGAGTGAGCAACGGGCTGAAGGTGGGAAAGTGGGCATGTATATGTATGTATACATATACACATGTGTATGTATATATAGGCATTTAACTCTGGCACACAGAGCAGTTGAAGGAGAGTCATGGTAGATAAAGTTGAGTCTGAAGGTTGGTGGTGGCTGACAGCAGCCAAGGCATTAAGCAGCTTCAGGGAAGAGATTTGCAATAGGCTGAATTTGCTGAAACTGTTTTGCTTTCTTTAAGGTCAGAAAACCCACCCAAGAAGCATATCAGAATGAACTAAAGATTGAAAGTGTAGAACGCTCCTTTATCCTCTCAGCCAGGTAAATTTCTGAAATCTGTGTGAACATTTGCCAGGATTACAGGGTCATACATCTCCAGCACTTCCTACATTTGGGTAAACTGCTAGACCTATTTTTCTTTTTTTTTTCCTTCTTTTCAGTCCCCAAACCGTGGAGTTTATTCTTGGTTTACCATGTAGGTAAAATGTCTAATTGCTGATCCAACAATGTGTTTGAAGCGCAGAAATAAAAATATTCTGTGAAGAGAATAATAATGCTGAAAAGTGCCTTGCTGATCTTTTCTTTTTTTTTAGTGACTACTTCAAACCTTTTACAATGGCACCTAATGTTTTTAAAGACACCTAGTGCTTTATAATTCACTAGGAAGTTTTCACGTAACATTGAAAGGTCGTAACAAACCTACGAGGTAGGTGTCATCTCATTAAAAATGAGGAAGACCTAAGTTAGAGAAAAAGTACATTTCTGTCTTCATGGGACATAGCTGGCAAAATCAGGATACAAAAAGAAACTTTTTACTTTTAAATCTGTTGTTATTTATGATACCACGTTGCCTCAAAATGGAACCTGCAGTGACTTACGTGTAAATCAAAATATATTACCATTACATAAAGGAAGTGCCAAGGAAATTAGAAGCTATATGACTCATACAGTTATTGGCCACATGGCCAAAGTGAATGTTTGGCAGGACTTGGCTGAAGAGACACTAGCAGCCACAGCATGTTCACTGCTGGATTGGGATAGCAAGTCTGGGCAGCTCTCAAATCTAACCTTTAATATAAAAATAGTAGCAAACACTTACGTAGCATTTACTTTGTGCCAGGCACTATCCAAAGCACTTTCTATGTGTTCATTCATTAAATCTTCGTAAAAACCTAATGAGGTGAGTTTACTAATTTTATACCCATTTAATGGGTTAAAAAAGCCACCCAGCTATTAAGTGTCAGGGCCAGGATTTGAACCCAGGCAGCCTGCTTCCAGCTGTGTCTATACCAGTAAAATCAATCAGAATTTTTAATAGCAGCTAGAGTCGCAACCGGACCCATTTATTACCTGGGATCAGGCCCAATGCTGAACTTATAATTCATTTTCTCTTTTAATTTCCAAGATAACTAGGAGAGTAGGTGTTGTCTTGATCTTCCAGATGAGAAAAAAAATGCAGGCTCAGGGAAGTTAAATAACACATCCAAGATTATACAGCTAATAGACAATGGAGCTCAATTTTTTTTTTTAAAGATTTTATTTATTTATCTGATGGACAGAGATCACAAGCAAGCAGAGAGGCAGGCAGAGAGAGAGGGGGAAGCAGGCTCCCTGATGAGCAGAGAGCCCGATGTGGGGCTCGATCCCAGGACCCTGGGATTATGACCTGAGCCGAAGGCAGAGGCTTTAACCCAATGAGCCACCCAGGTGCCCCTGCAGCTCAAGTTTTAACCAAGGTATATCTGATGGTGAAAGTGATGCTTTCAGCCATTATAATATTGCCTATGTCCATGGATGTCAAGGACTGAGATCTAAATGTCTGGCTTCCCATAATCAGGACAAGAGCAGCCCCCTGGGTCATTGTCACTCTTATGAAATGGAATAGCCACTGCTGCCTAACACCAGATCTTGGGAAAAGAAGACAAATGGGGTTTGTTTGAGGTTTGTTGAAACCATCTACCTGCCAAAGCAAGCAGTTTCTGGGGGGTACCTGAAGCATCCTGTAGATTAATTTTTAGAGAGTATGGTAAACTCTTGGTCACCTGGAACTAGACCCTTTTTTTTTAGTTTGAACAAAAGTACAAGGAACATCAAGCCTGTGTGCATCAGGCTCCTGGCAGATACTTAAGCTTGATTCTTAATATCAAGAAAGTAATTTTTGGGTGCCTGGATGGCTCAGTTAGTTAGGTGTTTGCGATCCCAGGGTCCTGGGATCGAGCTCCACATCGGGCTTCCTGCTGAGAGGGGGGCCTGCTTTTCCCTCTCTTGCTCTTCCTGATTGTGCTCTCTCTCTCTGTCCAATAAATAATTAAAATCTAAAAAAAATTTTAGAAAATAAAAAAAAGGAAAGGAAGTGATTTTCAAATATCCAGAGAGAAAGTATCTTTAGGAAAGTTAGGTTTTCAGTTGCACTTAAATATCCTAAGTAAAAATATGCTTTGGTAGAAACAAAATTCCATTTTATTAACAATTAAATAATTGAGGGAAATGATGGTAAATCCTTCTTTCTTTGGTTGCCATCCAGGTAAATATGTGGATGTCCAGATCAGCCTCTTAGACCTTAGTAAAGTCATTGGAATTTTATATGTGATGGGAAGCCATCTGAGGGTCTTAAGTTAAAAATTGGTGTGATCTTAGGTATATTTTTAGAAGAGGACACTGGTTTCTTTATAGAAAATAGACCATCAGAGATTAGAATAGAAGTTGGGAGACCAGGTAGGAGGCTAGATGATTCTCTCTTGGACTAGAATGGTAAGAAATGGTTGGAATCAAGGAGAGTTAATAGGATTATTGATGGATTGAACTTGGGTTATGCAGGAAAAACAAGAAAACTGGAAAGTTCTCGATAAAGGGAGGGGAAGCTAACACATATTGAATACATCTAGTGTACCATGCTCTTCTTCTGAGCTCGCCCGCCCCCCCACCACAGGGAACAGGTACAGTAATATGTAGGAAGGAGGTGAGAAGGCCTTCTGTGATCTGGGTCCTGTATGCCTCACCAGTCTTATCTCTGTCCATTCTCCCCGTCTGCACCCCCACCAGAGCATGGCATATTCCGCCAGCATGGATCTGCTTGTTCTCCATGCACGCCAGCCTACCTCACTTCCTTCTGCCTTTTGCATAGGCAGCTGCCTGTGCCTGGAATTCATCCCTTCATTCAGTAATATGAAGCGTCTGCTGTAGACCAGGCATCAGGATAATGTGGAGAATTAAAAGGGCCCTTCCTTCCCTGACCTTGCATTCTGTTAGGGAAGACATACGCTTAGCAAAATGTCAACACAATCAACTATTATTGTGATTAAGTAGTACACAGGAAAACTAACCAGGTGCTATGAGGCTATAGAACGAGGAACCTTGGACTAACTTTGGTGGAGAAAGGGCAGTCAGGGATAGCTACCTGAAAGACCTGCTGTGTCATTTGAGTTAAAAAAGATAAGCAGGAGTTGGAGAGCAAGGCAAAGAGGAAAGAGAAAGGCTGCTGGTCATTGGGAATAATGTGTACAAAGTCCCTGAGGTGGAGAGGGCATAGCAAATTCAAAGAACTGAAAGACCAAAATGGCATGAACATAGAGAATAAAAGGGAAAGCCAAGGTAAACCTGGAGGGACAGGGGAAAGCTGAGGCAGAACTTGTGGATTTGGGGCTTGAGCCAAAGAGCCGCAGGAAACCACTGAAAGGCTTGTACAAGGGAATGACGTGATCAGATTGGCCTTTTTAAAAGTTGGTTGCTAGGTGGAAAATGGTTTGGGAGGGGAAGTAAAGGAGATGATTAATCGGACACAGGGTTGAGACCCAGAGGTATTAAAAGCAAGTCTCTGACTGGTACACTGTGCCAGATAGTGCCAGGCCATTCCCTGTGACGGGAAACGCCAGGAGAGGAGCAGCGTTGGGGGAAGAGTCAGGAATTTAGTGTCAGATGTGCATATCAAATATGAGGTCCCTATCAATCATGGAGCCATCAGGGCGCCTGGGTGGCTCAATCGGTTGAGCATCCAGCTCTTGATTTCAGCTCAGGTCTTGATCTCAGGGTCTGAGTTCAAGCCCCAAGTTGGGCTCCAGGCTGGGCATGAAGTCTAAGTTTAAAAAAAAGAAAAGAAAAAAATGGAGCCATCAATGAGACAGTGCCTGTAAGGATCTTGAGGTCCAAAGGGAGCCCAGACATCGCATATATTTGGGAGTCATGAGCTTAGAGAAGATAACCAAAGCTGGGAGGCCAGACACCGGTGCACAGAGACACTACAAGGTTCTCTGTCGAACTCCTCAGTTCTTCCAGTCCTAACATACTCATTCCCTGTGCAGAGCTTTCCCTGCTGCCTAAATAACATAATTTACTACTTCTTTGTTTCTTGTCTACCTTACCTTTATTGTATCATGCAGTAGGTACTTGCTTTTGTGTCTCACCTCAATTAGAGATGAGCCCTTACAAGTGGTGTGTTTTGTATGTGCTTAGTTTCATGGCTTAGTCCTTGCCCTCAGAAGTCTCTCACTAAATGTAACTCAGATGAATTGAAATGAGTGGTATAGTGTGGCCTTTAGACCTCAGAATAGCATTCCACAGTTATACAAGGAGTAAATAGTGTGGCAACATCTAACATGCCAGCAATCCCTGCTACTGGAGGTCTTTTGGAATGCATCCCAATCAATGGGAGAATGGGGCTTATATAATACAAATTTGCTTTCTGGGTAATGCACACATTCCATAAAGAAAAGAATACTGGTTTAACTGTATTTTAAGTGGGTTTAACTGAAGAAGGTGCTGATTCTTCTAACTGTGCTACAAAAGAAGACTTAGCATGTCTCCACTCAATACTGCAGGCAAATGTGTGTGGTCTGTGAGAAATGTGTTATCAAGAGCTGGTAAACATTGTTTTGGCAGATCCCCACACAAGAGAGAGCCAGGAATGATTAAATGAAAGAACAGCATATGTGACATGATTTGCACAGTCGAATCACATTCCACATGCTCCCAGGGCTCCAGAAAAATCAGACGGCAATTCTCAAATTAACCATCTGCCTTTCTGCTTTTAACTCTTCCACCAAAAAGTAGAGGAAGGGGAGAGAGAGGGAGGGACAGTATTATTTTATGAATGTTTACTTGGAAGCTTAAGCCTATATTCTTATAGTATAGTTCAGAGAACGGAGATGAACAACACGGTGCTGAAGGGTTCAATCTTTAGCCACACTTGGGCCTGATACAAGGTCATGTAGCCTGTTGTTTAAAACAAATTGTCCAACATTTCAAATCCTAAGCTTGCTTATCAGTAAATGGTGCTGGTTGGTGATAGTGATGGTATTGGGGAAAGAGGGTGTAAGATCCAATATGTATTCTGTGGGGTAGCTCTGAGGATGAGATGTGATGACATTTGCTCTTAATTTCGATTTGCAACTCATTTAGCACAGTTGGCTGACGTGTAATAACTGTTGAATAAACGGCAGCTAGTTGGGACAGTAATGGTAGAGTGGTAGAGGAAATTGAGGCAGGTTTTATTGGGCTTAGAAAAATAAGAGCTGTTCTATTTTATTTTATTCTTGGTATATAATGAAAATTTGAGAAACATACTAGTTTTAAAATTGTATTTGTAAAGTGGATTTCTACTTTTTAATATCCATGTGAGTGTATAGTCTGATGGGCACTTAAGCCATTTAGCAGGAAGGTAAATTTCTGACTATAATTATTGTGGGGAAGGCAGGTGGTTTTTTAGTATCTCCTGACCTGCTCTGCATTCATCAAAATCAAGAAAATGTGCCTGTTCATACCATTAGGTACGAACTCCATTAGGGATAATGGAATTTTTAATTATAAAAACATCTAAAAGTTCAAGTATTTTTAAAATTAGAGTGAAAAATACAATGAAACTCTATATTCAATCACCCAGACACCAAACTTAACCAAGATTCTGCTACAAATATTTTTTCTCAATTATTTCAAAACAAATCGCAGATATCAGAGGTCATTTTACTCCTACATACTTTCCTATGCCTTTCTAAAACAAGTTGACATTTCCTTACAAAAATCACATTCCCATTATTATGATAGGTTTTATTTTATTATGAGAGATTATTAAATTCTGTCTACATGCACACAGAAACACACACACTACCTAAAATGTGCCTCTCATTCTTGAGTATTCAAAACTAAATGTACTGATGCCAACAATGATTTGGAGATACAAGCGTTTTTTGGGAGGATGTGTGGTTGTAATAAAGCAGAACCAGAATACTTTATCTGAGCAGGCTTTCTCCCTATTTGGCCCATTTCTGTCTAGATTTGAATCCCCTAGTTCCTGATGGCCTGAGGGTAGCAGGATGGGAGGCGTAAGTTGGGGAACCCTGTCAGAACAATTGCAGGCTCTTTCCCTGGTTAACCACTCCCTAAACATCTGTTTGTGATGCCAGATAGAGGTCTCCTTTACTCCAGTGCCCTTTCTAGAAAATTTTAGTAACATTTAATAATACTAATCTAATAATACTAATAATACTAAAAATAATTAGTATTCCATGTTTAAATTTGGATTTGAAACTGGATTCCTTGGAATATTTTTAAATTCTACTATTATATCTCAGGAAACATCTTGATTATGTAAATAGCCATAGTAATTCATTGTATGACTAGCTCCTTTTTTTTTTCTTTTTTTTTTTTAAGATTTGGTTTATTTATTTGACTATGACTAACTCTTAAACTAAGCAAAAAAACTTCCAAATTTAAGAGACTTCACAAGTATAAAGCAGTACTTTGGGGGAAGAAAAAAAGCATTGTATTTGCTAAAATGCTATGTGTTCTTTAATGCCTGCTCTGATTATTTGTGCCTGCAAACCTCAGAGCTCCTGCCGGTGACTAGCATTGTTGGGGAGGGTGGTGGAATCTGTTGCCATGGCAGGAGGAAAAGAAGGAAGAAAAAGGCAAACAATAAAAGCTGACGTCTGGTTGATGGAACCTTCTTTTGCCCTCAACAGTTCTGCCACAGAAAGAGATGAATGGCTAGAAGCAATTTCCAGGTCAATAGAAGAGTATGCCAAAAAAAGAATCACATTCTGCCCTAGTAGGAGTCTTGATGAGGTATTGTCTTTTCCTTCTTGGTTTTTGTTTTTTTGTTGTGTTTGTTTGTTTGTTTCTTCAGTGCATTTCAAGCAGTTTTTTACCCTAAAGAAACTTTTCCCAGGGGTTTAGAAAGGCAACATGTGTTTCACAGAAAGATGTAAGTGTGGGTGTAATTTCAGAGCTAACTATCTTGTTAATGTCTAACGGCAAGTCTGTGATAACAAATAGCGCATTCATATTTTTTCTGGTTGTAAAACTTCATTGTAAAAAATGGGGGAAATACAATATAATTTAAGGAAGAAAGTAACCAGCTGTCATTGGCATGACTACAGGCATCTTTTTTAAGTTAATTTTGCAGCAAAGGATTATTAGGATATAGCTAATCTTAATATCCTGAGAACATGACAACTATAATAGCCCACCACATCCTTAATGACACCATCAGCACTGAGCTGCCATTGTGCACCCCCTCCCCAAATAGCTTGATTCTATAGTACTCTATGTGCATGGAGGTAATGAAAAGTCATTCTTCCACAGGCTGACTCAGAAAATAAAGAGGAAGTTAGCCCTCTTGGATCTAAAGCTCCCATCTGGATCCCTGATACCAGAGCCACAATGTGTATGATCTGCACAAGTGAATTTACTCTGACCTGGAGACGACACCACTGCCGGGCCTGTGGGAAGGTGGGAGAAACTGACATCCATCTCCCTTGTGATTCCTTTTTCAAGATTTTATTTATTTATTTGACAGACAAGGATCACAAGTAGGCAGAGAGGCAGGCAGAGAGAGAGGAAGGGAAGCATGTTCCCCGCTGAGCACAGAGCCTGATGCAGGGCTCGATCCCAGGATGCTGGGATCATGACCTGAGCCAAAGGCAGAGGCTTTAACCCACTGAGCCACCCAGGCACTCCTCCCTTGTGATTTTTAATAGCTTCAGGCTGTACATAGTGAAGAAGCTTATTTCCTCCTATAAATCATGTCGGGGAGAAGAAAAGATACTGAATTGTGGATGATATTTTCTCTAAATACTTAGGCATAGTGCAGTCTCTTTAGGGAACTTACCCTTACTTACCAAGATTACTGTAGAATGTCAATAATAGATTGTTTTCATTAAAAAAAACATTGACTAATAATTATTTAAACTACCTTTATCTAGATACTAAGTATTTAATAGAGGTACTTTGAGTGTTGAAATGATCACCAGTGACATGTCTAGGTCTTCATGACCTCGTTAGTCAAATGAGCATCGTAACAATGATGTCAAAGAATTGCTGTGAAGAGTAAACGGAGTCTATTTAGAAGCATTTAGTAGAGGGCCAGATGCTTGGTAGAGGCACAGCAGATGTGGTCGTGGTTACTTAGCGATGGTGATGGGCAATGTCCCTGATGATAAGTACAGCTAACTGAGGGCTTCACGTACCTCCTTCACGGTTTAAACACTTTGCACATGTTAATGCTCTTAGTATTTTATTTTATGGAGTTAGCACTCGGTCCTATTGTGTGTCCTCTTTATCTTCCGTTGTAGTGTTGTGCGTGAGTTCACCGCAGGCCTGAACTCCACAGAGGTATTAGTGAGAGTGATTGAGAAAAGGTTTTGAAAGCCCTCTAGGTAGACAGCTTTATCTACTGTGGCCTACTCGTTGGTTTGATGTGGAGGTTATTCCAAATAAAATAATTCCAATGTGTTTTCAGATTGTATGCCAAGCCTGTTCATCAAATAAATACGGTTTAGATTACCTGAAAAATCAACCAGCAAGAGTATGTGAACATTGTTTCCAAGAACTGCAGAAACTAGGTAATAAATAAGTAAAGATCTAACAAATTCCTTTATTCCCAGATGCTTCCAAACGACCTTCTGAAAGAATCTCCTCAGGTGCATTAGCGATGTGATTGGTGATAGTCATCTCAAAATGTTAAGAATTTTGCTTTCGTAATTTAATTAAGCTTTCTTAATGCATAGGATACTAATTGTAGAAATATAATTACAGAATGAAATGCTTTAAAACAGTTACAAGGGAACTTTAACTTTCAAGTAATTTTGAAGTTTATAGTTTCCCAACTGTGTGCTTGTTACAAATCATGTTTATCTATCTCTGTGGACATAGACTGACTGGGTGGCCCTTTGTTAACTTATTTCTAATTACTTGGACTGATTTGGTGGTATATCTAAATGTCCAGCTTTTCACCAAGTACAAAATGATGTCATATCTGCCTGCTCATTATTTGTAGGTATCCATCCCCACAGTTAAGATGAATGCAGCTAGCCAGACCGCTCAGGTCTATATTTTGGGAAGAGAGTTTTCGTTCAGTTCCTGAACCTATATATAGGATCTGAATTTCAAAAAGGTTGTCCTTCATTTCCACGAAGAATAGCTTTCCATCACCAAATGAGAATGTCTCAGTGAATAAAACTAGACGGCATGCTATTTCAGAATCCATATATTTATGGAGTAATAATAACTGTTACATACATGGTCCCAGAAAACACATTTATCTAATCCTTCATTGGCCTTTTTGTTCCCCGCTTTGTTCTGTGGGTGTACAGTATAGGCTGTGAACTTTCCACACTCATTTTTAAAATCCTCTTCCTTAATCACCCACACCCATTTTTAGTCAATAAATCTTGACTGATTTATCCTCAAAGACCTTCTTCTTAATTTTTTCATCTCAGCCCTATTTTTTAATCTGGACTATACTCATAGTTTCCCAACAGGTTTTCTGCTACAAATCCTTCCTCCTTTCTACTGCCAGATTTTTTTTTTTTTTTTTCTTTTAAATTCAGTCAGATACTGTCATTTCCCAGCCTTAAAGACCTTGGTTTCCCATGGCTTAAACAACAGTTCACATTCCTTAGAACCAGTCTTTTTTCCTTCAGCCTTATTATACTCCAAATAGATTATCTAATTTCATACCTCTGCTTTTGCTTATGCTGACCTCTCTTCATGGAGTGTCCATCCTCTTCTTTTTGACTTGGCAAATTCCTGTTATACCTTAATGGCCAACTCAGATATCTTACTATTTCCCCAGCTTTCCCTGAATCTCTGCACTCAAAATTAGTGGTTTCCTATCTTGTCTTATGGCCCCTTTTCTAATACTTTATTATATCATTTTTATTCCATCATATATCTAGGTACTAAATGATGCTGTTAGTGTTTTTTTTTTAAGTCAGGAGGGAAATTTATATAATATATTTAAAATTGATAGTGCATTAACATGTTTCATTATTCTAAGGCACAAAAGGGTCATCCTCTCATGGTTTACAACTGAAAAAGCATAAAATCATAGAGAATGGAAAGTCTTTCTCCCATTCAACTTTCGGCCATTCATCTTTTTCCCGGGGGTCTCAGTGTCATCAGTTTCTCAAGTGTCCTTCCATAGATATTTTATGCAACAGTGTTTATAGATCTGAATTAAATTGAATTGCAAAATGCTTACCACTGGCTACATAAGTGCACCTGATTTGTTTTAGATCACCAGCATTCTCCTAAGATTGGATCTCCTGGAAATCACAAATCTCCTTCAAGTGCCTTATCATCAGTCTTACATAGTATTCCATCAGGGAGGAAACAGAAAAAGATCCCAGCTGCTCTCAAAGAAGTAAGTGTTTCCATTAAACTTGCAACCTGATATAAGCTGAATTATTCATATGCATATAAAACACTGTTTTTCTTCCATAAAGGAAGATGTCATTTCCCACTACTATTAAGACATGCATTTTAATAGTAGTACTAGATGTAGCTGATGTCTCACTCTCTTGCTTGGTCTCCCATATGACCTGAGTCATTCAGAAAATGGCACTTGAAAGGTTTGGAGAACATTTTAGAGAAATGGTAACAAGTAAAGATAGTGTAGACATATGGGAATTTTTTTTTTAAAGATTTTTATTTATTTGTCAAAGAGAGGGAAAGAGAGAGAGCACATGCAGGAGGAGTGGCAGGCAGAGGGTGAAGCAGGCTCCCCACTGAGGAAGGAGCCCAGTGTAGCACTCAATCTTAGGACCCTGGGATCGTGACCTGAGTCAAAGGTACTTAACTAACCAACTGAGCCACCCAGGTGTCTCTAAACATTTGAATTTTTTAAATTACTTTGATAAGACCCTATGCCAGAGGGAAGAAGTCTAGAATATTTTAGGTACTTAATTAGCATTTACTAATCTACACCATTTGCTTTTTTTAAATATTGGTTGGCTATAGACAGCTGCACTGATAGTAAATTATCTTTCATTTCAACTTAAAAGAAAAATGTAAAAAGTTAGGATAGTCTGCACATTTAAAACTGCCAGTGGCGTGATCCACAGGCATCACCAGGGTTCAGTCAGCCAGCATTGGTTAACATACAGCACTGCCTATCTGGGCCACCTCTGTTTTTTTGGTTTGTTTGTTTTAATTTTTTTTTAAGATTTTATTTATTTATTTGACACAGAGGGAGATCATAAGCACAAGTAGGAGGAGCAGCAGGCAGAGGTCTCCCCATTGACCAATGAGCCCGATGTGGGGCTTGATCCCAGGACCCTGGGATCATAACCTGAGCCAAAGTACTGCTTAACCGACTGAGCCACCCAGGCACTCCTGGGCCACCTCCATTTTTTTTAGTTAATTAATTAGTTCTACCAGTTTTGAGGCCAGCAGAGTAGAGTTTTAAATTTTGTTCTCTTACTTGGTTACTCTAGAAGTGTTCTGCAGTGGAAAATGGAAGCAAACAACTCTAAAAAGATCGTGTTCTTTATGTAAAATTGAGTGTATTCCATCATGGCCATTAAAACACTAGTAAATGATCCATATAGCCAGTCTCATGAAATAGTAATAAGAGGACATAAAGTTCTAATTGCCAAGTTTCTTAAACTGGTTGAGCCAATTTAGTACTCTGAACTGTCTCTTCTGTCGCTCAGTTTCTGAATCTAAATTGACTTTCAGAACTTAAAGGTGCTTTACCAATGGAAATAGTTTCAGTTTTCTATAATTGTTCGCCTGTCCATGCTAATGTTACAGTTTATAAATATAATTCTTAAATTTGCTCTTCTTGTTAGTCTAAGCTCCACAGTGCAAGTTACAAAACTATTTCTAGTCTAGACTAGACTGACTCAGCCTGACTCCAGTCACATTTTGTACATCTTTCCACTCAGCCACACAAACCGACCTTCCACTGTCAAATCCCTACTTCCTGACTGCAGCAGCTATTTCTTCCTTTGCTCCACTGGCTCTCAAGGTGTTCTCCAAAGCAGCACATCAGCATCACCTGAGAACTTACTAGAAATGGAAATTCCTAGACCCCACCCAAAGTCTACAGAATCAGGAACTTCAGCAAGCATTCTCTGTGATTTGGATATATACTAAATTTTGAGAACCACTGTTTTCTCCTTTGCAACCAAACTGAGAAAAATAATTTAACCGGTTAAGTACTATAAAAGTAAAAGTTTTCTACTTTCCATTAAACTTGATTTTTGTCTTTTTATTTGTAATTGTAATTTGTAATTGAGGTGAAATTCACTTAACTTATAATTAACTATTTAAAGGATATTATTCAGGGGTGCCTTGCCAGGTCAGTGGATAGAGCATGTGACTTTTGATCTCAGGGTCCTCAGTTTGAGCCCCACATTTGGTGTAGAGTTTTCTTTTAAAAATATACAGGGGCTCCAGAATAGCTCAGTTGTTAAGTATCTGCTTTAGCTCAGGTCATGATCCCAGCATCCTGGAATTGAGCCCCATATCAGGCTCCCTGCTTAGCAGAGAGTCTGCTTCTCCTTCTGCAGCTCCTCTGTGCTTGTGTTCCCTCTCTTGCTATCTCTATCATAGATAAATAAAATCATAAAAAAAAATACACACACACATACACGAGGGTACCTGGATGGCTCAGTTGGTTAAGTGTCTACCTCTGGTCATGATCTCAGGGTCCTGGGATCAAGCCCAGCACTGGGGCTTCATCCTCAATGGGGAGTCCGCTTCTCCCTCACAACTTGTGCACTCGCTCTCTCCCTCTCAAATAAATAAATAAAATCTTTTAAAAAATAAAAAATAAATAAAAGGAATCTTATATACATGACCTTTTGTGTCTGGCTATTTTCATTTCTCACAGTATTTTAGAGGTTCACCTAAGTTATAGCACGTGTCACCTAAGTTATAGCACGTGTCAGTACTTTGTTTCTTTTTATTTGTGAATAATACTCTGTTATATTCATATACCACAGTTCATTCATCTGTTGATGGACATCTGAGTTGTTCCTGCCTTTGGGTTTTTATGAATCATGGTGCTATAAATGTGTGAACATATTACCATGTGGACATTTGTCTTAATAATATATCTAGGAGTATGATTGCCTGGTCATATAGTAGTTTAGGTTTAACTTTTTAAGAAATTAGGAAGATGGGGCGCCTGGGTGGCTCAGTGGGTTAAAGCCTCTGCCTTCGGCTCAGGTCATGATCCCAGGGTCCTGGGATCGAGCCCTGCATCGGGCTCTCTGCTAAGCGGGAAGCCTGCTTCCTCCTCTCTCTCTGCCTACTTGTGATTTCTGTCTGTCAAATAAATAAATAAAATCTTTAAAAAAAAAAACAAAAAAAAAAGGAAAGAAATTGGGAAGTTGTGTTTTTATTCCAGTAATGTTCAAGACATTTTTAGAATTCCATTCAGAGCCTCAGTAGGCTCAGTAATGGCAAGCTATGTCTCTTGAGTTAGACTTGATTTATATTTTAAAAAAAGGAAATCACTGGAAGGGAAGCTTTGTGACTCATGTGATTAAGCTGCTTAAGACCAATTTTATTTTTAAAAGGATAATAGAGGACAGGGGCATCAGGACAGTTAAGCGTCCAACTCTTGATTTCAGCTCAGGTCATGATCTCCAGGTTGTGGGATCAAGCCCCATGTCAGGCTTCTCATCGAAATTCTCTCTCCCTCTCCCTGTGCCCCTCCCCCACCGCTTGTGCTCTCAATAAATAAATAAATAAATAAATAAAATATTTTCTGAAAAAAGATAATAGAGGACTATGCATGACTATCCAGTATTGTAACTTTCAGTTACTCAACTAAGTTAGGCATATTTCAAAAGAGGAGCATACAGAATATTTTGATCAATGACAGTAACATGTAACATAATTACATAGTAGTATATCAGTGTAACTACATTTTAAGCAAAATCTCATTTGAATGTAAACATTCTAATTTTTAAAAAACCATTTGTCTTCTATAAGTCTGTCACTTCATACAAATATACTTGAACTTAACAGGTATTTCTAATTTAACATGAGATATTAAATTTTTCACTAGATAATAATATATCATCCTTCTCATAAAATTTGTAAGAAATTAATACAATTGATATATGATTAAAAGTAGACTTTTTTTCTTTTTAAGATTTTATTTATTTATTAGACAGAGATCACAAGTAGGCAGAGAGACAGGCAGAGAGAGAGGAGGAAGCAGACTCCCTGCTGAGCAGAGAGCCCAACACGGGGCTTGATCCCAGGACTCTGGGATCATGACCTGAGCTGAAGGGGGAGGCTCTAACACACTGAGCCACCCAGGTGCACCTAAAGGTAGACTTTTAAAATTCATAGAATCCACCTGAATTTGTTTTCTTTTGCCACATAATGAATTACCACAACCTTAGTGGCTTAAACAACAAACATTTATTATCTCAGGAGTCCAGTCATAGCTTAGCTGGGATCTCTGCAGGACCACAGTCAAGGTGTTGGCCAATGTTGAGTTCTCATCACAAGACTAACTAGGGAGAGGTCCACTTTCAAGCTCACTCGGTTGTTAGCAGAATTCATTTCCTTTCAGTTATGAAACTGAGGGTGCTGGCCTCCTGCTGGCTTTTGCCTGGAGTTTCCCCTCAGTTCCATGGCACACAAGCCTCCTAAGACAACTACTTCTTCAAAGCCAGCAAGGGAGAAAGTCTCTAGAGCCCATCTACTAGCAATGTGGAGTTTTGTAGAACATAACATAATCATGGGAGTGACATGCCATCATATCCCCTATATTTGCTTGGTTAGGAGTAAGTCACAGGTCCTCTCCACACACAAGGGGTAGTAGTGTGATTATCAGAGGCAAAGATCATGGGGGACCACCTTAAAAATCTGTTCACCATTCTTAGCATCTGGCTAAGTCAGTTGTTTGAGCAGCTGACTCTTGATTTCGGCTCTGGTCCTGATCTCAAGGTCCTGGGATAGAACCCTGCATCAGGCTCCCTGCTCAGCAGGGAATCTGAGGATTCTCTCTCTCCCTCTCCCTCTGCCCCACCCCTGCATGCATTCACTCACTCGAGCACACTTTCTCTAAAATAAATAAATTTTAAGAAATAAAAAGTCTGTTCACCATTCTACTAATAACACAGTTCCTAAACTTGGCTTTTTAATTCTGTTGTTCTGTGTTAAAAAGAGAGAAATTTCAACTGCCAGTTTATAATCATTGAGAGCTTACTACCTTTTTGCCCAGAGATTAAGACATTTTCATCTTTTGGGGCACCTGGGTGGCTCAGTGGGTTAAGCTGCTGCCTTCAGCTCGGGTCGTGATCTCAGGGTCCTGGGATCGAGTCCCGCGTCAGGCTCTCTGCTCGGCGGGGAGCCTGCTTCCTTCTCTCTCTCTGCCTGCCTCTCTGCCTACTTGTGATCTTTTTCTGTCAAATAAATAAATAAAATATTTTAAAAAAAGACATTTTCATCTTTTTATGAAACAAAAATAACTTCTCTCAGACAAAATTTGGGGATCAGAAACTAATCCTTAAAATCACCATGAATAATTGAATTTTCCATTTATTTCTCTGTTAATACAAATAGTTTTATTTTGGGTACCTGGGTGGCTCAGTTGGTTAAGCGACTGCCTTCAGCTCAGGTCATGATCCTGGAGTCCCGGGATTGAGGTCCGCCATCAGGCTTCCAGCTCTACGGGAGTCTGCTTCTCCTTCTGACTTTCTCCTCTCTCATGTTGTCTCTCACTCTCTCTCAAATGGATAAATAAAATCTTTAAAAAAAAAAAAGTTGGTTTTTTTAAAAAGATTTTATTTATTTGACAGAGGGAGACACAGTGAGAGAGAGAACATAAGCAGGGGAGTGAGAGGGAGAAGCAGGCTTCCCAATGAGGAGGGAGCCCAATGCAGGGCTCATCCCAAGACCCTGGGATCATGACCGAAGCCAAAGGCAAACGCTTAACAACTAAGCCACCCAGTCACCCCATTAATATAAGTCCAAAAAATTATTTCAGGAAGCGTTAAAGGTTTAAGTAATTTTCCCTAATATTGCAAAATACGAAGAACAGTAAACAACATAAACAGTCCCAGAAATGCAACTTTCAAAAAGCATTTCTGATCTTTAGAATTATTTTTCTTCCTCTGGCATCTCAGAAAATAAGTGACACCACAAAGAAATACATATATGCAAGCTCAGTTAAACCAGGCAGAATGCTGGAATGGTTTTATGTTTTTTAAGAGAAGTGGTGGAGAAGGGCAGAGAATCTTTTTTTTTTTTTTTTTTTTTAATTTTTTTTTAAGATTTTATTCATTTATTTGACAGACAGAGATCACAAGTAGGCAGAGAGGCAGGCAGAGAGAGGAGGAAGCAGGCTCCCTGCTGAGCAGAGAGAGCCCGATGTGGGGCCCGATCCCAGAACCCTGAGATCATGACCTGAGCCGAAGGCAGAGGCTTTAACCCACTGAGCCACCCAGGCGCCCCAAGGGCAGAGAATCTTAAGCAGGCTATACACACCCAGTGCAGAGCCCTTGAGAGTTGGATGCTTAATAGACTAAGCCACCCAGGTGCCCCGATATGCTGGAACTGCTTCTAAACAGAAGGGTATTTTATGCCCGTTGTAATGGCAGTATTCAATTTGCATAATAGCAGATTTCATTTTGTTTTTGTTTTTGTTTTTTAAGATTTTTTTGTTTTTGTTTTTGTTTTTACTTATTTGAGAAAGAGGTAGAGGGAGAAGCAGGCTCTCTGCTGAGGAGGGAGCCCAATACGGGGCTCCATCCCAAGACCCTGGTATCATGACCTGAGCCGAAGGCAGATGCTTAACTGACTGAGCCACCCAGGTACCCCATAGTAGCAGACTTTGAAAATAAACCATTTTATTCTCAAACATTATCTTATTATGGTTATTACTCTCAGCACCAGCGATCAAAAGCAATTTATTACTTTACCTTTTGTGTCTTTGAAAACCATTAAACTATACATGGGGTTTGCTTATGTAGGTATCAGCAAACACAGAAGATTCTTCCATGAGTGGCTACTTGTACAGATCAAAGGGCAATAAAAAACCTTGGAAACACTTGTGGTTTGTCATAAAAAATAAAGTGCTGTATACATATGCTGCAAGTGAGGTAAGATCTGAAATCTAAAGATGAATAATTGTGGGGTCTGGTTTTATAATGCCAATTAGAAATAATTACAGTATCTGTTTAATCTATTTGTTTTGTGTATTTTTTTTTTGTTTTGCTTTGCTTTTAGAGGGGGAAATGTTGCTGTGATTTTTAATGTCAACAGTGTCCTAGAGCTCTTACTCAAAAATGTTAGGAATTTTCTATAATATTAAAATACAACTTTTTTTGGTGTCACGGGGCTACTAAGAACTTCACTAAAGGCAAAGGTTCTTATCCTTTTTTACCAAGCTCTCTTGGTTGACACTCCCTTGACTATTCCCAGATTATACTGGTCAGGCCTCAAGCTTAGATAAAATACTTTGTTTGGGTTATAAACAATGCCTGGCTATTTGCTCTAACATTGCCCTTTCAACTGTCTGATCACCCTGTGTTCCAGTAAAATCCTATTAAAAAAACCACTGCTCTAGGAGCCAAACTCTTCCTTAGTGGGACAGGATAAATCACTTCCCCAGCTTGATTTCTGCATCCATAAAATGAAAGTAATTATCTACGTCACATGGTTATAGGGAAGTATGTGATACTCAATGGATGTGAACACAATGAAAACTGTTTAGCGCAGTGTCTGACTCATGAGATAGGTCAACTTAATATTGCTGAATAAATGGGGGCACCTGGGTGGCTCAGTGGGTTAAAGCCTCTGCCTTCGGCTCAGGTCATGGTCCCAGGGTCCTGGGATCGAGCCCCACATCGGGCTCTCTGCTCAACAGGGAGCCTGCTTGCTCCTCTCTCTCTGCCTATCTCCTCTTCTTACTTGTAATCTCTGTCTGTCAAATAAATAAAAATCTTTAAAAAAAATTGCTGAATAAATGAAAATGAAAAATAAAGAATTATCATTGTTTTATATATGTGTATATGAAATTAAGTTATAGCTATACAGTTCAAGAGTTTGCAAATCTGAATTTTGTTATCAATTTAATATCCCATCTCCCTTTGTGTCTTTTTAAATTAGGATGTGGCAGCTTTGGAGAGTCAGCCTTTACTAGGATTCACTGTCACTCAAGTCAAAGATGAGAATTCGGAGTCCAGAGTGTTCCAGTTACTACACAAAAACATGTTATTTTATGTGTTCAAAGCAGATGATGCTCACTCAGCTCAGAAGTAAGTAATTTAGACATATTTTTCTTTTATACATGAGTTTCAAGTTGTCACATGATTGATTTTAAAATAACCTACTTTCATGTGTGGGGACAATTAAGAATTTAAATCAGAGATCCAGATTAGTTAGATTTAACATGTTTTTCAAAGTCTTTAGAACTGTTGTAAGGCTAGGCAAGAAGATCTGGAATATTTTCAGGAGTCAAAGGGGAAAAGAAAATAGGTAGTTCTGTCCAGAATATTTTGTCTATACATGACCTCTGAGGAAGCAGCATGAAACTGCTCTGCTGAAAAGGAAAGGAAGCTGAGGCATTTGACCTCTCCTTCAATGAGGGTAAGGATCATCTCTTAAAACATTCCAGGACTTTGGCAATCCAGTGATTCAATTGTGCCATGGAACAGCGGGAGTTTAAACAGCTGCTTGCTAACTTACTTCTTTGAGAAAAGGGTCAAACACATTAAGAGGCTCCCATGCTATTCCCAATAACTGAGTAGAAGGAAATGGGTATCATTTTAGATGGTAAAGGCTTTTTTAAACAGTCTCTTCAAAATTCCGACGAGAATATTTATTTTGATGTCATGAGGTTGTTTAACATAGAGAAGCATATCTCTGTGAAATTCAGGTCCTTTGTAAACGAAACAGTGCAATTTACCTTTTCGCCGGATGTTTCATGTGATTTTTACTGTGGCCTCACAAGTTACACATTTTTGTTTCCACTGAGCTTAGTGCATATGTGTTCTCAAAGGCTTAAAACGTGCATGCAGATAAAAAAGAACGCCTTAAGTAAACAAGGCTTGTCTTTTCTTAAGGCAATTAGAATTAATGTACCAGAATTATATGTTCCTGAATATTAATCAGGTACAACGTGACACATACTCTGTAAGATTTTTTTTTCAGTGTATGTTAGGATATCTAGTGTGTTCTTACTACTCCAAATAATTCTTTTTCAGTTGAACGGAATACTGTTTAAAATTATGTCACTTAACTATTTTTTCTGTAAAAATTACCTTGGATAAAAGAGTAATTATTCTAATATTCTGTTAGGAATTACATTTCTCGTGATTTTTATCTGTATTCATCATCAAGTTGATAAAAATTATTTCTTTTGAATATATATCTTTTGTTCATATCATTAAGTTGACAAGGTAGAAAAATCTTCAATATGATTGAATGTAGTTGAGTGAAGGAAATCTGCTTGCTTAAAATTTAGAATTAATACAGGCTAAATTATAAGTTTCTCTTGGAAGTCACTAATATCATGGAGGTGTTTTTACAAATTATAGGATGTTAAAACGTATTAATTTTAATGGAAAGTTTTAGCTTTTTAAAAGATGTATTATAATTTATGCCTTTGCCTTTAAATTTTTGAAAATTCTATCCTTAAATTTGAGCTAAATCTGTTACAGGCTATGTTTACTAATTAATTTGAGTGGTTTCAAATGTTCATAGTAAGTTCAGAAGCAAGTACAGTGCTAGGGAGGTACAAGAAGTGTCTTCTGAATAATTTCAGCTGTGGGTATTGTCAGATAAAACTTTGAGACTAATTAATTTTGGAAAAACTTCTATGAAACTCTGAAACAATTTTTTTTAAGGTTTTATTTATTTATTTGACAGAGATCACAAGTAGACAGAGAGACAGGCAGAGAGAGAGAGAGAAGCAGGCTCCCTGCTGAGCAAAGAGCCCAATGTGGGACTCGATCCTAGGTCCCTGAGATCATGACCTGAGCCAAAGGCAGCGGCTTAACCCACTGAGCCACCCAGGCGCCCTGAAACAATTTTTTTTGATACATTTCATATTGCATGCAAAATTTTGTTCAACTGAAGTAGAACAGATGTTAGATTCTCTTTCACTGAAAATATTAGAACAGGTCTGGACTGTGGATGCCCAGAGAATTAAGAGAGGAGACAAAGATAAAGCTGGTGTTACCAAAAGCAAAAAGGGGGTTGAAATAAAAGCCTTGTCAAATGTATTCATTTCCCAAACCAAACATATGGAATCATCAGGACTTCACAGAGCTTTTACATGAAATGGCCCCTTCCTCACACCTCATGTACATAAAAGATGCAATTTTCAGGCCAAATTTTTGGCCATATTACTGAGTAAAGGATGTTTCCATATACATAGAATTCTAATTTGGTATAAGAAGCTTCTGAAATATACCGCGAGGGGAGTGGATCCGCAGGCACAGCTGTGATCTATATTGTCTTAACATTTATTGGAGGATTGCATTTTACAAATCTAACAAATTTCTCTTACCAATAGGTGGATAGAAGCATTTCAGGAAGGCACAATATTGTAGCGATACTGGTTTCATCCCTTCTGTGATTCCAAATGGGTGGAATTTCATCAGAATGGAGTAAATGCAGTACAAAAATTTTATGTAAATGAACACTGCCAAGATAAATCCAGCCAAAATCTTCATCAAATATTGTGAATTATTTTGTTAGGTGTAAGGTAATTTTTTTTTAATGTTTGTTTTCTCATGTATGTTATTTATTAAAATTTTGATGTTTACTTCCTGGTCAGAATTATTTCTGAGACTCACACTGAATTCTGAAGTACCTTTCTTTTAGAAACCGGAAAACTTATCTTAATATTGTATACTGTATTAACTGTTTGTGACACAGATTTCTCAGTGTGTTTTGTAGTGTTACATTGTAATATTCTTACTTGAGTTAAGTCTTTGTAAATAAAAAACACACATCAAGGAGCAAATTTCTATGCAGTGTTTGGCTTAGGAATTACTATAGAACTGCTGATGAAAAAAATGTATGTTTTTGAATCAATAAACTTAGATGAATTTTTGTATCTTTTAATGGAAAAACACACGGCCAACTCCTACCTCAGTAATTGTGAAATGAAATTCCAGTAAATTATCTAGAGTATTTCTGTTGTACCTCTTTTGGCATGAGATAATGTTACCTGATCAAGGAATTAGAGCAAAGGGATAGAATATGAAAATTGTCATTGAACTGAGCTATGAGTAGGAAAGAGGATGTTTTCATTTGCAGAGGAACACAAGTCTTTATATTAAGTTTAATCCTTTTTTTAAAGCTACCACTTCAACACAAACATAAATGTATTATTATTTTAAAAAAATACTGCAAGTATTACATTACACAATATCCTTTGCTATTGTAAGTGTTCTGAGCCCAAGTCAGTGGTGGTGTTTGCATCTAAAAAGAATTTCCATTCCCTATGATATTGTGCTTTAAAAAATGAACTGGAATTACCATACCAAAAAAGCACATATTCTACGCCAGTGTTAACTGAAATTGTATTCATTTTCTAAAGGTTATTTAATACTACTTTGTGTTATGTCCTCCCTGGTAATTAAAACAAATCCTTTATTTCTTCAACCAGTTGCCAAATGCACCTCATTA
Source organism: Mustela nigripes (assembly GCF_022355385.1). Lineage (NCBI taxonomy): Eukaryota > Metazoa > Chordata > Mammalia > Carnivora > Mustelidae > Mustela > Mustela nigripes. Next base: position 25,313,943 of record NC_081562.1, read on the forward strand.
GGAAAGATATTCATAATTCTGGTGCACTTACTATTTAACATGTGAACTGTTTTGTACATAAAACTGTTGATGAGTAGAGGAAAAATGAAATTCACACTATGATTATAGTCATTCTTGATGTTTATAATATACATTTATTGACTGAGCTTAAGCTAAAATAAATTATCTTAAAAGGCAAGGTCATCCATAGACTATTTCACAAAAGGGCACAAGAATTTTCCTTTCTGTTTTTATATAACGTATTTCCTAATTCAGTGTGATACCATTGCCAAGAGAATTACCGAGTGCCTTTCTGAAGTTGTTTGTGCAGCACCAGAATCTCAGCTAAATCTAGAGTTGGCTGCTGTCATTTTTTTCTGGCTGTTCCTTGCTGTGGGATCATTTTAAACCCTGTTGCACCCTCACCCACAATCCTCACATCCCATCTCCCCAGTCTTTCTGTCACAGTAGGAAAACTAATACTTCTTTGAAACTCACTAATTTTAATCAAGAGAGCATAAATAGGGCTTCCATGTTAAAATCCTTGCAGCTTTTAGTGTATCCTTTTTTGGAGACCAAGGTTATACCTTATAATGTGTTTCCTTCTTCTTTGGGTCTAGCATTTTGCAAAGGACAAGTTATTTGGAGTTCTGGCCCCCCTCCTCATGAGCTCTCAGCCTTCTGACTGGAAGGTTTGGCTTAAACCTCAGAATCTAAAAAAAAAATATCAGCTAGGCTATTTTGTCTTCCAACAGCTGGCTAAATCAAGAACCATTCATAAATCTAAATAGAAAAAACACTGCACCAACTTCTGTTAATTCTAATTACACATAAAATACATGTATGATTGTACTGGCTATTGGCTTCACCCCATGGGGGGTTTTGAAAATATAAAATATGTATAGCCTTTTGAGAAAGCTATATTACCATGCTCCCCCCAAAAAATGTTTTAAATGTGGAATGGTATTACATTTCCTTTTCCCCCTCATCAGTCCTTCATAACTTATTAAAGCTGATCAATTATTTATTTAACTTGGCTCACTTAATGTCAACTGAGAAACCTAACTATGTTTTATTATAAAGCTACTTTAAGAAATGCATCTCTTGATAGCTAACATTTTAGAGGGGAAAAAAATGATATTGGGTGCATTTGGTTGGAGGGAGCAGAGGGAGAGGGAGAATCTTAAGCAGGCTCCCTGCTGAGCTCAGGATGACCCCCCCCCCCACAAGAGGGGGCTTGATCTCAGGAACCTGAGATCATGACCTGAGCCAAAATCAAGAGTTGGAAGCTTTACCAACTAAGCCACCCAGGCGCATTCTATGAGAAAGTATACACAGTACCAGGATCTCAAGAATACTTTGTTACACTGATGAATGTGTTCCATCACACCCTTTTCAGGTTTCTCCTTTTATTCATAAGGAGGAGAAAGAAGAGCAGTTGTAAAGCTAAGCAAAAGGGGACTAAAAGTAACCTTGATAAGAAATGCCAGTTAGGGGCGCCTGGGTGGCTCAATGGGTTAAAGCCTCTGCCTTTGGCTTAGGTCATGATCTCAGGGTCCTGGGTTTGAGCCCTGCATCGGGCTTTCTGCTCAACTGGGAGCCTGCTTCGCCCTCTCTCTCTGCCTGCCTCCCTGCCTACATGTGATCGCTGTCAAATAAATGAAATCTTAAAAAAAAAAAAAAAAGATGCCAGCTTAAACTGGGGGAGGGCTGGCATTCTTAGTATGCCCCCCCCAATCTAGGTTCCTCCTTAGCTGTGACAGCTGTAAATGTAGAGGATCCATCATAGTCCTAGAAAAATAAGGTTATCTTAGGCATCATCCGATGTTTCCGAATCTCTCTCCAACCTCTTTTCCCATTCTCTAGTACACCCAGTATGATCCTATTGTCCTTCGCCCAAGATCCTTAGTTCTCTTTTCAACCTAAAGCTTGATTCTTTGAGTATGTAGTAGTGTTCCTTAAAATAAGATTATCAGAGCAACTTTAATATAAAGCAGTAATGAAACAAGTAAGTTTAGAAGAAAACTTTAAAGTGTGGTTTTGTTAAGCAGGGAAAGCCTGCTATTTTGTAATTTAGGCAAAATGTAAATGTTATCACAGCATATGTTGATCTGTCTTGAAGTATGATCGATTTGTACTCCCATTTTTGAAATTTGAGATCCACTATAGTCAAATATAGTCACTAGGATTTCCAGAGAGGTAAATCCTGTTTCTCTTGTTATACCGTACATGCCTTGAAGGTAAATACTCTGTTTCCTCACAAAATACCTATCCTGTGTCTTTTAAGAGAAAATAGTTGTTGAAATGCATAGAAGTGAGGACAGGATTCTTGTCATCTGCAACTCAAACACAGCACCATCACCCCCCCCCCCCCCTGCCCTCATTATAACTCAGATCTCAGACCTGCTCTTTCCACCATCCTGCAAGGCCATATTTGCAACTACCTGTTGGACATCTACATGAGTCCTTCTTAAGTAAGCATTTTGAACTTTACATGACTTCACTTTCTGTTTCTTCAGATCTGTTTATTTTCCTCTGTAATGGAAAAACAACATTCTAGGCTCCAGAATCTGCCTCTGAGTCTCAACAAGACCCTCTGCTTTTGGTCTTGTACCCAGTCCATCTTCATTCCTGTTATTGCACAGAGCCTGGCTCAAGTCCTTATTACCTCTTCTCAATGATTAGAATAACTTTTCTTCTAATTCCATTGCCACCATTGTGTGGTCTCATTTTAAACACTGCCAGAGCTATCTTATAAAGCATAGCTCTAACTTAGTTTCATCCCTGCTCTTTGCAGTCTCCATTGGCTTCCCAGTGGCTTGGCATGGAACACTTTTCCTCAGGTGTCACACGGTCCAGCTAAACCTACCCCAACCTTTCTTCTTTGTTCTCACCCTCTTCCCAACCCATTTCTGCCTTTGTATTCAAGACTTTTCTTTCGGTGATAGTTGGCCCTAGTCCTTTTCTCTCCTATTCCTCCTCCCTTACTCCTCCAGACCAGAGTTAGTCTTTCCTTTCTCTATGTCTCCATAGCCTCTAGCTAGGAAACACACTTTCTTATGGTGCCTATCACATTCTGTCCTTGAGAATCTGAGATGACTCCTTAGTATTTGGCAGACTACCTTGCATGCTATGGACACTCAGTATTTGGTGAATTAAATTACTCCAAATGCATCCCTTCTGATTTTTTTTTAAGTCCATCCATATACAAATATTCTGGAGCCTGTGCCACATTTAATATTCTCTAAAGGAAAATCTTTTGCTTTTAAATTAACATATAATGTATTGTTTGTTTCTGGGGTACAGGTCTGTGATTCATCAGTCTTATACAATTCACAACACTCCCCATAGCACATCCCCTCCCCAATGTCTGTCCCCCAGTCACCCCATCCCTTCCAACCCCCCTCCCCTCCAGCAACCCTAAGTTTGTTTCCTATAATTAAGAGTCTTTCATGGTTTTGCTCCCTCTCTGGTTTCATCTTGTTTCATTGTTCTCTCCCTTTCTTTATGATCCTCTGTCTTGTTTCTCAAATTCCTCATATCCATGAGATCATATGATAATAGTTTTTCTCTGATTGATTTATTTCGCTTAGCGTAATAGCCTCTTGTTCCTTCCATGTCGTTGCAAATGGCAAGATTTCAGGTGTATTGATGGCTGAGTAGTATTCCATTGTGTGTATATATATATACACCACATCTTCTTTATCCATTCATCTGTTGATGGATATCTAGGCTCTTTCCTTAGTCTGGCTATTGTGGATGTTGCTGCTATAAACATTGGGGTGCACGTGCCTAAAGGAAAATCTTATCTATGACTTAACCCTTTAAGAAAAGAGATGATTTCTAGTAGGACTTTATTTTAAGATAAAGGTAGAGGAAATTTTCAAAAAGCCTCAGTATCAAATTCCCTTAGTCGGGGGGATGAAAGGAGGCAACTCTCTTTACTATGAGTTGGTCCTAGCATGTTAAGAACCAATCTTGAAATACTATATTGTTTTTTTAAATGACATGAATTTCTAGAAACATTTTTTACTTAAAGTGGTAACAGTTTGTATTTTATTGTCCATATAGGTATAGATCCTTTATAAATACTAGTATTGTAAATAATGTCAATATGTATTGTATTTATACAAAATAAATCTACTGTATCTACTTTTGGTATGATGATGTCTTTTAAGTCATATATTTTTCTAGAGTCACATATTTGAAGATGAACCACATGAAGGGGTTTTCAGAGAATGAGGCATAAAGCATATTCCCCCTTTTAGGGATCGTTGCATGCCATTTTTCTGTGTCCTGTTGCCTAGTTCCAGAGGGAAAGGGCAGAGGAGATGTTCTTCCCAGTGCACCTTTGTTTTTCCTGACTTGGGTTTCTGGCCTGAATCTGGAACTGCTTTTCTAGTGCTGATCAATACTAAAGAAATTTCAAGGACCCCTTATCTTAAAGTCCAAACCACACAGTGCTTTGCACACAGGACTGCTCTTCCAGCCACATCTCTGTGCCACAAGTGGTCACTGTCATAATGTTCATTTCATGAACCTCTTCATTAAATGAATCTTTATAGATCACGAGGCATTGCCTGTATGCTTGGGAATACACCACTGGACAAAAAAGCCAGCCTTCAAGAAGTTTATAGTCTAACTGATAATAATTCTTGCTCCATTTAGCCACTGTATGTATTTACCCACAAGAGCTGATAAGTAAATCGTTGCCTTACTGTGGAGGCTTCAGCCCTAGCTTGTTTTATTTAAGGGAATTTTAAATATTTTATTGGGATCCACCCCGACTTGCTAAGTCCTCTAATGAACTTTAAGGTAAGAGATTCCTAAAACAGAGCCCAATTTTCCACAAGTTAGAAACTAATCTACCCCAAATTGATGAGGTTATCTACTATTACTCAAATGTGAACCGTCTCAAAACTTCCTTTAACCACCGACCTTGGGCACAAGGGATGGTAAGCGCGCGCGGCTCAAGTCCTCGGTAAGGCCGCTCTGGCGAGGCAGTTTCCCTCCCAGCCGATAGGGGGCAGCGGCCCTTCAGAGGCTCGGTTTTCTCATTCCCCCACCCAGGGAATGTCACGACCTCCTCTCCGCTTCGCCACCAGTAATGCGCAGGCGCAGATGGGAGCACGTACCCCAGAGCGGAGGGAGGGGTCACGAACTCTGACCCCCCCAAATACACAAACCCAGAAAGCTCCCTGCCCCCACTTTTCCTTACCCTACCCCCCCGAACTTTCTCCAACCTGTCCCTTCCGGGAGCCCCAAGCGCCACGACAGCGGGACTGTCCGGTCTAAGCCCGGCGCGGGACGTAGCTCCTCAGAGAAGCGCCGGTAAGAAGTGCCGAGGAGGGAGAAAAGCAGCGGTGGCCGCGGCTGGGACGGAGGGCGGGGTGTCTCTCCCAACTGCCAACGGATGCGCCCCCAGGTCCCCCAACAGCCTGCGGGCTGCGGCCGGCAGGGCCAGCCCGTATGGCGGCGCGGCGGCAGGCTGCTCGGGTTGGGTTGGGAGCGCGCAGAGTGGCCGGAGCGGCGGGGCCGAACGTGCGAGGCTCCTGAGAGAAGCTGAGACCGTAGCCGGGGCTGGAGCGCGGGGCGCGGAGGGTGGCGAGGTGCGGGAGGCAAGTCAGCCGAGCTGCACGGCGCGCACCGCAGCCTTTCCCCCGGCACCTCCTGCGGCGCCTCTGACCTTTCACCTACAGGAAAAGCTTCCGTCTCGGCGCCGCCGTCGCCGCAGCTTCCCCCACCTTGGAGAGCCGCGCGTCGCGGCCGGGCTCCGGGGGTGCACCGCGGGCTTGAGCGTCCGCGAGCCGAGGCCTCCGTCCCTTCCTGAGGTTGCTTACTAACTCACTCTCGTGCCTGCACGAGACGGACGGAGCAGCGCCCTCGACTTGTGCGACAGATAGGGCGACAGCAGCCGCAGCCTTTGGACCCGTATCTTTTGGGAAAAATGGAACGGCCCGGGTTCCCCACTGGCCTCGGCATGTCTAAACTTCCAGTAGTTCTTTTGTTAAGAAACTCTGCCTGCAACTCCTGCACAGAATCGTTTCCTGAGTTACAAATGTTGCCAAGGTGTCTCATAACCTTCGCTAAGTAGGTCGGCCTGTTTAAACAAACAAATGAAAGGAGAAGCAAAAAGACTGGAAATTAAAGCTTTTCGGGTTTTTGTTCCTCTGGATGTTGTCAGTAGGCCTTCGATTTAGACATTCTTGAATATTGTTGTATGGTTGCATGGTACACGATGATTGTTTTGAAATTTTGCTTGTATGTCCAGTGGGTAGATCTAGAAGACGGATGTTCCTGTTCTTTTAAGGGGAAAAAAAAAAAAAAAAGGTGGGGAGTGGATTGCATATAAATGTAACATTTAATATTCTTTGTAGTAGCATTTCAGTCTTTTAGGAAGAGTTCTGAGAGAGACACAAATCAAAGGCATCAGACATTCCTAAGATATTTTGTTTGTGTTTCTGCCACACAAAGCGTATAATTACTGCCCTTGGGGAATAGAAAAGACTAAAGAAATATAAATATAGCTACCTTTTTCTGATTTATAGGACCTTCTGCAACTTCTTAAAATCTTTTATGAAAGCCCTGGGGAAATGTATCTTTTTTTTTTTTAAAGATTTTATTTATTTGACAGAGAGAGATCACAGTAGGCAGAGAGAGGGGAAGGGAAGCAGGCCCCCTGATGAGCAGAGAGCCCGATGCGGGACTCCATCCCAGGACCCTGAGATCATGACCTGAGCCGAAGGCAGCGGCTTAACCCACTGAGCCACCCAGGCGCCCGGGGAAATGTATCTTTACAGAATTTTTGCATATGATGCTAAAAGTTAACAGATGTCGCTTAGTGAATTCTAGTCAATTGCTTTAGTATACACAATAAATGCTGGACTCACCTCAAAGGATTGGATTTTTTAAAAAATTTGCACTGAGTGTTAAAAGTCAGGTGGAATTTAAGGGAAGAAATAAGAGCTTAGAATGGTATGTTGATGCATAAAGAACATCCCAGTTTGACCCTAAGAGAGGCCCCTCTTGGGACCTATAAGAGATAAAATGGGAAGATGAAGTCAGACTATAAAGAAACTCTGTGTCCACAGTGGCAGGCATGTTTCAGAGGCTTAACAGATATTGAAAAAAATAAAAGGAGAAGGATCGAAATTTTATCCTTTGGCCATTAAAGAGACATTGATGGCTCTGAAGCAAGAGAATAAGGATGTTTCAATGCTGTAAGTGCCCTGAGATACTGTTGCAGTATCAACGGTGCAGACCACTAATGGTTTTGCCTTCTTGGTGCTTCAAATATATACAAAGATGGTTCTTGCCTAATAGGGGTTTTTCATGTGCACAAAGTCATATATATTAAATGTATGTTCTGGAAACTCAACAGCAGCTGAAATTTTACCTGAAGGGTTAACTGGAAGACCTTCAAGGCTGCGAGAGGTTTTATGAACCCCTTGAAATTCAGCATATATTGTCATTTGTAGTGTGAATGAAAGTGAATTTGTGTTTTCTAGTGAGAGAAACCTTAACTACCATCAATTTCAAAGAGATCTTTGACCCACTGTACTGGAAAAAATAGAATCATTCTTTTATGTCATATTTATATATTTTCAAATTTTGCCTCCCCCAGAAGGAAATACATTTTGCATCATGACTCAGCACACTCACACAGATTAAACTGAAATAAAGTCTTAATAAGACTATTCTTACCCTCACTATATCTGATGCACTCTTTTCTATTTTCGTTAAAAAAAAAAATCTGACCTACCGAATTAATTTTGCCATCCGTAAGTGGCTCACAACACAAAGTTTGCAAAATACTGTTTTGGATGACAGCAGCCTACATTCAGTTGATGGTAGTGCAGCTGGTGGAAAAAGGAGCTGTTTCTAATGTCAAGAACACGGACTTAAAATTTTGAATCTGAACGGAAAAAGGACAGCACCAATTATACTCTCTTTTTTCTGTGGAGAAGATAAGTAGAAATGAGATCTTGGCAAATTGAAAAAACCCAGGGCCAAAAATGTAGGACTCTTTTTTTGTTTTCTGAATGTTAATTAGCTCTAGAGCAGTAAAGACAGCATTCTTGTGTTTTTGCTTTGTCCCTCAAGCCAGTGAAAATACGTAACCTTCAACGCCTAACTCGGATGTCTCTTGTATAGGGTTTTTCCAGAGCCTCACTCCTAGTGTGGTGGTTCTGAACTCCTTTTGTTCGTTTATTGAGCACTTTGTTCATTCAGCTTTCAGGAAATACCTCTTACCTATAAGGAAACTTAACCATTGGTATAGATATTTTCACTGACATTGAATTTTTACAACTTTTTGAAGTAGATTATATTGAATCCATTTCATTTGTTTCATACATTTAGTAAGTAGTAGAACGAGATTGACTTGAGGTCTAAGACACTACTACCTATATAAACTGACCATTTCTCAGTTTTTCTCTTTATCACTCCTTCCTAGTGTGCTTCATATCTTTTAGCACATGGTAATTTTTAAAAATCTGTTTTCTCATTAAAATATAAGCCCTGTAGAACAAAGATCTTTTCTGCCTTGTTCACTGTCAAGTCCCAAAGTCTCACAGTGCCTGGTAAATATGTTCCAGTAAATGCTTACTGAAGTTAGATGTGAATACTAGGCACTGTTAAATAGTAGAGGTTCATTGAAAACTACAGTTGTTTTCCTTAGAACTCTATTAGAGATAGGTCATCTATGCAAAGGACAGGGTGTTGTAGAAGATACAGTAGGCTAAAGATGAGGGAATGCTTACTTTCTGAATACAACTGTACATACCCATTCAAAAAGCAGAAAGGAAAAAATAAGTAGCCTATAACTCTCACCTAGAAGAGTCGCTTCACATTTGAGAATGTTTGTTTTTAGTCCTTGTGTGTTTTGCATAGTTAAAATCGTTTAAATAAAGTTTTGTTTCTTATCTTTGCATTTAGTTTGTCATTAGCATTTTCTCTTTGTCATTAAACATTTTCCTCATACATTAGTTTAATGAAAAAAATTTTTGTACAAATCTTTGTTCTTTGTCTTTGCTAAGATGTCACCTTCTCACAAAGGCCATCTCTGAACTGTTATTAAAAAAAAAAAAAAAAAGGCATTTTCTTCCCTGTCGCAAGCATTTTGTCACTAGTCCCTGCTCTAATTTTCTCCATTCTGCTTTTCACCATTTATTGGTATCATATATTTGTTTGTTGTCTGTCGAACCTCACCAAAGTACAAACTTCACAAGGCAGAGTTTGTTTTAATACTATCTGCTGTATCCCTAACACATAGAAAAATGCCTGGCCCATAGGAAGCACTTAAGAAATATTTGTGGAGTAGAATAGTGAATGAATTATTTAGGTCGTTAACATTTTTCAGACTCTTCATGCACATTGACACATTAACTTTTCTAAGAAGTTTATAGCAATTTAGACTTCCATCAGTAATGGAAGAATGCTTGTTTTGTCTAATTTTTGGAGTTAAATTTGATCTTAGAAAACATACTGATCTGGTGACTCCATGGTCATGGTAGAAGGAGACACCATTAGCAAAGACATGGAGGCAAGAGAAACGTGGTAAATTCAAGGAATTACAAGTAGTGTGTATGGCTAGAATATAAGGTTTAAAAAATGACACCTCAAATCCTTTAGAGAAAGGGAAGGCTTTGAAGATTATTAAGAGGTAAAATAATATTAAATACATATGTTAGAGCAGTCTGGCAGCAAAATATTATAGTTGCAATTAGGTGAGTATTACTGGATTTTTAAGTCAAGAAATTTGGAACTAAATTGGTTGTAGGTTGGATTGTCCATGGTCAGTGAAGTCATCTATGTTGGTGGCAGGAAAGGGACAATGAGTACTCAGTGTCAGAATTTTCAATGAATAATGGTTTTAGAGCATAGCTAATGATTGACAGTGTAAAGTCATTAGAAACTGTCGTATAACTGATTTAAAAGAATCTCAGAGGAAGTGATTTTTGGTGAGGGAGAAAATAAGCCTTGTTTAGAGGCCTGCAACATTAGCACTGTCCTTGAGCTGTGTATATGTATATGTATACATATAAATACAAGATAGTTTCATGCTTATTTCCCTATTTTGAAGTATTTTATTGTCATTAAGAATAATGAATGATTCCTTTTAAAAAAGAATAATGAGGGCGCCTGGGTGGCTCAGTGGGTTAAGCCGCTGCCTTCCGCTCGGGTCATGATCTCAGGGTCCTGGGATCGAGGCCCACATCGGGCTCTCTGCTCAGCGGGGAGCCTGCTTCCCTCTCTCTCTCTCTGCCTGCCTCTCTGTCTACTTGTGATCTCTGTCAAATAAATAAAATCTTTAAAATAAATAAATAAATAAATAAATAAAATTAAAAAAGAATAATGATATCTTTTAAATTTAATTTTTTTTTAATTTAAATCCAATTAACCCATAATGTATTATTTGTTTCAGGGGTACAGGTCTGTGATTCATCAGTCTTATGTAATACCCGGAGTGCTCATTACAACACAGACCTTTCCCAAGGTCCATTACCCAGTTACCCCATCCCTCCAAGCCCCGCCTCTCTGGTACCCCTCAGTTTGTTTCCTGTGATTAAGAATCTGTCTCCCTCTCAGTTTTACTCTTGTTTCGTTTTTTCCTCTCTTCTCCTGTGATCCTTTGCTGTATTTCTTAAATTCCACATATCAGTGAGATCATATGATTATTATCTTTCTCCGATTGACTTATTTCGCTTAGCATAAATTTAATTTTCTGTAGAAACTGTATCTCTTTACCCTGTTACTGAATTCCGCTTCATGAGCTTCCTCATTTTTTAACTTAAAAGCTGGGAATAGGGGCGCCTGGGTGGCTCAGTGGGTTAAAGCCTCTGCCTTCGGCTTAGGTCATGATCCCAGGGTCCTGGGATCGAGCTTCACATCAGGCTCTCTGCTCCGCTGGGAGCCTGCTTCCTCCTCTCTCTGCCTGCCTGTCTGCTTACTTGTGATTAGTTTCTGTTAAATAAATAAAATCTTTAAAAAAAAAAAAAAAAAAAGCTGGGAATAAAATCTGGACTGGTAACCCAAAACTAATTTGACTCTTTTCTGTAGTCAGTAGTCTCTCCTCATCAGAATAATTCTGTTTATCAATATATCAGGGTAATTGATAACCCCTAATATCTTTTTGTTTCATGAGAAAGTCTAATAGCTTCCAGTCCTTACAACTCCAGGTTTCCAAGTTTTTAATGTTGAGGGTTAAAAGGCTGCATTGTCCTCACTCTTTATGCCTTTTTACCATCTTAAAACAAAAAAAAAAAAAAAAAGAAAAATTGGTATGTTTAGAAAAAAGTGCAACAAAATCAATTTATTTTGAGAATTCTCTTTAAACCGTGGAGGTTGTTTAAAACAGTATGGCTATAAAACTAAATTTGTCTTTTACTAAACTCATGGAGCAAGAAATTAGGAGGAGTTTGATCTGGAAGTAGCCAAAAGGAGAATTCTTACAGAATATTTAAAAGGGTTTCTTACCCTTCTTTTTTTGAGGATTTCTCCATCTGACAACAGAAGATTAGAGTCAGTGCTGAAGTAAGCTTTTTGAGTAGCTTAGTGTTCAGTGGACTTTTGATTGAAGAATTCTATCTATCAGTAGTAGAAACAAATTGACGTCACCTGCCTCATGATAATTATATCAGTAACCATGTCTATGCTAGTCTTCCATCTTTTGGTAAATAGACCTTCCAAAAATGGAAGTTGCCAATCCTACTATCGTTTTAACCTTCCTTTTCCTCTTCCTGGCCTGCCTAGTGATTAATTCCAAAGATAAGCACATAACCTAAGCTGAGTCAATCAGAATCTTAACCAACATTTAAAAATTGTGATTAGAGAAGACTACTTTTCCTTTCCTGGTGCTTTACTAGAAAGTAGAAAATAAGCCACATAGGGAGAATAAGAATAGAGATAATAGGAAAGAAGGAAGAAAGGAAGGAGGGGAGGGAGGGAGGGAGGGAGAAAAAGGAAAGAAGGGAGGGAGGAAGGAAGGAAAGTAGAAAGAGAGAACGAAAGAAAATAGAGATAAGGAGATTCCTCACAGCATCACAACCCCAAGTTCCAGTTTCTGCCAAGGTCAGCTCTGCTTGGATCCTAGCATGTATCCTGCTTTCCCCACCCCCTGCCTTTCTGCTTAAACTAGGCATAGTTGAGCTTTTAGTGACTAAAGCAAAGTGACTAAATCCATTATCATAAATGCCTAATTTTATGCCAAATAACCTATTTCATTCTTACTAATTTTTAGCATTTCCCCCTTGCTAAAACTTTCATTTATCAGAGTGAATAATACCATCCTCTGGGAATTTCTAAATTTTAGTAAAATGTAATACATTTAGATCGATTTGTAATTTATTTATTGTTTTAGAGTGAGAGAGAGCACAGGAGGAGTTGGGGGGTGGTGGCAGGCAGCGGGAGAGAGAGAATCTTAAGCAGGCTCCATGCCCAGTGTGGTGCCAACACCAGGCTCCATCTCACAATTATGAGATCGTGACCTGAGCCAAAATCAGGAATCAGTTGCTTAACCAACTGAGCCACCCAGGTACCCCATAATTTGTGATTAGATAGTTAGCCTCCTTTTTGCATATGGAAAAAAATTTTAATGATGTATTTGAATTATTTTACGGATCTATTTACATATAAATAAGTATTGTATTCCTCGATAGTTTAATGAGAAAAATAAGTAATAATAAAATTGAGATTATAGATTTGACTTTATATCATTGTGTCTGTGCCTTTCTAGACTTGAATCTTAAGTTAATAAGCTGACAGATAACCTAACAGGCTTTACAGACACATAACAGGCTTTACAAGTAGGAGAAAGTCAGTAGTTTGATACTGCAACGTTCGCACCATACCTATCTATGTGTGGTTGGAGAGGGGTCCAAAGGGCAAAAATTGTTCTTAGTCTGCCTTTCTGCTCAAATCTACTCCCTAATGTCCTCTCATTTCTGTTTCACTCAATGCAAATGAAGTATATGCTCATTGAGGTAAGTATCTCAAAAACTTGCCCTAAGCATTCTTTTGCTAACCAGTTTGAATTACATGGATCTATAAAACAATGTGAGATAAGAGCTCTAGACTACTGCAGTAATGCAGAAGGTTTATATACAAAGAAGTAGAAAGGAGTGCCTGGGTGGCTTAGTCAGTTAAGCATCTGACTCTTGTTTTCAGCTTAGGTCATAATCTCAGAATTGGGAGATTGAGCTCTACATTGGGCTCTGTGCTGGGCATGGAGCCTATTTAAGATATTCACTACCTCTCCCTGTGCCCCTCTCCCCCTGAAAATAAATAGAAAGAAGTAGAAAATTGATGTATTGTACCACAAAATGGAATCTACCAAATACATGCATGTGTATATTTTTCTGAAGAGGGTGGATAGATTATCTCAGCTTAGAGTTTGTAACTCCAAAAGTTATGAATTCATTGTCATTTCCTGCTCTTTTCTTCAGAATCCAAAAAACAAAAAAATCTAATATCCCTAAATTCGGTACTCAGGAATACTGTTCCAAGAATATTAACTTCCAAATCCTGTAGCATTGTATTAACTGTAGTATTGCTGATGACAAAGTACACAATTAGCATGAACCTGGAAGTGCATATATACCATGCACATATGTGCATCACACGTAATACCCTCATATTCTTTGGTCTCTTCTTCCAAAATTATATATATATATTTTTAAAGATTTTATTTATTTATTTGACAGAGAGAGAGATCACAAGTAGGCAGAGAGGCAGGCAGAGAGAGAGAGGAGGAAGCAGGCTCCGTGCTGAACAGAGAGTCCGATATGGGACTCCATCCCAGGATCCTGAGATCATGACCCAAGCCGAAAGCAGCGGCTTAACCCACTGAGCCACCCAGGCGCCCCCAAAATTATATTTGACTTAGTGTAATTGTTTGCTCATTTAATAGTACTGAAATTTAACTTCAGTCCTTTCTATTCATGTACTTTTTAAATAATCAAACATTAATAATATATATATAAATGGTTTATCTACTTAATTTTTCATTATGAGGTAGGTTGTTTGGTTCTAATGTGTTAATAACACCATTGATTTTAGGATTTCTGGAAAAGGTTGCTTTAAACTGGGTTTTTGTTTTCTACTTACAATTTATTTTTTAAGTGTGGTAATACTTGTAGGTATTGCCACACATAAAAAATTAATTTTAATTTTAAAGAAACAGATGCTTACTCAGTGAAAAGTAAGTCTGTATTCTGGCCCTGTTCCCAAACTTCCAGTTCTCCCTAGAGGTAGTCACTATAATTATTTTCTTTAGTGTTCTGTCAGGTAGTTTTCTTCTCTATATATAGGTAGCATTTTAAAGCTCTATAGGTAGCATGCGTGTTTCTTAGTAGGTTTGTGCCTAAGTGTTATGGGCTGAATATTCCCCCACTCTCCCAAAATTCATATTGAAGTCCTGGCCCCCGGTACCTCAGAGTGTGACTGTATTTGACTGTGATTTAAAGAGGTAATTGAGTTAAAATTAGGTCATTAGGTTAGGCCCCAATCCAATATGACTATTATCCCTATTAAAAGGGATTACAACACAGGCGCAAACAGAGGGAAGATATGAAGAGACAAAGAAAAGGCAGCCGTCTACAAGCAAAGGAGATAGGTCTCAGAAACCAACCCTTCTGACAGCTTTTCTCAGAGTTCTAGTCTCCAGAATTGTGAGAAAATTTAGATTTTTTAAAGATTTATTTATTTCAGAGAATGCTTGAGAGCTCAGGTGGGGGTGGGGGCGGGCAGGGAGATGGGGCAGAGGGAATGAATCTCCAGGAGACTCTGAGCTGAGCGTCATGCTCTCTCACGACTCTGAGATCACGCCTGAGCAGAAACGAAGAGTCGGTCGCTCAACCAGCTGAGCCACCCCAGCGCCCTTGTGAGAAAATTAATTTTTATTGTTTGAATTCTCTAGCCAGAAGTAGCCTTGTTAGCCTTTGTTATGTCAGCCCCAGCAAACCAATACAGATTTTTGGTACTGGGAAGTAGGGTGCTGCTGTAACAAATGGCTAAAAATTTGGAACTGGGAGACGAATAGAGGCTGGCAGAGTTTTGAGATGCATGCTACAAAAAGCCTAGATTGCCTTGAAGAGATTGTTGGTTGAAATAGAGATGCCAAAAGCAATTTGGGTGAGGATCCAGAAAGAAAAGAGAACAGTAGAAAAGCTTCTCTTATCTTAGAGATACACAGATAGCTTCATGAACAGAATGTTGATGAAAATAATACACATTAGAGGCACCTGGGTGGTTCACTTAGTTGGACTCTGGTTTCAGCTCAGGTCATGATCTCATGAGTCATGGGATCAACCCCTGCATGATGCTTTGTGCTTGGTGCTCATCAGGGAACCTGCTTGAAGATTCTCCCCCCGCCCCTACCCCCACACATGGGCACGCTCTCTCTCAAGTAATAAATCTATCTTAAAATAATAATAATAAAGGGTCACCTGGATGGCTTAGTTGGGCCTGTGACCTATCTTTGAATCTTTCTCGCCTTCCTGGAAGGATAACAAATGTTTGAAACTGAATAGCTCTACTGGCCCATGTAGAAAAATCACACAAGTCCAGCGGTTTTTCTCCATTTCATCCGATCTATGTCCCCTTCAGTCCAAGCTGGCAACATTTCTGCTGTTACAGAATTCTCAGAAATCTTACTGCCTTCCCTGCAGTTCATGGGGGTGGCAGCCCAGAGGACACAGGCCCAGGGAGCAACTCTGTTTCTTTCCTCTGTTGGTTCCAGAGAGGATGAAGCCATTGCTTTTCAGTCTAGTCTTTGAAAAGTAAAATTGTTGGGTCTTGAATCATTTTTTTTAATAGATCTTTTCAAAATACTTAAAAGCAGAGAGAATAATTTCATGAATCCCTATATAAACTTCACCAGTTTTCAGTAATTGTCAGTGCATGGCCAGTCTTGTTTTGTTTATTCCATCCTTCCCCCACCTACCCCAACTGGATTATTTTGAAATAAATCTTAGCTATCATGTGTTTTCATTTGTAAATTCTTCAGTAAATATGTTTCATGAGTATAATTGTGAAAAGGCATCTTTTTATTCTGGCAGGACTTTTTGGCAATTAGAACATGGCAACCATAGAAGAAATTGCACATCAAATTATTGAACAACAGATGGGAGAGGTATGTTTGATTTACAGTTCATTTGCAGATCCATCAAACCTATTTAAATCAAATGTATACGGGTGCCCTGGTGGCTCAGTCAGTTAAGTGTCTACCGTTGGCCCAGGCTATGATCCCAGGATCCTAGAATCGAGCCCCACGCCAGGCTCCCTGCTCGATGGGCAACCTGCTTCTCCCTCTCTACTACTTGTGCTCTCGCATGTGCTGTCTCTCTCTCTCAAATAAATAAAATATTTTTTAAAGTAAGTAAATAGGGGCACTTGGGTGGCTCAGTGGGTTAAAGCCTCTGCCTTTGGCTCAGGTCATGGTTCCAGGGTCTTGGGATCGAGCCCGGCATCAGGCTCTCTGCTCTGCAGGGAGCCTGCTCCCCCCCACCCCCCGCCTGCCTCTTTGCCTACTCGTGATCTCTGCAAGTAAATAAATAAAATCTTTAAAAAAAAAAATTTTTTTTTAAGTAAATAAGTCAAATGTGTATGCTAGGTTCTGAAGGTACCGAAATGAAAGATACTCTCAACTTTAAGGTAGCTTTAAATCTAGTGGGGAATAGTTGAATCATCCCACAGTTAGGATATAGTGGGAAGGGCTATAATAGATGACTGTATGAAGTGTTAAGGGAGTGCAGAAGAAAAACAGCTAATGAAAAAACCTGGAAGAATTATGCTCTATTCCTTCTAAGAGGTACCATAATCCAAAGGTTTTCAAAGTGTCATCTAGTGACTCTCTTCAGAGAGTCAGCAAGGTCAAAACCATTTTCATAATAATAATGAAATGTTATTTTCCCTTTATTTTTCCAGGGGCTACCTGCCATGTAATGATATGGTATGATGAAACATGTCAATATATAAAAGGTGTACATCATTCGGTGGGCCAATGTGATATTACAGAATCACTGACAAGTGAAGGATTCATTCAAATGGCAGGATAGATCAGTGGATTTTAGTATAGTTTCTGATTTCACATTGCAGCTAGTCTTTAAAAAGCTACCACTTGTCAAGTTTTTGCTGTCAAAGAACTACCACACGGTGCATGCACCTAAAGCTCTTCTCTAAGAAATAAGTTTGTTAGCCATTAGAATTGTGTTTACTTCACAGTAATATTAGTGATAGAAATAATCCACAGTGAAGTGAAGCCTACAACAGCTTAAGAGTTACATGGTAAAATTTGTTATGAACTGATTCAAATTCACATCTTAAAGGTAAAATGGAAGATTGTTAGGGAAGATAGTGGTGGAGATAACCTATGTAAAATAAGATTGACAGCAGTGAGAAGTACACCCAGAAAAGGAGGACATGCTGGCAACAGGGGTCAACAAAATTCAAATTGGCAGCAGTTATAATCGTTACAGTTCTACTCTAGACAAAAACTGATTAGTAATTCAGAACTTCGTTGTAAATTTTGCATAGAAAAGAATCTTGAAAATAATTTTAGGGAAATTTGGGGGAAATGGGAAAAAGTTGGAAACAAATCAACTTTGCAATTTTGAATTTGAACCAAAGAATTAAATTAGCGTAATGAGTTTACTCTGTAAAATATTTGCTCAACAATAACAAAAGCCCTCAGTGTTGGGCCAGTTCTCTAATTCATGAATTTGCTCATCCCCAGGCTCCTCCAACTCAGTAGATAGCAGTCCTGTCCTCCCAGTTGCTCAGAGCAAAATTTGGTAGTCATCCTTGCCTTTTTTCTCCTTATGTTCTGCATCTAGTCCATCAGCGTATCTTGTCACATATCCCTTCATAAACTGTCCCAAATCCCATCGTTTTTCTCTTCTAGCATGGCCACTACCCCGTACCCTGCTGGCATCTCTGCCCATATGTAATTCCCAGATGCTGCCAATGTGTGGGCAGTAGCATTCTTTCTGGTATCCCTTAATGCTTCTCTTGAACATCACAGGCTATACTACAAAACTAAATCTAGAATTACCCTTTTTGAAAAAGATCTTGCCGCTCTGCTCTGTGATCTTCCAGTGGATCTTCATTTCACACAGGAGGAAATCCAGATTTTGTAGTCCTTACACAGCCCTATACCATGTGGCTCCTGCTGGTGCTCGGATCCCATCTTTTACCATAACCCCTTCTGCCATATAGCTCTCTTGAAGTGCCTCTTGCTTCACATATGTGAGACACACTCTTCCTGCCCCATGGCCTCTACCTGTATCCAGGTAGAGGATGAACTTCCTCTAGCTAGCCCTAAGCTTTGGTCTGCTGCGTCACTCAGGTCTGTGCAGAAGCCATCTCCTCATGGCTTTTGTTCCATCAGTGACTCACCAGCTCTACCCTGCTTTATTTTTTCTTTGTAGCACTTAATTCCATCTGAGAATATTATTTGCTTATTTGTTTTTCATCTGCCTTTCCTCACTAAAATAAAAGCTTTGTGAGAACAAAGGTTTTGTTTTGTTTATTGCTATATTCAAGGACCCAGAACAAACAATGCTTGGCAAATGGAATGCACCCAGTAAACATTTTTCTAAATGGAAGGTGGAAGGGAAGGGGAAGGAAAGAATCAAAATAGTGAGGTCCAAATGTTTTTATTATTGTACCTTTATTTGCACATTTGTTTTTCTATAGGATGGGATTTTGTGGGAGTAGAATTGCTAGTTTAAAAGGTATGTATGTATGTGTATTGTATTGACTATATATGTAATGGTATGCTTTCCTAGCTTTGTCTGAAGGTAGAAGAAAATTGAGCCCTTAGAGGGAAAAAAAAAAAAAAAAGATAAGTTGAACTGATTACTAATTTGACATGATTGTGTTAGATTGTTACCGAGCAGCAAACTGGCCAGAAAATCCAGATCGTGACGGCACTTGATCATAACACACAAGGCAAGCAGTTCATTCTGACAAATCACGATGGCTCTACCCCAAGCAAAGTCATTCTGGCCAGGCAAGATTCTACTCCAGGGAAAGTTTTCCTCACTACTCCAGATGCAGCAGGTGTTAATCAGTTATTTTTTACAACTCCTGATCTATCTGCACAACATCTCCAGGTAAATAACTTCAGAGTGTCTTTTCATTTTACACATGAAAGAATTAAAAAGTGCGTCATAAGTATAAGTGATGTTAAGACTTTACATCCTACCTGGTCTTTAGGAAAAGTTGCATAAAATTATATGCTGTGCAGATTATCTGTGGTGACTGCCCTTTCCTATATGCCACGGTACTCTTTCTCACGCACCCTCACATCCATATATTGAGCGGGGAGGGGGTTGTTAGTTTCAGATAATAAGATCCACTCAGGTTAGTTTGTCCAGGAAGGGGTTTCATAAAGGATAAAGAGAATTCACAGAATTGTTGGGAAGGCTGAAGATACAGCTCCACTTCAGGTTTCCAAGAATAACCACTTAGAGGTGCCGCAGAACTAGCTTCTAAGAGACCTGCTGCTTCTGCATGGTTAGGAAACTGCCAAATTAAAAGCCTCTTCACGGTAGCAGCATTTTCCAAGACCACGCTGCCTAGGCAACAAGAAGCTGCCAGATCAAGAAGTCAGTATTATGGCTGTGCTTCAACAGATGCCACCTTGGTTGTCATCTGTATCTTCCTTCATGTAGCAGACCATTTTATCCCCACCATCTGCTTTAACACTAGAAGTCAGTCAGTCGTCTAGATTAACTTCACATCATTTTAATTTTTGCTAGTTAAATATTTTTCGAAGAGGTAAGGCTTGTACATGCTGCATGCCCATGATTATGTAGATATTTTCACTGCTGGTTCCTGTGATTGAACACAAATCCAACAAACCCTTAAGTTTGTCTTTGGAGACTTTTTGGTGGAGTTCCCACTTAAAATTGAATTCTCTGTTTTGTGATGAAAACCTGATCAAAGAAAATTCCTTTTAGGATTGAAGAACTAATTCATAAAACACAAAATTTTCCCTTTATATTCTGGTAGATTCTGTTATTCTTCTAATTGCATCATTTATATTAGTTTTAGAAACACCTAAGGTAAAAAGTGGTTGGGATTTATAAGAAGTTACTTTATCAACAAGGCAGAAGTCACTAAAAAAATTTATAACATGAATGAATACCTTAAGTTCTTTTTATCAACAGATTCGATTTTAAAAGTTTTATAGTTACAGAAATATTGAACTGTTCGTACAGTCGCCATATAACCTCTCAACAGTTTCTCCTATTAACATTTTATATTAATATGATACCTTTATTATGACTAGTGAGTTGATTTTTATATATTATTTCCTAAAATCCGGGATGTTTTTAGCTTTTCCTGATTTTTACCTAATATTCTTTTTGGTTCCAGGATACCATATTACATTTAGTCATCATGTCTTCTTAGATTCCTGTTAGCAGTAACAGTTTCTCAGACTTTCCTTGTATTTGATGACCTTGACGATTTTGAGGTTTACTGGTCAGGTGTATTGTAGATGACCCTGCTTTGGGATTTTGACTACTGTTTTTCTCATGATTAAACTGGGATTGTTGGTTTTGGTGAGCAGGATCACAGAGGTTAAGTGCCATTTTCATCATGTCACATCAAGTGTACTTACTATCACTATGTTTTATAACTGGTGACGTTGATCTTCACCACCTGGGTGAAGTAGTATGTATCACATTTCTCCACTGTAAAGTTATTCTTCTAAAAAAAATTTCTCTGTTTCAAGAAAAAAAGATAATATTGGTAATTTGCCTACTTTATGGCTCACCCCTCAGGGCAAAAAAACAGAAACAGGTATAGGATAAAACTCCCCCGGGGCCAAGAAGATTGGGTTTCTAATCTAGTGACCTAAAGGATGTGGGCAAGTCCCTTAATATTTCTTCTACCCTTAGGAATAATAGCAGATAAAAGATTAGCACCATTCACAGTAGATGCACTATTAAGAAAAGAGTGATACCTTTCATAGACACTTTCAAAGGACAGCTATTTTTTTAAAGTTTCTTTAAAGACTAAGTTTTTATGATGAAATAAGAAGAAATTATGCCATTACAACAAAGCAAGGGACAGCTATTTTAAGGACTTTTTGAAGTTTTTTAAATCAGAATTACTCCTGAAAGCATTCATACCCCTAAGAGATGAAAAAGAGTCCCAAGTGGAGGATTGGTGTGTGTGTTGTTTGAAAGCCAGGAGGCTCTATGGTGAATACCCGATCACATTTTGGGGATTGAAGTAATCTCTTCACATTTCAAAAGATTGGGGGGGGAAATGATTAAAAGGTTAGAAGATAAAAGAAAAAACTAGTGCTTCTATTAGCTGCAACTAAGTGATCAGCTCTTTATATAATTTAAGAGAGTTTGTAATTTGTCCAAGGCCTCTCCACCCAGTTCCACTAAGCTGCTACTGTATATCAGACTCTATAGCCCAGGCTGTCAATGATTACACCTGATCCAAATCTTAGATAACTCATTGATGGAATATTTATCAATCTTTTCCATAATTATAAGTAAATAACTCAAAAAAATTTTAACTATTCTATTTTTTAAATTCAATTACCTTTCTATGATTTTATAGATTATTTTCCATGTGGAAAAATTTTGAGCTGTTTAAAGACATGTCATGATAGGGCTGATAATTGCTGCAGTAATTTGATATGTTGAATGAATAATGAATAATAAATGCTTAATAGGTAAGATACATTAAATGCTCATGTATTTGAGTGTTTAATAGTGTTTAATGAGATTGTAATGAAACAAATTTAAAAGGCATTTTTCCTATCTTTGTTTCTAATAACATTGAAATTTTTCTTTATATATAAAGAAAATTAATAGTTTAATTGATATATGCATAATAGAGTTCAAAGTCTCAGAATAACTTAAAAGAAAGAAAACAATAAATAAGACAGACTGTTCTTTTACATTTTACTTAAAAGCATTATTAACAAATTATTGTTCTGGTTTTTTGTTTTGGGGGGTTTTCTTTAGCTCTTAACAGATAATTCTTCCCAGGACCAAGGACCAAATAAGGTTTTTGATCTTTGCGTAGTATGTGGAGACAAAGCATCAGGTAACATTTTAAAAATAACCTTCTATGTGTGTTGTGTTGTTAAAATAACTACCACACTACCATGTTTCTTCTTCTCAAAGTAAAAAGAAAAGAGCATGTTGTTTTTATGATTCATATTTGAAGCCTATAAAATTTAACTGATTTTTCCCCAAAGCTTTTTATTCATTTAAAGTTTTATTTTACTTGAATGCAATTTAATTTGTTCTTCCAATGACATATAAATGCATATTTTGAAGAATTGTGAAAAACAGTAAAAAAAAGATTTGCTTATGTATTAGGATGGCAGAGAAGAAGAGGGAGAAAAACTTAAGCAGACTCCACACTGAGCTTGGAGCCCCACACAAGGCTCAGTTTCATGACCCTGAGATCATGATCTGATCCAAAACCAAGAGTCAAGGACTTAACCAACTATGCCACCTAGGTCCCCCAAAGACTTCTGCTTTAAAAATTTTTTTAAGCTTTTATTTATTTATTTATTTGGCAGAGAAAATAGAGAACACAAGCAGACAGAATGACTGGTAGAGGGAGAGGGAGAAGCAGGCTCTCCACTGAGTGGGGACACCAATGCAGGGCTTGATCCCAGACTCTAGGATCATGACCTGAGCCGATGGCAGCTGCCTAACCAACTGAGCCACCCAGGCACCCCGAATTTTGCTTGTTAAATGTAAACTGAGTATGTAGAAATTTTTCTTGAAATTAAACTCAGTTTTGTCAAAGGAATTGCTTAAGAATGAGTTGTGTCCTTATTAATACATAACATTGTTGCTAACTTACCTGCTGAGCCCTGTTGCTAGTCCATGTATATAGAATTGAGATGGAAAAGCTCTGATTACTCTTTAATGCTGTGCATAGCTGAGCAGCATTTCTCCAAATACTACTACTAGTACTCAGGTTTATGTCATTTTAGTTATGGTCATTGTTATTTTAGGACAGGAAAGCACCCATGTTCACTCACATATAATCTTTAATCTTTTCCATAGCTTCATTGCAACAATCTCCACTACAGCTTTTCCCAGAGTATGTTCAATTTAATAGATGTTTATCAAAGAAATGGCCTGTGAAGTGGTAGGTTAATCAAAGTGTGACAGATTTCTCCAGAAACTTAAAAAGTGGAATCCACAGTGAGAAGAGATTACTATAGGGGTACCTGGGAGTCTTAGTTGATTAAATGTCTTACCCTTGATTTTAGCTTAGGTCATGATCTATCTCAGGGTTGTGAGATCGAGCCCCATAGAGGCTCTGTATGAGTTTCTCTCCTCTTCCCTCTATCCTTCCTCACCCACACCCTCCCCAAAAAAGAGAATACTGTAGCTCAAATACTAATTGATGTATCTTTTTTTCAAGCAGAGTTTTCAGAATAAAATATCCTTATATAATGTAAAAGAGAATTATAATTTATAAGTGATCTCAGAAGTGAAAATAGTTTTTACTTATGGTGTTATGGGTGGTTTTGCTTTTCCTCTTTCCAAAATCTTCCATATCATTGTTAAGGTTACTTTACATAATTAAAAATTCATGCTATTTAATATATTTATCAAAGAATATGGTTGTTTCATTCTCTGCTTAGTAACTCCTAAAAAATGTTTCCATGTCACAGACTCAAAAATCATTTCACTACATATATTGTTGTTACTTGAAGGGAATAAATGGGCTTATTTCCATTTCTGTTCAAAAATACATGACTTTTGCTTTCTTAAACATCTTGTCTCTAGGGCGTCACTATGGAGCAGTAACCTGTGAAGGCTGTAAAGGATTTTTTAAAAGAAGCATCCGAAAAAATTTAGTTTATTCATGTCGAGGATCAAAGGACTGTATAATCAATAAACACCATCGAAACCGCTGTCAATACTGCAGGTTACAGAGATGTATTGCGTTTGGAATGAGACAAGATTGTATGTATTAGCTTTAAAGGAGAATAAAATTTTAAGAATTCAGCCAACCTCTAGAAATATGTCACAGTTAACACAATATGTGAATGTGTATCCTTTTTAATTTACAGTATTCCAACTAACAGTTTAAAAATGTGTACATATGCATATATTTCTATTCATTCAACAATATATTTATTGTCCATATGCTATTCATGTATATATGTTTGAACTTGGTTTTTAAAAACACGCCTAACTAGATAACAGTTTAGTTTTCGATTAAACTACTAAGGTAATAAGTTGGGTAGCTAATATTGAGTTCTCACCATACCTAACTCTTTGTATAGCATAGGAATTAACTTATTTATTCTCATAGCAAAATAGTGTGCAGTAAGTACAGCTCTTAGCCATTTTACATTTGAGTAAACAGATTTAGTAACTTGCCCAAGGTTACATAACTAATAAGTGGCAGAACTCAAATCTGAATCTTGGCAGGTTTTTTTTTTTTTCTCAGAAAATGTACATTTAACAACTATACTATCTCCTATGTATCATGAAATAAAATCCTATAAAATAAGTGAAATATACTACCTGTATTTTATAAATGAAGATTATAAACAGTTGAATTAATTCTCAAAAATCTCCCTGCCCTTAACTAAAAAAGATTTAGCTTTTTGTGGCTATTAGTATTATTTTCAGTTGGTCAGATACTATTTTTTTTTTACTCTCACATAGATAGGTAAGAGACTCCTATCTTCCGTTTTTCCTTCTTGATGGTGAGCTTTTAAAAAATAAGAATTCCTCTACATTTCTACCACAGCTGGGTCAGGGAGAGAAAAGAGAACAAGAGATGCAAATTATTATTCCAAAGCAACTTTGTTGAAGTTGGAAATAATTTCTAAAGATGATCTTTAGAGTTCAATTATGATAACTGTCTCCCATGAACAGCATTGCGTTACATTTATAATTGCATATACATTCAACACTGTGATGTAATAGCTTCATGCATTTTTGTAGCTGTTCAGTGTGAAAGAAAACCTATTGAAGTATCACGAGAAAAATCTTCCAACTGTGCCGCTTCAACAGAAAAAATCTACATCCGAAAAGACCTTCGAAGTCCATTAGCTGCAACTCCAACTTTTGTAACAGATAGTGAAAGTGCAAGGTACAGTACAAACCAGCAAAACATAGATTAAGTAGCTGGTCCTTTGTTTTTCTTCCCAGTGAAACTAAGGCTAAAATGTGTACTTGTTTGTTACAGGTCAGCAGGACTGTTAGATTCAGGAATGTTTGTGAATATTCACCAATCTGGAATAAAAACTGAGTCAACTGTGCTGATGACACCAGATAAGGTGTGTTTAGTGCAATTAATTTAAAGCATAAATTTTTTTTTAGCTTTTAATATTTTTTCCCTTTTCTTCATCTCCGCTATTACTTTGGTTAGTTGGTCTGGTCTTAAATATTCCCTATTACAAGTTGCTTTTTTAAATGATCCACTATTTGATAGTGTCAAGTGACAGCTAAAACAGTTTAGTAACAAATTTGATGGCTTTATTCAAGGGAAAACAATCCATAGATCAGGAGAGCATTCTTGCTGAGGGATTTTGGGCAAGAGTGAGTTTTAGAAAACGTTAGAAGCAGCAATATGGAAAGGGCCTTACTGACTAGGAGCTTGAAGATTTCCTTATAAGGCTAGTGGGTCCTGCTTCTTAGGGTAAGGTGAGCTAGTTAAAGCGGAGTTGAGGATTGTGATTGGTGTGTGTTGGGTTCCCTTGACAGGTGTTTCCTGTAAGTGTTTGCTGCCTTGGGTTTAGATTTGTGACCAGGATAGCCTCCATTTTGTGTGTCCTCATATAGGAATAACTATCAGTAGAAATGTTCATTATTGCCCTAGGACAATTATAGCTTCAAAATGAAAGTAACAGACAAAAGTCTTACAGGTTTCTTTTATCTCAAAAGTCCTCAGAAATAGAAATTTATATTAAGTGTGAAATTGCTTTTTTTTCTTTTAAAGATTATTTATTTATTTGATAGATCACAAGTAGGCAGAGAGGCAGGCAGAGAGAGAGAGGAGGAAGCAGGCTCCCTGCTGAGGAGAGAGCCCGATGCGGGGCTTGATCCCAGGACCCTGGGATCATGACCTGAGCCAAAGACAGAGGCTTTAACCCACTGAGCCACCCAGGTGTCCCCCCCCCCCTTTTTTAAGATTTTCTTATTTATTTTGGAAAAAGAGAGCATGAGCAGGAGGGGCAGAGGGAGAGGGAGAGAGAATCTCAAGCAGATTCTGTGCTGAGCACAGAGCCTGACTCAGGGCTTCATCTTATGACCCTGAGATCACAATCTGGGCCGAAACCAAGAGTCAGATGCTTAACCAACTGCTCCATCCAGGTGCCCCAAGTGCAAAATTCTTAATATTTCTTTTATATTCCCCTACAGATTTTATAGTAACAAAATACTTAAAATATTTCAGGTGAAGAGAAATTCCTAGCACATCTTTTACTCAAAACATTGACTTGAGTCAAGAGTAGGAATAGAATTGCAAGAGCTTTCATTATGTGTCTAAGTTACCTGGTTTCTCTTAAAGGTTGGAGTCTTTGTTTTGAGCAAGGAGTCTCAAGGAAAAAAGGCTTATTTAGATGGAGTATGTGGCATTTATGCAGTGTTCAGAAACCCCATATGAGAATAAAAATTTCTCCTGAAGATTCATGTCTAGAAACAGATCTTAGGGAGCCTATGAATAGTATTTCTCTCACCCTGTAATGTAATCTGGTTTTATATAACCTATAAGATTATTCTTCCTATTTATGGCTAGATTTATTCTATATTAGTTTTTTTCTTTTTTTTCCTTTTTTTTTTAGTTTTTTGATATTCTTAAGGGACTCTCCATACATGAGCTCTGGAATCATATTTCATGTGCCACTTACTAGCTACATAAACTTGGGCAAGTTATTTGACCTGTCAGTGCTTCACTTTCCTTCCTCATCTGTAAAATAGGACAAATAAGAGTTTCAACCATACAGGTTGGGCTTTAGCATTTTGTTATTAAGTGGGGAGATTTAGCTTTTTACCATATATTTTGGAATTATAAGATTTTGTTTCACCTTGTATACGTGATTCAAGGTTAGGATGGTAGTTAGGACGGCACTGACATATTAACTCCTTTAGGAAAGGAAGACAACTATGTTTTGTTGAGAAATTACTATTTTCCCAGATACTGCTTTTCTATATATCTTTGTATTAAATTATAATAACAATCTTGTGTGGTAAGTTTCTGACAAAGTCTCAAAACTGGTCACCAGATGCGGTCTTTTGCATTGCCTAAGAGTCTTTATTGGCAAAAACTTAAAAATCTTGCTAGGTAGGCATGTTATAAAATGGAAGAAAATAGATGTGTTTAAGTTTTAGTTGAAAATTAAAACACTTAAAAATGTTAACTCCTTTTATTCAAGTATACGAAGCCTGGAACAGTGGTTAGAGCGTAGGCTTTCCCATTAAAACTGACTTCCCAGTCTTGCCTCCACTGTTTGCTGCAGAATGACAAGAGGTAATTCTTCTTGTCAGTAATAAAGGCATGATGATTCCTATTTCACAAGGTTGTTACAAGGATTAAATAAAATACATATATAAGTAGGAACCAAGTAAGAACTCCACAACTAGTAGGTTTCTCAGTAAATGATCCTCGGATCATTTGTTAATTTGGGAAGCACAAAAGTTGTTTCATTCTGTTCACTAAAACTAATTTCACATAAACTGAAGAATTGATATAACATGAAACATGAAGGAAACATGTTTTTGTTGGATTAAAAGCACTTTAAAACAGAAAAATTAAATTTCATTAAAGGATTCTGTCAATTGGCCATAGAAGGCAATTGAAGGGACTCTCATTAGGTTAGGATGGAATAATTTGAGTATTTAAACAAGAATGATTCATTTAAATGTATCAAATATATAAAAATCTATGAATTTAAAGTGGTACTTAAAACTCACTTGTTGCCAGTAGAGGTTGCTAAGGGCACTGAAAATTGATAAAGAAAAATCAAGCACCTGTCTGCCTTTCTTACAGAAATTATGTTTCTGGGTAGTCAAAGAGTTAAGGAGAGTGAATACTTTTTCACAAAATAATAATAGCTAATTAGTGAATAAAGAATATATACGTGATTAACAAAAATGAAAGCTAAAGACAAATGGGAGAATATGCAATGTATAGCAAAAGGCCATTATCATGGGCTCCTGGGTGGCTCAGTTGGTCAGGAATCTGCCTTCAGCTCAGGTCATGATCCTGGGTCCTGGAATTAAGTCCCGTGTCAGGCTCCCTGCTCCCTGAGGAATCTGCTTCTCCCTCTGCCCCTCCCCCGACTCATTCTCGTAATCTCTTTTTCTCTCTGTCAAATAAATAAATAAAATCTTTTTTAAAAATTATCTTAAATATGTAAAGAGATTTTTCACCTACACAGCATCTGGTATTAACACATTTAACACAGTGGCTGATGAAAATTGGCATTCTAAGAATTCTGTTCAGTAGTAACATTTACGTTTTTTCCCTCTTTTCAGTAACATTAATTTTAATACATTCTGTACAACTTTATAGTTTGTATAGAGAGTTTTGGAAATTTTAAATAAAAATTTAAATAAAATAAATTTTATTTTAAATAAAATTTTAGAATTTTAAATAAAATTTAAATGAAAAATAGAATTTTAAATAAAAAAAGAACTTAAAAGATCATCTAAGATCCTTTTACCAGAGGGAGGGATTGTTGATGTGAATAGATTAATCATTAAGTATACTTTTTGGTTTAATGTAACTTTTATATAAACATTTCCTAGGAAATGTACCTGCTGTTTTTAAACTTAACGTTTTCCTCAGGAAGTTTCTAAAGGCTCAGAGCTCTTTGATTTTGCTTTCTAGGTTCCATTTATCTTAATTAGAATATTTTAATTTTGTCATTTCATAATCTAGAATTGGATATTTCAGACAAAAAGTTCTCTGATACACCAATTTGCAGATTTTAATACCTTTTTTTTTTTTTTTTTTTTTAAGGCTGAATCATGTCAGGGAGATTTAAGTACATTGGCCAGTGTGGTTACATCATTAGCAAATCTTGGAAAAACTAAAGATCCTTCTCAGAATAGTAGTGAAATGTCTGTGATTGAAAGCTTAAGTAATGGTGATACCTCTTTGTGTGAATTTCATCAAGAAGTGCAGACTAATGGTGATGTTTCAAGGTAAGGTCTGTTTTGATCTTATTAGTATATCTTACAATATTCTTATGGCAAATACTATTTACAAAAGTTTCAGAAAACAAGTATTTGTTAGAAAATTTAAAGCACAGTAAGTTTTCACTGAAAAAGCACATTCAGTGTAAAATATTATTTAGCAGGTTACATTCCAAATAATGAGCAATAAATGAATATTACAATATTAGAAATGTAATCATAAAATTTAGGAATTTTTTCTTGCTAAACGTGTTATTTTATCTTCTGTGTATTTAAACAATTGCCTTACCCCAGGCAGCCATGTTCATTTTCCCCACCAATTTTTAAATGATGAAAATAGATTTGAAGGACTTAATTGAATCAACTACAATTTTAAGTTACACTTCAGGAAACTTGTATGAGAATTCTGTTTTTTGTTCTCTTGATATTAATATATGGGATATAGAAACTGGATCTCTTCAGGCTTTTTTCACACTGTTCATCATCTAAATGTTGAGGAAACTGTATTTAAGAGTCTCAATAAGTACTTTGTTGAACGCAAGATTTTAAGGAACTCTAAAAGGCCTCTCTTTGAAAAATATGAGGAGCTAACAGTTATTTGCTAACATTAATCCATTATTTGCCATCCTAATCTCAAGATTCTTAGAGATTAGATGTAGCTGTGTTAACACAAGTTTTAAAATATTTCCTGAATTTTTAAATAAAATTAAAATCTAATCTGTTGTGTAGAATGCAGTGAAGTTGACATAAGTTCTTGCCCTTATTCTTTCTAAATAACTTCTGTATATAAAGTAAATGGGCTGTTATCTTGTAGTATCAAATGTGTAACTTGTAAAAGCATGTTTTGAGACAAAGTGTAAGGGTTTTTCCTCCTGGTAATTACGTAAGTTTTTTTTTTTAAAGACTGTAATTCTCTGATAATACATTAATATAATACAGCTTTTCATACTATACATAATTGAAGTTTTTTTGTTGCTTTTGGAAGCAGGTATAGGTATCACTGAAATAGAGTTATCAGTGATACACTGAAGTTCTGTATTCTCAATAATTTTTTAGGCCTAAATATTAATTTCAGAATTTTATGTAGGATTTTATTATTATTATTATTATTATTTTTTGGAGATTGACCAAGCTCACAGCATCTAATGTCTCCTAATAGGGCATTTGACACTCTTGCAAAAGCACTGAATCCTGGAGAGAGCACAGCCTGTCAGAGCTCAGTAGAGGGCATGGAAGGAAGCGTACACCTAATTGCTGGAGACTCGAGCATAAATTACATCGAAAAAGAGGGGCCACTTCTCAGCGACTCACATGTAGCTTTCAGGGTATTTCCATATTTTTTAAATATAATTTTTAATCTTGTATTATCCATTTTGATTTTAATCTTCCCTTCAGAAATCAAGGTATATTTGTTGTGCTTTTAAACTCAGAAGTATTCCTGATAGAATTCAAAATAGCAACTGAAACATGCACATCTGGCTGTATAAAGCGATGGCTCAGTAAAGCATCCTGTTTATAAATCATGGTTATGATATCGATTAGTGGTTTTAAGTTTATGAAAGCTAGCTTTTAGAACATTTTAGACATGAGTTTGGGGTGTTGCTATTAACCCTGAGTATTGACATTCACCATGTTTGTATACACTGGTTTTCTTCAGTGCTTTAGCGTAATCTAGTATGTGAGACCCAGTTATTCCTACCGTAGTAACTATAAAGAATTCCATTTGTTAGTATTGCCCTAATTAGCTAGCTCTCAGTATTAAGAATGTAAAAATTATTTAATACATTTTACCTTCTGGCTTTTAACTTCTTACGCTTTAACCATTTTGGAGAAGGTACATTTGTAGTTTATTTTTTTGCTCCCCTTAAATACATTAATTTATAATGAAAACAATACATGTTGAATATTAGAAAATAACTTTGGCATTCAGATAATGTTCGGACTATAGCTATAGATACACTGACCATTGAGGCCCTATATTAAGACTCAGATGTTTTGGCCCCTCCATTTTAACCACTCTGTATCTTTTCTCTGTCAGCAATGAGTACTCTCATCAAATCGTATGCAAAGTGATTAAAAATATACAGGAGATTTCAATTAGCAATACACAGCAGTCCTAGAGTACCTGAAGGAAATGATGTATAACTTTACTTTAGATTATAAGTTTTCATGTGTTTCTAATGAAAATATAAACAGTTAACAAATAGTGGTTTGTGTGACTGGTACAAATAACACAAATCTAACATTGGCTAAAACTGCATACGATAAAATTTATATTTGTAAAATTTGACTTGGTAGAAGTAGCCACAGAGAAAGCTCAGTGACTTAATAAAGTGCTATAATTTGATACAGTCAGTAAAACATAACAGTGAAACCAGTCTTCATGTAAAATTTTATCAAAGATAACCTGTATGAAAAAAATTAGAAATGTTTTACTTGTACTGTACATGAAAATTTGGGGGGGCTGTAAGAAAAGATAATGGGAATAATCAGTGTCATCCTTAAAATTATGGTAGGAGCTATGGACAAGGGTGGAGCAAGGCAAAACTGATTTTCCCCATTGCTTTTTTATTCTGAATAAAAGACATGCTTTTGTTGTCTGTCTTTTACTTTCTACCTTTGGATTTAATGGGAAGGAAAGGAAACAGAGAGGTAGGAAGAGGACCCATTGCAAGTAGAAAGTATAGAGTACTTCAATAGAAAGCAGAAGCCATCCTTTTTTAGTTGTTGATGTTGGTTCTCAAAATGTTTGATTTTTTTCAAATATTTGTTATGGATGGATGTGTCAGGCAAATTAGAACTTTTTTTCCTGTCTCTGGAATAGTCTTTGACCTGCTGTTCTCCGGGTGTCCTCAGAATCAGCACTCTGAATTTTCTTGGTCTCCTGACAAAGACAGCTTCTTTCTCTGATGCTTATTTACAGCCTTTGTGAAATCAAGAGTTTTACTTTTCTCTCACTTCCCAGTTCAGTACTTTTGTAGTTGGCTTTCTCACTGAGGTTTTACAGTCATGAGTTACAAAACCTGACATCTGTAATCAAAAACTCCGTTTTCTCTTAACAACTGAGCTAAATAGGATTCTGTTCCTATCATACATTTTTACATACACGGTAGTTTGCAACATGCTTTCATGTGTACATTTTTATATTTGAGCCTTAATCACAGTTGGTTGTGAAAGTCTGGATTTGTATTATCATTTATACATTGTGCAGTCAAATGCTCTACCACTGAGCTATACCCCCCATTTATACATTGTGAATGAAAAAAGATTTGGAGGTTTTCAATGTCTTGTTCAAAGCAATGCAAACAGAAAGGAGAAATAGTCTAATAATGCGTCTTGGAAATTGGTTCTGGAGAATCTAGGACAATAGAAATATTAAATATTTTTATTAATTTCAGAGTTTCTGGTGTGATTTCATATATTTTATTCTTGATTCTCATTATTTGATTACATAGATCATCAAGGTGGATAGAATTCCCATTTAGAAATAAGTGTGTGAGACGGAGGTAGGTGATTTCCAGAACTGTGTTCTCATACATATCATCTCAGTATTAAAATGATAGCCCTTCTGGTCACCATCTTTGATGTTTGGGACTCGTCATCATTCTCCCCACACCTCACCCCCTTCTATTCCCTAATTGAATCCTAACCATTCTTTTGTTTGAATTTCTCCTTTCCTCTTCATTTTTGTCACCATATTTCAAGGCCTTTTAAAATTTCTAACCTAAACTGTTAGAGTAATGTCTTTGCTTCCAGTCTCTTCATCTTGTCTTTTGCCCTGGTAACAGAGTGATGTTTATTAAAAATCAGTCCAGTTATGGGACGCCTGAGTGGCTCAGTTGGTTATGCATCTGCCTTCAGCTCAGGTCCTGGGATTGAGCCCTTAGTTAGGCTCCCTGCTTAGCCCTCTTCCTCTCCCCCTGCTCCCCTCTTCATGTGTGTCTGTGTACTCTCTCTCTCAAATACATAAAATCTTTAAAAAAAAAAAATCCAGTTATGTTACTCTCCTACCTAAAAGCCTTTGTTAGCTTTCTATTGCCCATGTGAGGATAAAGTACATGACCTTTTAGGACCTTACACATTTTGATTTAGTTGACCATCATTTATCAGAAATGCCATCCCTCTCTTAACCCTTTCTGCAACTCATTCCATTTCCCTTTTATTCTTCTTTTGAAGCCTTGGCATTTAGCTTAGTACATTACAGTGAAATCCCGGTTAGGGCACCTGGCTGTCTCAGTTGGTAGAGTATGTGACTCTTGATTTTTGGGTTGTGAGTTTGAGTCCCACATTGGCGGTTGAATTTACTTTAAAAAAAAAGAAAAAAGAAAAGAAAGAGATCTCAGTCAGTGTTTGCTGAATTATAATGTGTAATCTAGGGCCACACAACTAATTAATGACATGTTAGAGTAGAATTCACATCTCCTAACTCAAGTCAAATGATTATTTTAAAATCCTATCATTTAGTTTATTATCAGAATTACAGAAAGTGCTAGAAAGGTAATGATAGACAAGTAACTTCCAAAATGGGTAGCCAAGTTTAATTCAATTCAACACCCTTTTAAAAGTCATCTCAGTTTATTGGGGCACCTGGGTGTCTCAGTTGGTTAAATATCAATCTCTTGACCTCAATCTGGTCTTGATCTCATGGTCATAAGTTTGAACCCCATGTTAGGCTCCATTCTGGGCGTGAAGCCTACTTTAAAAAAAAAAAAAATCATCTCAGTGTGCTGAATGTGTGCAGTTTTTAAAATGTGTGTAATTCAATTTATAAACCTAAAAGTCCACAGGTATTTGGGGGAAGCTCTTTAACATCTTTAATAGAAACTCATCTTCTTTATATAGAGGAAGAAATCATTGTCTTTGCGATCTAAAAGACTTGTTGAATAAATTCGTATTTCTTAAGCCAGCACTGACTGATTCATGATGCTAGAGGTGTATCTTGCTTTAAGAAAATTAAGTATTGGGTGCCTGGGTGGCTCAGTGGGTTAAGCCGCTGCCTTCGGCTCAGGTCATGATCTCAGGGTCCTGGGATCGAGTCCCGCATCGGGCTCTCTGCTCAGCAGGGAGCCTGCTTCCTCCTCTCTCTCTCTGCCTGCCTCTCTGCCTACTTGTAATCTCTCTCTGTCAAATAAATAAATAAATCTTTAAAAAAAAAAAGAAAGAAAGAAAATTAAGTATTAAAACAGAAAAATTATGAGATATTTACTCTCTTTGTAATATAACATGGCAGTCTTTTAAATAATGAGTTCCTCTAGTATGTATTGCAAATGATTTTAATTTTATGATTAAAGCACAAAGTTTTCAACATTATCACACTATTCTACCAGTCAAGGTACATCTGTATCTTTTAGCCTTTATGTCTAATTTTTAATACTGTAACTATTTTACTTCTTAAAAGTGACTAAACAGGGCATCTGGGTGGCTCACTGGGTTAAAGCCTGTGCCTTCAGCTCAGGTCATGATCCCAGGGTCCTGGGATCAAGCCCCACATCGGGCTCTCTGCTCAGCGGGAGCCTGCTTCCTCCTCTCTCTCTGCCTACTTGTGATCTCTCTCTGTCAAATAAATAAATAAAATCTTAAAAAAAAAAAAAAGTGACTAAACTATTTGTTTAAACAACTGTTGTTTTGCATCCTACTTACTCCAGCCCCCTAAAACTAGTGATCTCTGGTAATTCCCCTGATCTTTCAGGCTTTTTCCCACTCAACTCTCTTTGGATAGTTCTGAAAAGGTATGATAGTTTTCCAGTTTGTTTTTCATATACTTACATATAGAAAGAAACAGTTGCATCCTGATAATTATATTTAAGATGTTTAATATCTGCTTGCCTATAGTTCTCTTAAGAATTCTTTTTAAATAGTGGCATTTTAATTTGCTGCTCCAGTAAACATTTCTCAAGCATTTAAAAATTATTCTCAGGGTGCCTGGCTGGCTCAGTCATTGGAGTCTGTGACTCTTTTTTTTTTTCTTTTAATTAAAGTTTTTGTTTATTTGACAGAGACACAGCAAGAGAGGGAACACAAGTAGGGGCAATAGGAGAGGGAGAAGCAGGCTTCCCGCCAATCAAGGAGCCAATGCGGGGCTCAAACCCAGGACCCTGGGATCATGACCTGAGCTGAAGGCAGACACTTAACAACTGAGCCACCCAGGCACCCCGGAGTGTGTGACTCTTAATCTCAGGGTTGTGAGTATGAGCCCCCTGTTGGGTATAAGGATTACTTAAAAATAAAATCTTAAAAAAAATTTTTTTTAAATAAAAAATATTCTCAGGGCACCTGAGTGGCTCAGTAGGTTGAACATCTTTCTGCCTTGGGCTCAGGTCATGATTCTGGAGTCCTGAGTCCCAGCCCCGCATTAGGCTCTCTGCTCAGTGGGGAGTCTGATTCTCCTTCTGCCCCTCAGTGTCGCTTGTGCTCCCTCTCTTTTTCTTTCTCAAATAAATAAATAAAATCTTTAAAAATATATATGAATTCGTCTCATACATGGTATTTCAACTATTAATATCTCTGTTGTTTTATTAGTTGGCACCATTTATAAATAGATAAACCATTTGTGGCTAATAGCGAACAAAGGCAGTTAGTATTTTTTACATTTTTACCTAACATTTCTGGAGAACTTTTATATCATTTTGATGAAAACATTTTGATCTGTTAGGCATCATAGACACCCTTGAGAATCTGATTAAAGCTATCCTTTCTCCAGAAAAATACATACGGGTACATCCACCTACTCTCCCCCTGAGGTGGCTCCTGTGAACTGTGTGATAGATTTCCTTCTGTTCTTTTAAAACAAACACACACACACACACGCTCACACACACACACACACACACACACACACACTGTGCCTTTCTCTTTAACATAAATTGGGTCATCTATATACTGTTTCATAGCTTTTCCACTTAGTTGTCTGTAAGGTATTATTTTTTCTATGCCATCACATCTCAGTTTATCTCACCAATTTTAATGCATAGATTATTTTCCTTAGTGATAGAAATTTAGGGTGGTGTTTCTTATGGATGAAATTATATTTCATTTATCGCAATGAAAGTTCAATTAACAAACTTTTTAGAAATGCTTTTAGAAGTGTTTTGATGTGGGATATTTATTTTCAACCATTTGAAACACTTAAAATAACTACCCGAGGTCAGCAGTACAAACTGACAGCCTATGAGTATTACAGCCCCAGACAAGTTTTGTTTTACCTGTAGATTAAACAGGGAGATTTCACACAGAACCTGCTCTTTGAAAAATAAGAGCAGGCAGTCCTTAGTCCAAATTGCCATATGTTTTCAGTATATGGAATTCGTGTCATAGCTGTGCCCTTTATCTGGGAATATGCACCTCCCAGAGGGCATCAGGAAGCCCACTTCACTCATTATTCTCCTGACCCTGTAAGATTTGAATTTGTTATTCCCCAGAGCCTGTGTGAAAGGAACATTTAACATACAGGATTGCTCCTTACTGAACTCATTATATACCATTATTGACGAAGGAAGAGAAGAAAGGAAAATAAGCACATTGTTAGACCAAGACAGAACTAACTTCTAAAAACACGACCAAAGTATACCTTAACTGTTATTTATTAAGCGAGCTTCTGCTTGTCTGAATATTGCTTTGTTAGCAACTATGGTCTACTCATTCTAAATCCTCTTTATAGCTGCAATATCCAGTCACTTCGATTATTTCAAGATTGACTTTGGGTGAATATATCAAACTCATATTTGATATGTTTACATTTAACTTTTTCAAATAAATTATCACTTAGAACTGTCATAAGATGATTTACCTCCGTCCCTGTTCACACTAGCTCACCATGCCTTCTCCTATGCCTGAGTACCTGAATGTGCACTACATTGGGGAGTCTGCCTCCAGACTGCTGTTCTTATCGATGCACTGGGCACTTTCGATTCCTTCCTTCCAGGCTCTAGGGTAAGTGTTTTTGAAGTCCTTGAGTATGAATGTGATTTTATTGCGCAAATGTACACTAAGCAAGAACTTTTATTTTGGATGGATTTGCACTAAAGGAAAAAAATGGTATAACATTATTAAGTTTGTTATTTATATGATAAATTATGGCAGTTAGTATTTTCTTATATTATTTTTATGTAGGAAGAGTATCCATATTTCATCATTTGACTGAGTCAATAATTCAAATTGAAAATAAGCAGGGGAACTGATAAATCATGGCCAGTGTTTGTAATGGGCTGTCTTTGACCTGAAGATAGGGAGGCTGTAGGTATGTCCTGGGCTTGTTTCCCTCCCAGCCCCACTGTTCCAGTGTTCATCTCAGGCATGTTCATAAGGACTTGAAACTTGCATACAGTGAATGTTTCAAAGTAGAAACAATTGTTTTCCAATCTGTGGTTACAAAAAGTGGGGAAGGGGGGGCGCCTGGGTGGCTCAGTGGGTTAAGCCGCTGCCTTCGGCTCAGGTCATGATCTCAGGGTCCTGGGATCGAGTCCCGCATCAGCCTCTCTGCTCGGCAGGGAGCCTGCTTCCCTCTCTCTCTCTCTCTCTCTGCCTGCCTATCCATCTACTTGTGATTTCTCTCTGTCAAATAAATAAATAAAATCTTTAAAAAAAAAAAAAAAGTGGGGAAGGGGAAGATAATGTAGATCCCATACAACCACAATGATCATTTGGATGTACCACTAAGGACCACATCAGTAATCTGCATTATATCTGCATAACCTACAGTTTGCCAAATTTACTTAGATTGCATTAAAGTAACTGGTATAAAGAGACAGAGAGACCATGGAAAGGTTAAACCCATAATTAGAAAAGTATTTTCCTAGTTATAGGGCCATACTCACCAATATGATTTCATAAATAATGTACCTTCATATCCTATACTTCTGTTCTCCCATTTGCCAAATAGGAATGATAAGTGTCCATCCTTTATTCTTACAGAGTAGTTAATATGACTAAGGAATATCTCAGTCATGACTTTAAAAAGCATACAAAGGGGTGCCTGGGTGGCTCAGTTGTTAAGCATCTGGCTCTTGATCTCAGCTCAGGTCTTGATGTTCAGGGTCATGAGTTCGAACCCCACATTGGGCTCTGCACTGGGCATGGAGCTTCCTTTAAAAAAAAAAAAAAAGCACATGTAGAACCCCACTATAATTTAGTGTTGGGTATACCATGCATTAAATCACATACTTAAGGGGCGCCTGGGTGGCTCAGTGGGTTAAGCCGCTGCCTTTGGCTCAGGTCATGATCTCAGCGTCCTGGGATCGAGTCCCGCATCGGGCTCTCTGCTCAGCAGGGAGCCTGCTTCCCTTCCTCTCTCTCTACCTGCCTCTCCGTCTACTTGTGATTTCTCTCTGTCAAATAAATAAATAAAATCTTTAAAAAAAAAAAAAATCACATACTTAAGTAATATATTTATATAGATTGAAAGCCTGATTTGGAATGGTTAACCTTTAGAACTATTGTTAGCCCTTTCTCTCAAAATAACATTTAGTTTTCAGAATGCCTCCAGTCTGTTGCTTTTAACAAAGAATTAAAATATGACAAATTTACATATTAGCAGTTTATTTTAAAGGATTAAGTTTAGTTAGTTCCCTAAGCTTGTAACTGGAGTACTTTGTGTTGAAAAGTAACCTGGTGATACTTTTTATAATAGGCTATCAACTATTATATTAAAAAAAACAAAAGGAATGATTTTTAGGGAGTACTTTGAACTCTTTAATTTATATAATACTATTGATCTTAAGTACTTCTGTTAAATTAAGTGTGATTATCCTGTGGAAACATTCTCCAGATGTTAAACCAAGAATAAAACCTGAGATTTCCAATTAGAATACAGTCTTACAGTGGCAGCCACATTTCCCTCTGATCTGTACTGAAAATTGGTTTTAATACAACAGCCACAGGATTCTTTACAATCAGAATTAACCATTGGTGTATCATGTGAGGCCATTAATCGCTACATAAACTCTTACTTACTGTCCCTATCTAGATTGTAGTTTGAGTTAATCAGATGGAAGAAGACTAAGTACTGATGATGGGAAATTTTGTGTGGTAATAAAAGCTATTCTGAGTCTCCTAGAAACTGATATTAGTTGCATTTTTATCCGTAGACACAAAACTTGGGAACAAAGCCCTAATATTGCAGGGAGAAACAAATAAGCAACATTAATCATTTACTAAAAGTCGAGTTTGTTTTGATTAATTACTGAATGGAGAACAGTAGTTTCAAGAACCGATGGAACAGTGGGTGGTTAATACTGTTTGTCTTGCACAGTCCTTTATGTTTTACAAGGATATTACTTTTCTGTTTAAGATTTGTAGTTTTAAAACATACAGGAATTCAGTTGCTTTTCACTTCTACCTGCATGATTTAGGTGATTACACAGTAGTAGGTTCAGTTACGGCCACTTGGTATGATTTGTTAGCAGTCCTCTCTATCTGGATTCTCGTTATATAACCCAAACCACCACTATTTGCTATAGGAGACTTTAGTTTTTAAATATTTTAAGAGACCTTCCATAAATTCTAAGCCTGAAAGTTGAATCTTTTAAAATCCCACTGAAATGAAGTAATGTTTATAATAAATGTGGGTTTAAAACAGCTTTATTGCGGCATCTCTATGGCTCAGTGGGTTAAGCCTCTGCCTTCAGCTCAGGTTGTGGTCTCAGGGTCCTGGGATCAAGCCCCACATTGGGCTCTCTGCTCAGCAGGGAGCCTGCTTTTCCCTCTCTGCCTCTGTGGCTACTTGTGATCTCTCTGTCATATAAATAAATAAATAAATAATCTTTTAAAAAATAAAATAAAACAAAACCACTTTATTGGGTGCCTGGGTGGCTCAGTTGGTTTGGCGACTGCGTTGGCTCGGGTCATGATCCCAGGGTCCTGGAATCGAGACCCACATCGGGCCCCCCCTGCTCTTTGGGGAGCCTGCTTACCCCCTCCCTCTGCCTACCATTCCCCCTGCTTGTGCTGTCTTTCAAAATAAATAATTAAAATGTTGTTGGTTTTGTGTTTTTTTTTTTTTTTAAATAGGGGTGCCTGGGTGGCTCAGTTGGTTAAGTGTCTGCCTTAGGCTCAGGTCATGATCCCAGAGTCCTATGATTGAACCCCACGCAGAGCTCCATGCTTGGCAAGGAGCCTTCTCCCTTTCCCTCTACTGCTCCCCCTGCTTGTGTGCTCTCTCTCTTTCTGTCAAGTAAATAAATAAAATCTTCTTTTAAAATTAAAAAAATGAAAATAAAACCAGCTTTATTGCTGTATCATTGACTACTTTTCCCTAAGGACCATCCCTTCCTTTCAAATACATGCTGCTAGTAAAGTATAATGCCTTGAGTTTATTTGTATAGAAGACAAATAGGTTATCCCCACATGTAAATGACTTCAAAAGTCATACTACTTTATCAAAATAAAGAGTATAAACAATGATCTAATCTCTAATTATGAGTACTATGTACATATTTTAATGAACTTAACAATATAGAAGAATAGAGAAAAATACCTATGCCTATTTGTAAAAGAAGTTGACGTATTTACTGTTACGCAACCTAATGTCTCTATTAATTACAGTGCCATTGCTTTTAGTGTACCTGACTGATACTTTAATTACCCCATCCAGCTCTTTTGGCTTTTCTTTTTTTTTTTTTTTTTTAAAGATTTTATTTATTTATTTGACAGAGAGAAATTACAAGTACACTGAGAGGCAGGCAGAGAGAGAGAGAGAAGGAAGCAGGCTCCCTGCTGAGCAGAGAGCCCGATGCAGGACTCGATCCAAGGACCCTGAGATCATGACCTGAGCCGAAGGCAGCGGCTTAACCCACTGAGCCACCCAGACGCCCCTCTTTTGGCTTTTCAAAGGAAAGATGTTTAGGGGTGCCTGGGTGGCTCATTAGGTTAAGCCTCTGCCTTCAGCTCAGGTCATGATCTCAGGATCCTGGGATCGAGCCCCGCTTCACATTGGGCTCTCTGTTCAGCAGGGAGCCTGCTTCCCTTCCTCTCTCTCTCTCTCTGCCTACTTGTGATCTCTGTCTGTCAAATAAATAAATAAAGTCTTCAAAAAAAATAAAATCTAATCTACCTATTAGAAAATAGGTAGTATAATGTGATTACAATAATTATTTGATTTTAACAGAAAAAAGTTAATGTCAAACATGCCCTTCTCATCACAAAATATTAGCTATGAAGGAGCGTCTCTCCTGAGAAATTTGACTTTAGCGTTTTACTTGCTAAAATTGTAATGATTTATACAAAAGCATCGATTTTTAACACCTGGGTTCAAATTCTAGATTTATTCATCTGCTAGCTTTGCTACTTAACTAGGCTCTATTTCTACATCTATAAATTAAGAGCAGAAATGCTTTCTTGCTGACATAGCTGCTTAGCTGAGATGATGAGCATAAATGATCTAATCCAGTGCCTCTGTGAACTAGATTGGCTCTCAGTGCTCATTTTCCTTCATTCCCTTGGGAACCTTCTCTTTAAAAAGAACTTGCTCTTCTCCTTTCATAATGAACTTCTTAAAAACATTTGAACAGCCTCACTAGCTATACTCCAAGGATATTTGGGGTTTTGTTTTGGATGAAGATGTAAATATAGATCTTTCTGTAATTAATCTTCATATTTAGTTCTTCCACTTTTCCTTTGGAAACAAAACAATCTGGTGGCTTATTCCTCAGTTGGC
This sequence comes from Mustela nigripes, assembly GCF_022355385.1. Taxonomy (NCBI): domain Eukaryota; kingdom Metazoa; phylum Chordata; class Mammalia; order Carnivora; family Mustelidae; genus Mustela; species Mustela nigripes. The sequence continues at coordinate 25,355,733 of NC_081562.1, forward strand.
ACTTTTCATCATTTTTCCTTTAGGGTACTCAGCAGTTTTGGTGTCCCTCATCCTCTGCACAGTTACTCCTTGAACTTTTCTCTGAGTCTCCCACAACAATGTCAAAGTACTTTCTTCCTGCTAGGTGTAACACAGGCCAGAAAGAGCTTTCATTTTTTTTGTCAGTTGGCTCTGTTCATTTTCCTGTCCTGTATTCACTAATTACCTTGGTTAGCTGTTTCCTCTTTAAAACTTAAGAATGCAAGGTTAAGGTGAAAACTGAATTCCTGTGAACTTTCCCATCATGTTTGCTTTTAAACTTTTCTTCCTGTTTATAAAATTTTAAAGTAACACTGAAGTATAAACATATAAAGTGTAACTTCATTCTCCAGAGGAACTAACTACACTAATTAACAGTTTGGTGTCCTACCAGACCTTTTCAGTGCCATATTTTAATAATCCATTATACACTTGCATATCCTATTCTTTGCCTTTCTTTTATACTTAGAAAGTATACACTTAGAAGTATATACTTCTATACTAGACTTATATATTTATACTCTTTTATACTTATACTTTTATTATACTTTTATAGTCCTTGCACATGTATATTTGCTCTCTTCTTAATGGTTGCCTAGTATTCCCTTTTACAGGATCTCTTATTGATTTACTCTTCCTTTATAAGTAGACATTTGAGTTTTTGCTAATTTTCTTTGTTATTCTATCTAGTGCTACAATAAGCACTGTAGCATTGTATATATAATTTGCCTACTTTCTGTATTTCTTTAAAATAGGTTCTTACAAGTGGAATGGCTAAGTCTCAGAGGGTGTATGTTCTACTTTTTCGATAGATGGATACTATTAAATTGTCCTCCAAAAAGATGTTAAGCCAGTTAACACCTCAGCAATGCTTGCATGAGACTGAATGCTTATTTTCTCACACCCTCCTCAATGCTGGATTTTCACTGTCTTTTCTGATGCATGAGAATATTACCTTGATCTCTTTTAGGATTTAAATTTTACATTTTTTTAAAATGGAGATTAGATAATATTGGTTTTCTTTTCATTTAAACTTCACTTTCATAGATTTTGATTGCCATAGGAAATTGGCAATACCCTAGATCTTTTTGTTTTTTAAGTTCTTTCCAGTCTTTCTCTACTCAGATGTCAGCCCCTCAGGCCTTCTTTAGCTTTACCTTACCTGATCACTTGCCCCCCCCCCCATTTTTTAATGCATCATCCTCCTTTATAGTAATGTAGAATTTTTATTACTTGAAAGTAATCTAGTGTATATATAGTGTATAAAATATTTGAAATGGTATTTTTATGTTTACCTTCTGTTTCATGGAGGCAGACTTAATCCATCCTGTTTATTGCTATTTCTCCAGTGCCATGAATAGTGCCTGGCATATACTTTGTGTCATCCCTTGTTCACATAATTCTTATATTTACATCTCATAATAACTTGGAGCAGGGTGTAGGACGTATAGTTTCTCTTCGTTTTATATAGCTAAGCAGCTGAGACATGGGAAGCATATTAGCTAGATTTTAAATGGATAATCAGTGGATGATCTAGTTTTTAAAACCCTGGCTGACTTCTAATATTTTTCCTACTCTCATGCTCGAGATTTCTTATTCAGAAGTTCAGGAAGGGACCTTTCTTATTTTCATTACTCCTAGCAAAATCCTCAGTATCTCATTTATAGATATCCCATCTGAAATGTGCTTAAAAAATACACCATTTTGGGACACCTGGGTGACTCAGTTTGTTAAGCCTCTGCCTTTGGCTCAGGTCATAATCTCAAGCTCCTGGGATCCAGCCCTGAGTCCAGCTCCCTGCTCAGTAGGAAGTCTGCTCCTCCCTCTCTGTTTGCCCTTCTCCTCTGCTCGTGCTCACTCACTCTCTCTCTAAAATAAATATCTTTTTTTAAAAAGTTGTAAAGTTTATAAAATACATGTTTATATCTGATATGTGTTTATTGTGTTTCATTTTAATAGGCAAGAAAATAGCATATCATTGGTGAAAGCTTATTGGAATGAACTTTTTACTCTTGGTCTTGCCCAGTGTTGGCAAGTGATGAATGTGGCAACTATATTAGCAACATTTGTCAATTGTCTTCACAGTAGCCTGCAGCAGGGTAAGGAGCATCTTACTTATTTCCTTTTCCAGGATATAAGAGGGGATATGAGATTTATAAACTATGTTGTCATTAAAGTTAGATAGCTGATTAATGTTTTAGATACCAACAGCCTTTTTACGAGAGATAACTTTTACATTTTGATGAATATACCCATTAATCACCCCAAAATATTTTCAAGTGAGGGTATAACAAAATTGAAACAATTATATTTTAAGTGTGAGAGGCTGCTTCTCACTAGGCCCTGTGAATGTTTGCATATTTGGACATAAATACCAAAGAATCCAGGGTTAGCTTACATAGAGGCGATCAGATATTTTTAAATGTATACTTCCCACCAATTTTTATACACCAATTTTTCACTACAGTCCTTTGAATCCTAACATAGGCTGATCTTTCTTTTTTTTAATCAGTTTATTGGGATATATTTTTTCACTAAATAGAGCAATCTTTACTCTTTTTCCTTTTCTTGGTGATTACAGCTTTAACTGACGACAGGCAGTCATTGATTTTTAAGTGTTTAACTTTAATTTGGCTTGTGACTACCCATGAGCATGGGAGAACTGCTTTTTGAGTTTAGGAATAATTTAAAATTGGGAATCATGTTTTATTTCCTTAGCATGTCCCATTTCTCGTTGTTTTACATTATTTTAAAAATCATTTTCTTCCACTTGCTGTTTGAGGGCAGAAAAATCACCTTAAAATGTTATCAACAGTAGATCTGCTAGAAGGTAGAACTACATTCCATCTTATTTATGGGCTCCTGGTCTTGATTCATTTCTCATGAATTTGTAATGGGTTATATATAGCCTACTTCACTAAAGCTGTGGTTGACGAATCAGATTTGTTTTAAACATAACACAATAGATTTTAAAAGTTATACAACTCAACTTTTCTTTGGTCTTGGTGGGGGTTTTTTTTGCTCAATATTTTTTATTTTAGTAGTGTTCGTAAGTTTAAAAAATCTAGATGCTTTTGCTCATTTTTTTCAACCAGTTACAAGCTTAAATAGAATCTTGTTAACCAAAATTTGAGTCTTTTGTAGGCCGGTTTTTTAGGAGGTTATCTTTACAGCTTATCTTCTCAAGGATGTATCTTGAAACACATAATTTATTGGGGTTTTTATTTTGGGTTTTTTTTTTCTAACAGCTTATTTTTTTCTTGAATTGAGCAGTGTCTGAATATCACAGGTTTCATCTTTACATGTGGAGATAATGAATTTTAAACATTTACAGATTGGTTATATTCAAAGCTAGAAATTAAAAGGAAATGTATTAGATAAACATAGTCATACATTTTAGCCAAAAACTAGAAGCTTTCATTTGTTTGTTTTTAATTAAAGATAAAATGTCAACAGAAAGAAGAAAATTGTTGATGGAGCACATCTTTAAACTACAGGAGTTCTGTAACAGCATGGTTAAACTCTGCATCGATGGATATGAATATGCCTACCTGAAGGCAATAGTCCTCTTCAGTCCAGGTATAGAAACATCTCCTTCTTATTCAAAACAGTGTTGGGGGCATCTCATACATTGCTGGTGGGAATGTGAAATGATGCACTGAAAGTGGAAACAACCCAAGTGTCCGTCAGCAAATGAGTAAACCAAATGTAATAGCTATACACAGTGGAGTATCAGGCATAAAAAGGCATGAAATTCTGATACATGCTACACCGTGGTTGAACACAGTATCCTAAGTGAAAGAAGCCAGACCACATTGTTTTTTTTAAGTGTTTTTTTTTGTTTGTTTGTTTGTTTGTTTGTTTGTTTTAATGTATTTGACAGAGATCACAAGTAGGCAGAGAAGCAGGCAGAAAGAGAGGAGGAAGCAGGCTCCCTGCTGAGCAGAGAGCCTGATGCGGGGCTGGATCTCAGGACCCTGGGATCATGACGTGAGCCGAAGGCAGAGGCTTTAACCCACTGAGCCACCCAGGCCTCCCTCAAAAGGCCACATTTTATATGATTCCATTTATATGACATGTCTGGAATAGGCAAATCTGTGGAAACATAAACTAGATTAGTGGCTACCAGGGACTAAGGAGGGGGAGCATGGGAAGTGACTGCCAGTGGATGCAGTTTCTCTTGGGGTGACAAAGTGTTCTAAAATTCAGTTGTAGTGATGGTTGCACAGCTGTGAATCTATGAAAAACTATTGAATTATACACTTTATATCAGTGAAATTTATGGATATTAGACATTGATCTAAATATGAAAAGGAAAGTTGAAGAAATTGAAATGACAAAATTATGTTCACATTTGAGTTCTTAGGCATATTTTGGTGTAGGCATCATTAAAAGGCAAATGAAAGGTGAGTATTGGTTTGTTAATGGGTTAAACTTCTAAACATCTTATTAGAGTTACCAACAAATAGAAAAATGTTTCTTTTCCTGCCAGTTTCTAGCTTTCACATACAGTAAAATGACAAATAAGCTCAGTGATCAATTTATGAATAAGAAAAATCGACTATTCTTTTAGAGCCTGTATTTTTTATTTTGATATGTATTTCTATTCCTGTGCATCATAGTAAAATTATTTGAGGAGAGCTGCTTCTTAAACTTGGTGATACTAATATGACAGTTAAACCTTTTTTTTCTGTTTCTTATGATGTTTCATGTAAGTTAATAACATGTATTCCATTTTAATTACAACCAATTTGTCATCTTCATTTTCTTAAAATTGAAAGAATATAGATGTGATTTAATGTAATTTTATTTTATTAAATAGTCCCAATATTTTCTTTTTATTTTTATTCTCTTTAGAGCAGAGCTTTCCATGTTTATAATATTGCCTAAGTTAGGCATAATTTTATTGAAGTCCTCTTAATAGTCCCATTTTTGTGAAATTTTATAGTGACTATTAAAATGTTTATATAGATTATTTCATGTTTATGTGTACAGTTTTTCTGGTAGTGATACTGTCTATTCTTTGATAATTCTAGAATTGCCTAACAGTGATGGGGGGGTTCTTAATGAAAAAAAATAGTGTAGAATATAATCTGTAAAATTTTCACTGGATGAAAAATGCTTTTTTTTTTTTTTAAGATTTTTTTATTTATTTGTCAGAGAGAGAGAGAGGGAAAGAGAGCGAACACAGGCAGACAGAATGGCAGGCAGAGGCAGAGGGAGAAGCAGACTCCCTGCTGAGCAAGGAGCTTGATGTGGGACTTGATCCCAGGATGCTGGGATCATGACCCAAGCCGAGGCAGCTGCTTAACCAACTGAGCCACTCAGGCGTCCCAAAAATGCTTTTTTAACTAAGCTAAGTCATTTTATTTTTTGTTCCTGTTGAAGAAGCCAAATGATCAAACTCCTTTCCATGACTTTTGGAATAGAGAAGAGTATTTATTTTAATAGAAACAAAATATCTCATTTACTGACATTTTAGAATATGTATATGAGACAGAATAGTTAGAAGGGTTAAAGTACATGAGCCCTTGGGTGGCTTAGTCAGTTAAGTGTCTGCCTTCATCTCAGCTCACGTCATGATCCTGGGGTCCTAGGATAGAGCCCTGTATCAGCCTCCCTGCTCAGCTGGGAGTTTGTTTCTCCCTCTGCCCTTTTCCCCACTCATACACTTCTATCTCTCTTTCCCTCTCAAATAAATAAAATCTTTTTTTTTTTTTTTAAGATTTTATTTATTTGACAGAGAGACAGAGAGAGGTGGGGGAAGAAGGCTCCCCGCCGAGCAGAGAGCCCGACTCAGGGCTTGATCCCAGGACCCTGGGATCATGACCTGAGCCGAAGGCAGAGGCCCCAACCCACTGAGCCACCCAGGAGCCCCCAAATAAATAAAATCTTTTAAAAAATAAAAATAATAATTTTTTAAAAGGGTTTAAAGTACAGTGTCTGGCATTTAGTAGGTGGGTTACTAAATGTATTTGTGGAGTGAGAGAACCACTCATAGGATAGCGCTTTTTTCCTCTTTGACTGAGTTGTTCTTTCCACCCCCTTCTGTCTCATGTCTCTCTGCCTTATTAAATGAGCATTCGGAACTAGGGTAACAATATATTCTTTAATGTTTCAGATCATCCAGGCCTAGAAAATATGGAACAAATTGAGAAATTTCAAGAAAAGGCATATGTGGAATTCCAAGATTATATAACCAAAACATATCCAGATGACACCTACAGGTATCTAAAAGTTAAATACTGTTTAATTAAATCCATCTTAAAAATTTTTTGTAAATCATTTCATTATTTCCCATTCTAAGAGTAAATCAGTGTTTTAGTCAGCCTGGACCTTTGAAATAGCTAATCCTGGGGCACCTGGGTGGCTCAGTGGGTTAAAGCCTCTGCCTTCGGCTCAGGTCATGATCCTAGGGTCCTGGGATTGAGCCCCGCATCGGGCTCTCTGCTCAGCATCGAGCCTGCTTTTCCCTCTCTCTGCCTGCCTCTCTGCCTACTTGTGATTTGTGTCTGTCAAATAAATAAATAAAATCTTTTAAAAAAAAAAAGGTTGGAGGCACCTGGGTGGCTCAGTGGGTTAAAGCCTCTGCTTACGGCTCAGGTCATGATCCCAGAGTCTTGGGATCGAGCCCCGCATCGGGCTCTCTGCTCAGCAGGGAGCCTGCTTTCCTTCCTCTCTCTTTGCCTGCCTCTCTGCCTACTTGTGTCAAATAAATAAATAAATCTTTTTTTTAAAAAAAGGTGACTTAATCCTGTTTTCAGTTGGTCACAAGTGTTAGGGTACAAGGCCTTAGAATACAAGAGGGATACAGACACCAAGCTTTTCAGAAAGTTGTTTTTTGTTGTTATTGTTTATTTTGTTATGATTGTTCTCAGTGTTTTAAAGTTTCAAAAAATGTTTTATACCCCATTGTACAAACAAATATACTATTTAAATTTTTCCTCCTTCTTGGCATATAGCTGTTGGCTGACCTCTGTTCCAGTAGGTTCCAGGTACTTTGATTGATCTCTGAAGCTCTCCCAGTTTCTTACATTCTGTTAAAAATAATAAATTATCTTTGGATGGCAGTTTTCAACGTATACCTTATGAAGGGTATGGTTTTGCCTTTAAGATCCTCAGTAGTACAGAAACTGGCAGGAATCGTTTCATTAATCTTTACCACAACAGAGAGACAAGGAGTAAGTAAGTGGCTAACACGCATTCACATAGGTAGAGGGGTAGTTGAGTCAGGATTTAAACCCAGTGTTTCCTGATTCCGTATTCTGTTCCTGTCTTCCCGGTAATAACTATTGCCTGTTTGACCATGTCCATTTGTTCTTTGATCACGATTGAGCCCCCTGTGTACTAATAACACAGAACATTGCTGCTCCTAAAACCTCAACTAAATCTCTAAGCCATTCTTAAATGTATAATTTGATATGTGTTTCAGTAACTTAGTTCCATGGTGGGGTGCCAGAGTGGCTCAGTTGGTTGAGCGTCCAACTCTTGATTTCAGCTCAGATCATGATCCTCAGGGTAGTGGGATGGGTCTTTGTTGGGCTCCAAGCTCAGTGGGGAGTCTTGAGATTCTCTCTCTCTCTCTCTCCCCCCCCCTCCGCCCCCACCCTGCACTTGTGTGCACATGCGCTCTAAAATAAATAAATCTTTTTAAAAAATAAATAAATAATTTAGTGGTCTCATGGTCCATACGGCCAAGTGGAGACAACACAGTGTAGCAGTTAAGAGAAAAGCTTTCCTATGAAGTCTGCCAGGCTCCATTTATTTCCAGATGATTGTTGTATCCTCTAAGGCTTAAGAGTACTTGAGTTTTTCAGTAACTTCTGAAAATTAGATCTTTATTAAAGTAGACCACAACCAATATACATGCAGAAACTACTCCTATTTTTCCACTAAATCTCTTTTGGATTTACACCCTTGTTTTTCCTTCCGCTTTTTAGGTTGTCTAGACTACTACTCAGATTGCCTGCTTTGAGACTGATGAATGCTACCATCACTGAAGAATTGTTTTTCAAAGGTCTCATTGGCAATGTACGAATTGACAGTGTCATCCCACATATTTTAAAAATGGAGCCTGCAGATTATAACTCACAAATCATCGGTCACAGCATTTGAAGACTGTGTCATTAGTATAAACTTACTGTTGTTTCCCAGAACACAAGAAGACACCAAATTGAACTCATTGCTTCCAGGGTATTGGGAAATTTTGATTTTAAAGAGTAACCAAAAACCCAAAGTGTTTTTATTTTAACTTCTTAAGATTTTTTGATGTGACTGGACAGGTGGCAGGAATTAGAATGTCCCTTCCTGTCTTATTTAAATGAGTAAGAAATACTATGAATTTATTCTTGGTTAAGATGACACCCTAAGCTATCACTTCTTGGCATCTAAACTAAGATCACTCGTTATATTTTATCTTATAAAACAAATAAATTAGTCTTTTTTTTTTCCAGAATTGTGTTCTATTTCATGTTTTTCATTATGAACTAGTACAGACACTTAATCTTCAGAAATCCTTAAGGAGGATTTCCCAGCATTTCTTCCATAATATAATCTGTTTTAATTACCACGTAAAAGATTATTTTATTCTCAATGGTATAATGATAACATTAAAACCATAGGAAATAATAATTGAAAACATATATATATATTTTGCCTTTTGTAAATACTACGGCACCCTTAGCATATACCACTCTCATTGCTGGCAATGAGACATAAGCCTACGTGATTTCAAGACTTATTTTTAGTGTTGTATATTATTAGTTACAAGCACTTTTTATTTATGTATGTAGCAGAAGATTGCTTTTGAGAATGAGATAGGGTTCATGTTTTAAAAATTTTGGTTTACTGCTGTGTTTTAAAAGTTGTAGAGCCTGAGCCCATACTGTTTCAGTATTTTAAAATACATATTGTTGCTCTTCCATTCCACAAAAAGCTTTGGACTTCTCTCCCTCTTTTCTGATCTGCATTAGAACTTCCTGACCCTTCAATGAGTTTTAGCCCTTTTCTTTGAGGTCGTTGGAAATAAGCAATTTGTTAAATAATGGATTTATCATAGCCAGTCTGTGTTTTCAAGGTGAGTTAAACAATCATTTTAAAGCAAATTGATAATTTTTAAAAATTAAAGTTTTTTTTTAACATGTAAAGGAATATGCACTGATGTCTCACTGTAAGCGGGGAGAGCTGTTTTAACAGTAGTATACATCAGCCTGCAGCCTTGTTTCCACAGCAGAACCATTTTAGACTCCTTGGATGCCTTCCACAATAATGTTTTCCTTAGCAAACCTGAGACTGTTAAATCGTTCTTTGCTCTGATTGTCATGATGAATTATTTTGGTATGTCTGTGTGTTGTTTAAAAAAAAAAATGGAGATTTTATTGCACTCAGAGTACACTTTTTATAAAGATTTTTGCATTAGAAAAGCTTAATTTAGGGTAGGGTGTGGATTTTACTAATTGCTACTTTAATAGTAAATCAGAAGTTTAAAGTACCAACTTAGAGTGTCTACCAACTTATTAAGGGAAACTTTTTCCCTATTGAAAATGTGATTTTTGTCAACAGGTTTATTTATAACTATCAACTGGAAAAAACTACATTTTACAAAATAATTAAAATGGAACAATCAGTAGGTTTATATCTTTATAAACCCAATGAAGTAAGCCAAGGATTCAGGAAAATAATTCTTTAAAATAATGTACTAATGGTTAATTAAGATACATGTTCCTTTCAGGTATTTTTCCTGATTAAATTTGTGGTTATATTTGGAAGTGTTTTTAAAGCTATATTAAAATGTGACTTACACTAAAAATGTCCATTTATTTGATTTCAGAGTCCTGTTTGTTCAGTATTTGGTCATCCATTTGTTCTATTGTTATGAAATCTCTAACAGGATTTATTAACTAGGAAGGGAAATGCATGGAAAACATTTCCATACCAATATTTTGGGATTATTTACAATTCAGTTTGAAGAATTTCTGCTAAAACTGCAGACTGACTATTAATTTATTTTCTGTCTCCTGAAATTTCAGTAAAATAACAGGAAAGTATAACCACACAATGATAAATGAAAGAGGAAACAAGAAATCAAAGGGTAAGAGAATTCAGTAAGTTCTTGGAAAAACAAAATGCAGGTAGAGAAAGACTAACTGACTTATTAGCAGAGCCAGAACCCAGGACACTCTGAGTGCCTGCAAAAGGCAGTTAGTTCAGTGAGAGAGGCAGTATCCCCAGAAAAGATGCTCACTACTGGGGAGAACTGGTGCTTATATTCAGAGATGATGCTTGGGATGTTTAAGAAAATGAATAAAAATGGTTGCAAGTTTGTGTACAAAATCCTTGAATTACCTTTTCCTGCCCTTTCTTAAGGTGGCTGACCACTTTTTGTCCTTCTGCCTTTTTGATCAGAAGGCCAGAAGTTAATTCTCTTGAGCAGCTGAACTGGAAGGTCAGACTTAACAGGGCACCAGAAATAACAGAAAGCCTGGGTTAGATGTGTATAGGGTTGAAAATACGGGCTAAGTGAAAATCTGCATTCTCAGTGTGGGCTCGGTAATCATGTTCGAACGATGCTGGCCATGAGTATAAGCTTCTCGGCCAGGGTTTTTTTTCTTCAGAGAAATTAATTGGCCTTAGAGAAAAGATGTCCAGATACTCACTTTTCATTGTATCTTGGTGAAAAGCCTGCTTGTCACTTTATCATTCTTCAGAGAAGCCCACTAATTTCACGTCATAGAAGTATACATTGGGTTTCTGTTCAACTCTTCATTGCCTGCTATTAAATATGAACTTAAAACCAAGATCACCAGATAATTGAGGAAAATCTCCAATCCATAAGAGATCAGACGGTGTTAGGGCTGAGAGGAGGCAAATATAATCCAGGGATCAGAAAAATATCCACCCCCAAAGGTAATTAACATTTTGAAAGAAAGCAGACCTTGTGTCCATTAAATGAGAACAGGATGCTTTGGGGATTTTTTTTTGTTTCAAATTTTTAGTTACATTCTAGTTAGCTGACGTACAGTATTGGTTTCAGGAGTAGAATTCAGTGGTTCATCACTTACATACAAGACTCAGTGCTGATCACAAGTGCCCTCCTTAATACCCATCCCCCATCCAGTCCCTCTCCCATCTACCCCCCTCTATCAACCCTCAGTTTGTTCTCTACCATTAAGAGTCTCTTGTACTTTGTTTCCCTCTTTTTCCCCCATCCCATATGGTCATCTGTTTTGTTTCTTAAATTCCACATATGAGTGAGGTGGTATGGTATTTATCTTTCTATGGCTGACTTAACTTCACTTTAGCATAATACACTAGCTCTATACATGTCATTACAAGTGCCAAGATTTCATCCTTTTTGATGATCTTCTTTATCCATTCATCAGTCGATGGACATTTGGGCTCTTTCCATAGTCTGCCTATTGTTGATAAGGACACTATAAACATTGGAGTGCCTGTACCCCTTCAAATCTGTGTTTTTGTATCCTTTGGGTAAATACCTAGTAGCGCAATTGCCAGATCCTGGGGTAGTTCTATTTTTAATTTTAGAGGACACTCCATCCTGTTTGCCAGAGTGGCTGCACCAGTTTGCATTCCCACCAACAGTGTAAGAGGGTTCCCCTTTTTCTACATCCTCACCAATACCTCTTGTTTCCTCTGTTTCTTTAAGCCATTCTGACAGGCGTGAGGTCCTATATCATGATTTTGATTTGTATTTCCCTGATGATTAGTGATGTTGAGCATTTTTTCGTGTGTCTCTTAACTATCTGGATGTCTTCTGTCCATTTCTTAACTGGATTATTTGTTTTTTGGGTGTTGAGTTTAATAAGGTCTTTATAAATTTTGGATACTAACCCTTTATCAGATACTTTATTTGCAAATATCTTCTCTCATTCCATAGGCTGCCTTTTAGTATTGTTGATTGTTTACTTTGCTGTGCAGAAACTTTTATCTTGAAGTCCCAGCATTATTACTTTTGTTTCTTGCCTCTGGCAACATGTCTTGTAAGAAGTTACTTTGGTTCTCTTCTAGGATTTTGATTGTTTCCTGTCTCGTATTTAGGTCTTTTATCCATTTTGAATTTATTTTTGATAGTATGGTATAAGAAAGTGGTCAGTTTCATTCTTCTGCATGTTGCTGCCCAGTTTTCCCAATACCATTTGTGGAAGAGAGATTCTTTTTCCATTGGATATTCTTTCCTGCTTTGTCAAAGATTAGTCGACCTTATAGGAGGCTTTCAAAAGGGATATTGGGAGCAAGGAACTGTCCTTGGAAATTAAAAATATTAGCCAAACTGTATGGTCATCAGTGCTTACTCCCATGGGAATAAAGAAGATGATGAGGAGGAGGAACAGGAGCAGGAAGAGGACAAAATGGGGAAGTGGGAGAACTGAGGGAGGAGAAAGTACTTTTAAATATTCCCTTTTTATTACTTTGCCTCTGCTTCTATGGCAAATTATACTTTGATAGCCTAAAAATGGCCATTTTATTATTGTCAGATCCTTTCTTATGGGAGAGGGATTATTTATGATGTTTAGGTTTAGAATAAAATATGGGCCAAATGTCAGTTTTGCTGTGTGCCTTATCTGCATTGTCCTGCCAGGATATCTTTCTGTAGAATCACAGTAAATGGAACCATTTTGTATTGTGTGTTGTATTTTATGGGGTTTGCAAAACTTATTTTGAAGGGGGAAAAAAAATAAAGAAAACATAGTTCCTAATAGGAAAGAAAAATGTTAGCCACAGCAATTTATTAGAAGAGTTGGAAGTTGTTGAAGAACTCCCCCTGAGAACATAACCAGAAGGTAAAGAAATAAAGAAGAAAAAATAAAATTAGAAAATTAAATCAGGAGGTCTAACATTTTAATAGCTGGAGTTTAAGAGAACAGAAAAGACTTGAGGTAAGGAAATTATTAAATAATACAAGAAAAGTTACATAAAAGGACATGTGTCTCTAGGTTGAAAGGAGCCACTCTTTTTTTAAAGATTTATTTATTTATTTGAGAGAGAGCCCACATGGAGTGGTGGGAGGGGCAGAGGGAAAGAAAGAATCTCAAGCAGACTCCCCACTGAGTGTGGAGCCCCATGCCGGGCTGGATCCCAGGACTCCGAGACCAAGACCAGAGCCACCCATGCGCCCCAAGGATCCACACTTTATTTTTTTTTTTAAGATTTTATTTATTTATTTGACAGAGAAAGATCACAAGTAGGCAGAGAGGCAGGCAGAGAGAGAGAGAGGAGAAAGCAGGCTCTCTGCCGAGCAGAGAGCCCGATGCGGGGCTTGATCCCAGGACCCAGAGATCATGACCTGAGTCGAAGGCAGCAGCTTAACCCACTGAGCCACCCAGGCGCCCCAGGATCTACACTTTATTTATTTATTTATTTTTTAAGATTTTATTTATTTATTTGACAGAGAGAAATCACAAGTAGGCAGAGAGAGAGAGAGAGGAGGAAGCAGGCTCTCTGCTGAGCAGAGAGCCCGATGCGGGACTCGATCCCAGAACCCTGAGATCATGACCTGAGCCGAAGGCAGCGGCTTAACCCACTGAGCCACCCAGGCGCCCAGGATCTACACTTTAAATGAAAAAAGATTCATACTTGTCTTAAAATCAGAACAATATAGTCAAAGAGAAGATACTATTCCGCTGCTTTTTGCAATATAGTGGAATAGGTAATCTGCAGGCCTTTTTTTCCATTGCTGGGCTCGTAAGTTTAGTGTGAGTTCTCAAAGAAGGGTAAGGTTGGTGCAGATCATGAAAATCCTCAAACCCCTGGGCCTGGCAGAAGCAAATACATCTTCTCTGGAGAAAATATCCATAATTTAGATCAGAAGTTGGCACACCTTTTTTTTTTTTTTTTTTTTTTAATATTTTTATTTGTTAGAGAGAGCCCAAGCAGGGGGAGAAGCAGTCTCCTTGCTGAGCAAGGATCCCAACATAGAACTCGATCCCAGGATCCTGGGATCATGACCTGAGCCAAAGGCAGATGCTTAACTGACTGAGCCACCCAGGCATCCCCAGAAGTTGGCACACTTTTTGGTAAAGGGCAGGAGGTAATTTTTTTTCTTTTTACTTTTGGGCCATCCAATGCCTGTGGCAACTACTCAACTCCGCTGTTGTGGTGCAAAGGAGCTATAGACAGTACATAACAATGGGCCTGGCTGTGTTCTGGTAGAACAAATACAAAAGCAGGTAATGGACTGAATTTGACCCTAGGGACATAGTTTCCTGGTCTCTAATTTAAGACCTCAAGACTGTCTCAGATTAAGCTCACCCGTATATGAGCTCACAAAATTATTAAACTCACAAAGAAGCCACTTGAATGAGTCTGATATAAACAACACATAAAAAGACTCCGAAATACAGTATGAGATACAGAAATTGTCACATCCAGATTATAAAGGTATATAATAGTTTTTAAGGGAAAAAATGGAATCAAAAAGTCATAAGAAATCGGAACAGCAGAAAAGATGAAATTTTAAGAACAAACCAAAACAACATTTAGAAATAAAAAACTAAAAAAAAAATTTTTAAGATTTTACTTATTTTAAAGACAGCGGACAAGCAGAAGGAAAGGGAAAGCAGACTCCCTCCTGAGCGCAGAGCCAAACACAGAACTGATCCCCAGGACCCCGAGATCCCAGTCAGATGCTTAACCGACTGAGCCACGCAGGCACCCCAAAAAACTTACTGAAATTTTAAAAATCTCTCCATGGTGGAAGATATGTAGACAACACATACATTTAATTCTAACTCCCTCCTTAAATGTCATTAAAACAGTCAAAAAATTATCTCAAAGAAAAAAATGAGAAATAAATGTTTCAAAGTTCTAGAAGCTGGAAAACACATAAGGTGGGTAATGGTCATCTTAGCAAACGTGAGAAAGTTGACTTAGCCTGCAGTGGGGGAAGCTGACGATAAGCCTGACTGGCACCGCAGATCCTCCAGAATGCTCTCGGATTACAACACCTGCTTTGGAAGGGGATATAAAGGGACTTAAGTCTGTTAAGGAGGCAGGTATGTACTAGAATGATAAAATTTGAAAGTCTGGGGATACCAAGTATATAGTACATGGAACAGGATGTGTGTTGAAGATGGGAGTGTCTATTGATACAACCGTCTCCCAAAAGTAATTTTACATTACATAGTAAATATAATGTGCACAAATCTGTTTTATCCTAGAAAAACTCTTGTACATGTGCCAGGAGGCATACAAAATGTTCATGTCAGCATTGTAAGAGAAAAAAAAGTCTCTCCAAATACCCATTGATAGGAGAATGAATAAATAAATTACAGTGTAGTCACCCAATGAGAAGTATTATGTAATATCAACGAATCCCAGAAGTTATGTATGAAAAAGCCCAAAAATATTTGATCTGTTTGCTGAAAACAGGTAAATATAATACATTGTCGGGAGGTACTTAGGGATGTGGTGAAGTCAACTTAAAAGCAAGGGAGGGATCCTGGCTGGTTCCATCAGAAGAGCACGGGACTCTTGTCAGAGTCATGAATTCAAGCCTCATGTCTAGTGTAGAGATCACTTAGGTAAAAAAAAAAAAAATTGGAAAAAATAAAAAGCAAGGGAATTATAAGTAATTCAGACTTCTAGTTACTTCTGGAAGAATAAGAAGAAAACACAAACAGGGAGGGACATACAAGGGGCTTTCAAAGTATTAACAGTATTCTATTTGTTACAAATTCTCTTGCTTTCTATCAAAGCACTCAGTGGTTTAAAACTACATTTGTTATGCTCATGAATCCACAATGAGAATAGAGCTTGGCATGGCATGGACAGCTTTTTTGCACCAAGCAGCTCAGGGTGGGGCGGGGCGGGGAGGAGAGGGTTGGTGGGGCAGAGGCTTGGAACTTTTGGAATCTCACAACATCTGGAGGTTGATAACGGCTGTTTGCTGTGCAAAGTGGCAAACATCTGGGAGACCATGAAGACCAGAAATACTGCAGCCATTCTTTTTTTTTTTTTTTTTTAAGATTTTATTTATTTATTTGACAGATCACAAGTAGGCAGAGAGGCAGGCAGAGAGAGAGAAGGAATCTGGCTCCCCGCTGAGCAGAGAGCCCGATGCAGGACTCGATTCCAGGATCCTGAGATCATGACCTGAGCTGAAGGCAAGAGGCTTAACCCACGGAGCCACCCAAGCGCCCCTACTGCAGCCATTCTTGAGAAAGGATGTATCTCAACAGCCTCTGGAGAATCCCAATGTAGAGAAGAGTTTACCTTGACAAGATTTCCTGATGGGTATTTGTGTAATTAAGTTGTAAATTGACACAAGGAATTGTAAGACGTTAAAACAATTGTAACATTTCAGACTAAAAGATACATTACAAAATAAATTTTGTTTTTTGGCCCTTCAAACTTATTATATGGGCTGAAAGAAGGCTAAGAAAACTACTCAGCTACAGACATGGGCTCCTTTTGTGAGAAACAAAGGGTAATTTCCATGTGGCTATTGGGACAGTTGTTGAGAGAGAGAGACAAAGATAAAGACAGATGGAAAACAGTGTTCTAACCTAGCCTCAGTGTCTTTGTCCATTGGGCTGTTATACAGAACACCACAGATTGCCACAGAAAGGTAAAGATGGGTGGAAATTAATGCTTCCACAAGCCTTGGCTTGAAACTCAACAATTTTTTCTCTTCCTCATTCTTTTTTTTTTTTTTTAAAGATTTTATTTATTTATTCGACAGAGAGAGATCACAAGTAGGCAGAGAGGCAGGCAGAGAGAGAGAGGAGGAAGCAGGCTCCCTGCTGAGCAGAGAGCCCGATGCGGGACTCGATCCCAGGACCCTGAGATCATGACCCGAGCCGAAGGCAGCGGCCCAACCGACTGAGCCACCC
>NC_081562.1:25372700-25507120 GCF_022355385.1 Mustela nigripes
TGCGGGACTCGATCCCAGGACCCTGAGATCATGACCCGAGCCGAAGGCAGCGGCCCAACCCACTGAGCCACCCAGGCGCCCCTCTTCCTCATTCTTGAAGCCTCCTCCTTCCCTTGTTTTTCCATAGACTCCTTTGTTCCAGGAACTCTGTATCTATATTGACATCTTTGCTGACCTCTGTGTATACTTAGTAATGAGAGTCAGATGGCCAGCACTGGCACTGGTCACAAGACCACCTTGGGAAGACATGACTAAATGTGGCTGGACCAGATTCCTCTCAAAACCACCCAGGGGGGCCCTGAATGGCTCAGTTGGTCACGTGTCTGTCTTCTGCTCCTATCCCAGGGTTGGGCCTATTCCTCCCCCCCATACCCCGCTTGTGCTCTCTCACTCTCTCTGTCAAATAAATAAACAAAATCTTTAAAAACGGGGGCCTGGGTGGCTCAGTCCCTTAAGCATCTGCCTTCAGCTCGGGTCATGATCCAGGGGTCCTGGGATCGAGCCCCACATTGGGCTCCCTGCTCAGTGGGAAGCCTGTTTTTCCTTCTCCCACTTCCACTGCTTGTGTTCCCTCTCTTACTCTGTCTCTCTCTGTCAAATAAATAAAATAAAATCTTTTAAAAAAATCTTTAAAAACAAAACCCCCAAAACCTCCCAGATCCTATAATTTTCCTATAAAACCCTTCAGCCTTTTACTCTGGGCAGTTTCGAAGGCATTAGACTGCTACGGCCTCTTTTACCCAGCAAAGTAAGAAAACAAGCATTCTCTTCGTCTCCAAGTTCTGTCTTCATGTTATGCTTTGGCTCTGGAGCACAGAGGTTGGTTTTTGACAACAGGTGGCTTATAGACAACAAACATTTATTTCTCACGGTTCTGGAAGCTGAAAGTCCAAGATCAGGATGCCAGTGTGATCAAGTTCTGGTGATTTCTTGACTGTAGGTTGCAGGCTGCTCACTTCTGCAGCGTCCTCAGATGATGGAAAGAGCTAAGGATCTCTCTGGATCCTCCTTTAGAGGCACTAATCCCATTCACCAAGGTGCCACCCTTATGACTTAAACAGCTCCCAAAGCCCCAACCTACTATATCACCTTTGAGGATTAGGATTTCAATATGAATTTGGGGGAGGGAGAACACATTCAGACCACAGCACTCAGAAATCAACATCATTGGGGCATATGGGGCCTCAGTCATCTAAGCACCCATCATTGCTTCTTCATTGAGATACACATAAAGGCCTCTCAAATTTAGAGAAAGATAAAGTATACATATTTTAAAGATTGATTTATTTGAGAGAGAGTGCACATGTGTGCAAGGGGAGGGAAGGGCAGAGAGAGAGAATCTTCAAGCAGAAGAATTTTTTTGTGGCCATTTTGGGAAAACAATCTGTCACAGATAGTATTCTCGTAGGCTCAGCTGTAGACTCTTAAGATTAACTATATACATATGTATATATATGTATATAATATATACTTATATATATTTATACATGCATTTATATATATACTTATTTCACAATATTTGATAGAAAATAATTCTTAAATGGAAAAAATTAGATGGTCTTAGACCCTCAGATTGCCACAGCTCCTTGTATCTAGAACCTTCAGAGGTTGTAAGCACAAATTGGCCCTGAAATAGGTATGCACAAGAAAAATCAGTAGGCTGTATTAGGAGAATGAAACATGAGTGTGTGTGTGTGGGGGGGGGGGGGGTTGTTAAAGAGCTAAATCCTCCTCTCTATGTTGGGAAGTCAGATAATACCTATTTTTTTTTTTAATTCTAGAAATAAGGATGTAAGCTAGGATTATGTTAGTGAATACCAAAATAAGCAGCTCAAAGGTTGAAACAATTCCCTGACTGATTTGGGGAGTTGGAAATCAGATCAGGAAGCAGACCTATGCGATTCTTTCAACCAGGAATGTATACTCAGTGTATTATATTTTAAAAAAGAAAAAAAAAAAAGAAAGAGCTAAATAAGTTAGATTGCTAAAGACAGAATTAAGATTTCTGGCAATATTTTTGTTCACATGAAGACAGTATTATCTGAGTGGATTCTGCATGTGCCTTTAGGTTTCTTTGGCTCTGTAATAATAATACTAATATCAAGTTAGTGACAAAGACCAGAACCTGGTACTATGACAAAAGAGCAACCAGAGATGAAGAAAGAATCCTTGAAATCAAAGAGAATAATGTTGAAATGGAAAAAAAAAATCTATCAAGACCGTATGGATCGTACCCTCATGGGGAACAAATGAGTAGACAGATACATAAAGGTAAAGTGGTTCAGAATGTAAAAGGCAAAGGTGGAAATGGAAAATATGCAGGTAAAATTTAAAAATGCAGAAGATAAATCCAGAAGGACAAATGTTCACCTAATATCCAGATTCCAGACATGGAGAAGGGGAAATTATCAAAGGAACAATTTCTACAAATAACAAAGACACATCTCCAAATTTAAAGATGGTGTTGGATTCCAACAAAGATCAATGAGAAAAAGACCAAGATAAGTCCAAACGAAGTTTCAGAATTTTAAAAACAGAGAAACCTGAGAAACAAGTTTCTTACAAAGGAATAAATCTAGTTGACCCTTGAACAACACAGGTTTGAACTGCATGGGTCCACTTAAATGCCAGTTTGTTTGTTTTTTTTTTACAATACAGTACTGTAAATTTATTTTCCTTATGATTTTCTTAACATTTTCTTTTCTCTAGCTCAGTTCATTGTAAGAATAAAGTATATAATACATGCAACGTACAAAACTTGTGTTAACTGGCTGTTTATGTTATCGGTAAGCCTTCTGGTAAACAGGTTATTCGTAGTTAAGTTTTCAGGGAGTTGAAAGTTATACGTGGATTTTCAACTGCATTGGGTGTGGTCAGTGCCTCTAACCCCTGTGTTGGTCCAAGGTCAACTGCATTAGATTGGCAGAAAGATTTTTATCAACAATATTAGATATTAGAAGGTAATGGAGCAATATATTCCATGTCATAGAATTCGTTTGAGCTTAGAATTCTATGTCCCTGCAAATAATCAGTCAAAAGGGAAATTAAAAAAAAAAAAAAGTGGGGGGGGGATTTATTTCCTACACACATCTAAAAAAAAAAAAAAAGCCTCAAGAAGGTACTCTACCAAAACAAATACAAACAAAAGAGAAACAAGTGAACAAATGACAGAAATCCAAGAAAGAAAAATATGCAGGATCCAAGACTCATTCATATAGAAGCATGAATAATAATAGCTGTTCATCAGGTCTAAAAACAATTGATTAAAATTGTAACAGGAAATCAAAGAAACCTGAAAAATTTATTCAAGAAGACATATGCTTCTTCTATTATTAAGTAATTTATTCAATTCAATTTTGAATTTTAACTTTGCAACTAAATCCTTGAGAGCAGATATTAACTTTATACTTTTCTCATGTTTATAGCGTTTTTGGAATACTTATAATTATATCAGGCACTGGATTAGTATCTTATGTACCTTCTCCTATTTAATCCTCACAACGGTTCCATAATGTAGGTAATATTATTTTTTTTATTTTTTTTTAAAGATTTTATTTATTTATTTGACAGAGAGAAATCACAAGTAGATGGAGAGGCAAGCAGATAGAGAGAGAGAGGGAAGCAGGCTCCCTGCCGAACAGAGAGCCCGATGTGGGACTCGATCCCAGGACGCTGAGATCACGACCTGAGCCGAAGGCAGCGGTTTAACCCACTGAGCCACCCAGGCGCCCCTGTAGGTAATATTATTAACCACATTTTACAAATGAAAAAACTGAGACTAAGCAACTTGCCCAATATAGCTATTAAGTGACAGAGCTGAGATTTGAATGGGAAAAATTCCTAGGGAGGGGCTTAAAGAAATGGCTGCTGGTAGCAGGTCTAGAGCAGAAAACACAGGATATGCTGGGGATCCATCCAAAAGATTGAAAAACAATCTGGAAGAGATATCTGTACTCTCATGTTTATTGCAGCATTATTTACATTAGCCACGAGGTAGAAGCAACCTAAAATGTCTGAAATGTCCACCAAAAGATGAATGGATGAAGAAAATGTGACATATACATACAATAGAATATTAGCCTTTAAAAAGAAGGAAATCCTGTCATACGCCATAACATGGATGAAACTTAAGGACATTTTGCTAAGTAAAATAAGCTAATTTTTGCTAGTGCAAAAAGACAAGTACTACATGATTCCACTTACAGCAACTAACTGAAGTAACCAGCCTTAGAAACAGAAACTAGAATGGTGGTTGCTGGGGGTTGGAGACAGAGGGAAAGGGGAGTTGTTCAGTGCATGTAGGGTTTCAGTTTTGCAAGATGAAAAGGCTCTAGACATCTGGTGTATAACAATGCGTGTATAGCTAACACTACTATACACTTAAGAATGGTTAGGATAGTACATTTTATGTTGTTGAAAAAAAAAAGATGCTAGGGAACCAACTTGTAATTTTGAGTACTTAAATAAAAGAGAGAACCAAGCACCTATCCTGCCTTTCCTGTATGCAGTAGATCAGGAACCAGATAGTTGAAGGGACGTGTCTCTTTATAAAAGAATTGTGGCTAATGAAGAAAAAATGAAATTATTTAGGCAATGCTCACCAATGTCTGCTAAAAATTACAAAAAGTGAAACAGACACTATGTATACTTCCTGATGGAAAGATATCAGCACCTATAAAATATACCTAACAATGTAAAAAATAAACACAAATCTGGTCAAGCACCTAAGTGTAATTACAAATACACAGGAAATACAGGGGATAGAGGAATACAGGGACATGATCAACAAAATCCAGGCTGTGGAACACTCTACAGGAGAAACTGCCAGTTTTTCGTCAAATAAATTGGAAGGACAAATAAACTAGAAACAAAAAACCAAACAAGAAAAGCTTTAAAGCATACTATGTAAAATAAAATAGCCGCTGGAAAATTAGAAATAATATTCATTTAATATCCATTATTACTTAAAAAATTTAAGTAACATGCACGATTTAGATTCCTAATACATTTTTAAGTGTTTAAATTTTGAATTTTAACTTTGCAACTAAATCCTTGAGAGCAGATATTAACTTTATACTTTTCTATACATCCCCCTCGCTCTCCTACCTACACAGCACTAGTATATGTCCTCGTGTCAAATGTATTCGATATCATTTGTGCTAAATATTGAATTTGTTAATGGTATCTTGTTTCTAAAGAATTTTGGCACTGGAAAAGGTTTTGGAAGCAGTCTGAGCCAGTCATTTTAGATGACGACACTGAGGTCTCTCAAGGAGCAACCTCTATGGAAGCCTAGTCTAGGTGAGCTCTCCACCGCATGCCCTGCACTCCAAAACTAAAAACTCTAAAACTTAGTAGGAGCTCACGATGCATGCCTTCGCTTCCCAGGGAAACTAGCTGAGCGCTTCCCCACAAACCGTAAATAGCCGCGCAGGGGCGCTCCAGCGCCGCGCATGCGTAGAGGCACCTTCGCCTACCGCGTTCGCGGGCACGGCTGGGAACTTTTTTGGTCGGTACGGTCTGGCCGAGTATGCGCTTCCTCCCGGTGCGTTTTGAGCGCCGCACCCGGGAGGCTGGGCCTACCGGACAAGATGGAGCTCTTGCAGGTCCTGAGACGGGGGCTGCAGCAGGTCACCGGCCACGGCGGCCTCCGTGGCTATCTACGGGTTTTCTTCAGGTAGGCGGCCAGAGCCAAGCTCTTGGCCTCTTGGACTATACTTGAGTTAGTTGGTTTCTTGGAAGGAGTCCCGGGCTTGGGTCCCTTGGAGAATTCGCAGCTCTTGTCAAGGACAATCTGCCCCCTCTCTGCCCTGCTTCCCCAGGCCGAAGTGTGGGTGCAGGAGTCTCCCCGAGACAGGATCAGAGCCCGCTGTAGAGACTGTAAGAGTGGAGGGCGTGTGGGCTGCACCCCTGCCCGGCTTCCTGGAGAGTCGTGCGCTTTGCCTAACACTCTGACCTTGGGGAAGTTTCTACCTTCTCTGGCCTTCAGTTTCCTCCCCTGTACATTAAGGCTTTGGCCGAGATGGTAGTCATGGTCCCCGCTCGTCCTGACATTCGTGCAGTTGGGGGAGCAGCCTCGTGCGCGGGAACCCAGAATCGAGTGAAAGCCTTGGAGACTTGAGAATCATTTTAAGATGATATCCTTTGGCTTCGGTTTTTCCTAACTCCAGTGCCTCATGGCCTTGGAGGAATAAGAGAAAAGTCGTCTTGTAATTTGAAGATATTGCATCTATATATTTAGTGTAATTTTAAGCCTATCCTTTGAGTCGATCTTTCCACGTGTCTACATGGTGCTGGGGGCAACAGGAGCAGGGATTCTGGAGCTTTTCTTACCTGAAAGCCGATTCTTCAGCAGTGGGTGGCTTGATCCTGGAGATGAAGGCTGGAAGTGTACAACTAGTGACCATCCCCAGATCTCATTTTACTCGTTGATGCAGCAGCCTTTGTTTCTGAAAGTTGTTATACTCACTGTATTAAGTTTGTGCTTTGAACAAAGAACCATTGTAAAATCTCTCTCTCTCTTTTTTGGATATTCACAGGGCAAATGATGTGAGGGTTGGTACCTTAGTAGGGGAAGACAAATATGGAAACAAATACTATGAAGACAACAAGCAGTTTTTTGGTGAGTATAGTATTTTTTGATACAAATATCGAGAGTGAGATTGAGACTTGGTGTTCGTGGTTTTTTTTTTTTTTTTAAGCTTTTATTATTTATTTGACAAAGAGAGAGATCACAAGTAGTCAGAGAGGCAGGCAAAGAGAGGGAGGAGGAATCAGGCTTCCCACCCAGGGGAGAGCCCGATGCGGGTTTCTATCCCAGGACCCCGAGATCATGACCTGAGCCTGAAGTAGAGGCTTAACCCACTGAGCCACCCAGGCATGCCATTGTTTTTTTTTTGTTTGTTTGTTTGTTTGTTTATTTTTAAAAGATCTTTTATTTTTTTATTTGATAGCGAGAGAGAGAGCTGGAGGGGAGGAGCAGATGGAGAGAGAGAAACAGACTCTCCATCTGGACGCTCTGGGATCATGACCTACCCAGGCGCCCTGAGACTTGATTTGACTCTGCTTTCCATAATGTACAAAAAGCTTCTTTAATGACTGTAACCAATATACATTTTTTTAAAATTCCATGTGATTATGTTATGTATATTGTTTGTAAATGGAAATATTTTTACCTAAAACTTACGGGCCATTTTTAGTAGTAAGTTGGATGTATCTACAGCATTCTTCTTTGTTTGAATTTGTTTGTGGTTTTTTTTTTTATTTATTTAAGAAATTAGCATTCTTTTTAAAAGTACACAATATTTCAATGTGTGAAAGAAGCATTCTTTTTTCAAGTACGTCACTACTGATAAATACTTAGATTGCCTTCAGCCTTATGCTATTAGAAACAGTGCTGCAATGACTTGCTTGTAACTACATCCAAATTCATTTGTTTAAATATTGTAAGAATAAAGTTCCTGAAAGTAGAATTGCTGAGTCTAGGATGTACCTTTAAAATTTTGGTGTTTGTATATTGTGAGATTGTTAAGTCTCATCTCTATCATCATAGCCTATTCTGTGAAACCTTTTCCAAGGTGTTTTCATCTGCCTTCACATTGCCCTGCCGAACTGGATTATAGTTTACTTTTAGTGACTTATTCTCAAGATTGATTTCTCGAGTAGAAGAAGCAAATCTGGAATTTTTTTTTTTTCCTGCAAAAAGCTTTATTGTTTCCATTTGGTCTAGGCCTTGGGAGAAGTCTCTGGGATGGTTAAGAAGCCACCTTGGGGCTGCACGGAGAGACCCAGGCAGATATCTCAACACCAGGGAGATGCCAGAGCGGTCCCTCAAAGGCACCTGGGCTCCAGAGGATCCTGATTGTGCTTGAAAAATCTGTATTTCCTTTAATAGATAAGGTCGTATTTAAATAGCATTAGTTAATGTTTGTTGATTATGTGTTTACCTAGGAAAACTCTTTTTTTTTTTAAGATTTTATTTATTTTTTAACAGAGAGACAGAGATCACAAGTAGGCAGAGGCAGGTAGAGAGAGAGGGGGAAGCAGGTTCCCTGCTGAGCAGAGAGCCTAATGCAGGGCTCAATCCCAGGAGTCTGGGATCATGACCTGAGCTAAAGGCAGAGGCATAACCCACTGAGCCACCCAGGCACCCCAGAAAACTCTTTTATAAAGGGTGCCTGGGTGGCTCAGTCGGTTAAGCCTCTGCCCTGCCTTCGGCTCAGGTCATGATCCCAGGGTCCTGGGATCGAGCCTCCAATCCAGCTTCCTGCTCTGTGGGGAGCCTGCTTCTCCAGCTCCCTCTGCTTGCCACTCCCCCGTTTGTGTTCGCTCATTCCTGTGCATGCTCTCTCTCTATCATATCAATAAAATGTTTTAAAAAAAAGAAAACTCTATAAAGTAAATGCAGATTACTTTTTGTTTATTGGCTTAAAATCAATTATAGGATGAATTCAGTATTTTCTGTTTGGGGGGTAGGGGTAGTAAGGAATAGGTGAAAGGAATTAACATTTATATACTTTTTTGCCCAATGCTAAACTAGATGTATATGTATGATAATTAATTTTCATAGCACGTGAAGATGTAGGTGTAATCATCTTTTTTTTTTTTTTTGAAGATTTTATTTTTTTAAGTAATCTCTACAGCTAGCATGGAGCTTGAACTTACAACCCTGAGATCAAGAGTCTCATGCTCTACCGATTGAGCCAGCCAGTGCCTCTATATTCATCCATTTTTAATAGAAAAACTGAGGCTCATAAATCTTGCCTAAAATCCATTCATATTATGTGACAAAGTCTTGATTAGAATCCACGTCTTTGGGGTGCCTGGATGGCTCAGTTGTTAAGTATCTGCCTTTGGCTCAGGTCATGATCCCAGAGTCCTAGGATTGAGCCGGCTTTTGGGCTCCCTGCTCAGCGGGAAGCTTGCTTCTCCCTCTCCCACTCCCCTTGCTTGTGTTCACTTTCTTGCTGTCTCTCTCTGTCAAGTATAAAATCTTAAGGAAAAAAAAAAAAAAAAAAAAAGAATCCAAGTCTCTGCTCAACTTAAGGGCCAATGGTAACAGTTGTGTAAGTTGTAGTTAGGCCCCCAACTATTCAATAGCAATTTGTTAAATAGCAAATACTGCCATGCTAGTCTGATGACATGAGCTGACTTACTAATCTAACCATTGTCTATGTTTGCTTATGATCACCGGCTTCCAAAAGGATCTCTGGTGATCATTTTAAAATATTTATATGGAAATACATAATTTGAGTATGACTGCTGTGAATACATTTCTCCTGTCCCCATCTCAGGAAGAACAGTTTCTCTCCTGAATACCCTGCGCAGCTGGAAACACATTCCCCGACTCTCCTCTGCTCCCTTGGCAGAAGGACAGGGGAGAAGCGAGAGTTCTCTGTGGGAAATAACTGCCCCACCCACAGAGTGGTCTCGGCCTCATTTTAGGGATTTTACTCTTGCAGCTGCCAGGCTATTGATAAAAGCTTGTCATACAATTCCTGAGGCATACCTCTACCCAGGGTGCTATTCCTTTAACTTTTCTCTTATGTAAGAGCAGATAAAAGTCTTTTTATTTTTTTTAATAAAAACTAGTTGTCTTTTTTGATATTATACAATTATGTTTAGTTTTGTTTTTGTTTTGTAAAGGTTGTCTTTATTTCCTCACATCTTTGTAAATGTTGATCTTTCCACCCAGGCCGTCACCGATGGGTTATATACACTACTGAAATGAATGGCAAAAACACATTTTGGGATGTGGATGGAAGCATGGTGCCCCCTGAATGGTAAACCAGTCAACACTTTCTTTTATTTGGCTTGGCAGTATTTGTTTCATGACACAAATATTTACTGAATATCTGTTTATAAACCAGTTAGTGGTGTTCTGAAAGTGTCTGTCCCAGGTATGGTGAATGTGTAATAAATAACCTTAAAACTTTGTGTCTTAAAGCAGTGAGTATTTATCTCTCATAGTTTTTATGGGTCAGGAGTTCAGGCAGTATATAGTCAGCTTATCTCCACTCCACAGGGTCAGGTAGAAGACTCAGAAGCTGGAATGCAGAATCACCTGAAGACTTGTTCATTCGGTATCTGGAGGTTGGTGTTGGCTGTCAGCTGGGGGCATCACTGGGGCATTGGATTGGAACACCCTCAGGTAGCTGGGCTTCCTCAGGCAAGTTCTCTAGAGAGAGCACTTGGCAAAAGCCCTGTTGCCTTTACTGACTTAGTCTTGGAAATCATCCAGTATCATTTCTGCACCTCAGTGGTTGAGGCAGTTAGAAAACGGTGTCTAAGCTTAATGAAAGAGAACATAGACCCTATCTCTTCATGGAGGCATGTCAATATCACATTATATGTTGGCATATATAATTGTATGGCTGTCTTTGGGGAAAAACAGTATGCCACATTATCACCTGGCTATGGGTGAAGGGAAAAGGAAAAAGAATTCTGACTCTGAATATTTGGCAATGTGACTTCATGCAAGTTCCTTAATCTTTCTGGGGTTTAGTGTTCTCTTCTAAAATGAGAGCCCTCAAATTCCTTAGGTCTCTAGAAACTAATTTTGTAATATACCTATTTTGACATTGAATTCTAAATGCTCTTACTTGAATTATCAAATTTTATATAAAATATTTCAAAGCAGAGTGCTCAAATCTTTTTCATCGACACAGTTAAACTGGGTACCTGTTACCGTCAGTCTAGAAATTTTCACCAAAAGCTAGAATTAAGTAGATTAGGTTAACTGTGACATTTTATTTTAGTTGGATTTGAGCATCAGAAAGAGTTTCAGGCTCTCTTGAGTAGAAACTGGAATTATCTCATTATCTCAGAGTATTCATTTTATTTCTGCAGACTCAATTAGAAATCCAGGCATGTAACATAAGTGGGTGAAGTTCAGCGTGAGACAGTTGGGAATAGTGGGGACTATAAAGGGCTGAAAAGCACATACTCTGTCAAAGAGGGCAGCAGTGCTGTTCATCACCCCTAGTTCCATCAGCTGAGAATTCAACCAGTGGTTTCTATATACGATTTTTCAAGAGAAAGTGGAAATGTGTATTTCATTGGGACTTTTGTTTGTCTGTTTAAGATTTTTAATTTATTTTTGCGAGAGAGAGTGTGTGTGCTCACAAGCATGAGCCGGGGAAGGGGCAGAGGCAGAGGGAGAAGCAGGCTCCCTGCTGAGCAAGGAGCCTGATGGAGGACTGGATCCCAGGACCCTGGGATCATGACCTGAACTGAAAGAAAGACATTTCACCAACTGAGCCATCCAGGCGCCCCACAAAGGAAAAGTTCTTCCAGGAAATTAAAAGTGCTACTCCAGTGAACACAAGCACGGTAAGAAAGTGCCGATATGGAGAAAGTTTCAGTATTCTGGCTAGAAAAGCAAACCAGCCACAGCATGCTAAGCCAAAGCCTAATCCAGAGCAAGGCCCTAACTCTGTCTAATTCTCTGAAGGCTAAGGGAGGTGAGGAAGCTGTGGAAGAAAAGTGAAGCTAGCAGAGTTTGGCTCATGAAGTTTAAGGAAAGAAGCCATCTCCATAACATCGAAGTGCAAGGTTAAGCAGCAGGTGCTGATGGAGAAGCTGCAGCAAGTTCTCCAGAAGACCTAGCTAAGGTAATTAGTGACGGTGATTACAGATGTTCCATGTACACGGAACAGCCTTCTATTGGAAGAAGATGCCATCAAGGACTTTCATAGCTAGAGAGAGGTTAATACCTGGCTTCGAAGCTTCAGAGGATAGGCTGGCTCTTTTATCACGGGCTAAGCCAGCTGGTGATTTTTCAGCTGAACCCTGTATTCACCCACAGTTCAGAAAATCCCGTGGCCCTTAAGTCTGATAAATCTACCTGTGCTCTATCAGTAGAACAACAAAGCCTAAAGGACAACACATGGTTTACTGAATATTTGAAGCCCACTGTTGAGACCGACTGCTCAGAAAAAAAGATTACTTTCAAAATACTGCTGTTTACTGTTTACTGCACCTGCTCACCCGGGAGGTCTGGTGGAGATGGACAGTGAAGTTCATGTTGTTTCATGCCTGCTGACACGGCATCTTTTCTCCAGCCCACAGATCAAGGAGCAAGTTTGATTTTCAGGTCTCTTTTGAGAAATACATTGCGTAAGGCTGTAGCTGCCACAGGTAGTGATTGTTCTGATGGATCTGGGCAAAGTAGATTGAAAACTTTACCAAAAGGAGTCAACATTCCAGATGCTATTGAAAGCATTTGTGATGTCATGGGAAGAGTTCAAAGTATCAACATGAACAGGAGTTCGGAAGAAGTTGATTCCAGCTTATTGCTCATGGATGATTTTGAGGGTTCAAGACTTCAGTGGATAAAGTAACAATGGAGCTTAATGTAGAAATAGCAACAACTAGACTGAGAAGTGGAGCCTGAAGATGCATCTGGATTGCTGCAGTCTCGTGATGGAGCTTGAACAGTTGGGAGGAGTTGCTTTTTATGGATGAGCACATAAAGTAGGGTTTTTGTTTTTTTAAAGATTTTATTCGTCTATTTGATAGCGAGAGAGCACAAGCAGGGAGAACAGTAGAGGGAGAGGGAGAAGCAAGCTCCCCGCTGGGCAGGGAGCCCAATGCAGGACTCAGTCCCAGGACCCTGAGATCATGACCCTAGCCGAAGGCAGACAGCTAACCATCTGAGCCATCCAGGTGCCCCATAAAGTAGTCTCTTGTAGAATCTACTCCTGGTGGAGATGCTGTGAAGATTGTTGAAATGACAACAAAGGATTTAGAATATTAGATAAACTTGATTGATAAAGCAGTGGCAGGTTTGAGAGGATTGACTCCACAATTTTGGAAAAGTTTTACTCTGACTAAATGCTGTCAAACAGCATTGCATGCTATGGAGAAATTGTTCATGAAAGGAAGAGTTCATTAGTGCGGCAGACTTCATTGTTGTCTGATTTTAAGAAATTCCCACAGCCACCTCACCACCCTGGTCAGTCAGCAGGTGTCAAGCTCAAGGCAAGGCCCTCTACCAGCAAAAAGATTAAAACTCCCTGAAAGCTCAAAACAAAACAAAACCCTTCCTAAAAGCTCAGATGATGGTTAGTATTTTTAGCAATAAAGTATTTTTAAATCAAGTCATACGTTGGGGTTTTGTTTTTAGACACACTGCTGTTGCACATGTAATAGACTATAGTACAGTATAAACATAACTTTGACATGTACTGAAAAACCACAAAACTCATTTGACTTGCTTTATTGAGAATTTGCTTTACTGTGTTAGTCTGAAACCAAACGTGTGATTTCTCTGAGGTATTTCTGTATTGGATTATATCTTTATAATAAAACTTAGTGGCTCTTAAAGTGAGAAAGCAGCAGTGATGTTACATTTGAGGCTGGATTTTGTGCTCTTTTTATTTGTTTTTTAAGATTTATTTACTTAGGGACGTCTGGGTGGCTCAATCAGTTAAGCGTCAGCCTTCAGCTCAGGTCATGATAATCAGGGTTCTGAAATCAAGTCCCACGTCAGGCTCCTTGCTCAGCAGGGAGCCTGCTTCTCCCTCTGCCTGTTGTTCCCCCTGCTTGTGCTGTCTCTCTCTTTCCAACAAGTAAATAAATAAAATCTTTAAAATACACACACAGACACGTAGACACACATATATACACACTCGCCCTACATTGGAATCAAATATTAAAAAAAGATTATGTGAGAGAGAGAAGGAACGTGCACACATGTGTAGGGGGAGGGGCAGAGGCAGAGGCAGAGGGAAAGAGGGAGGCTCAAGCAGACTCCCTTCTGAGCAGGGACCCCAGCTCTGTGCTGTGACTCTGAAATCATGACCTGAGCCAAAGTTAAAGAGTCAGATGCTTAACCTACCAAGCCACCCAGGCGCCCCTGGGCTCTTTTTAGTGGGCAGTAGTAATAGCCTGTGATTTTGTGGTTCTGTTAAGGTCTGAAGGGCTGTGATTTTAGGTCAAGAGCTGTCTACTTTCTCTGAAGGGGCATTTTATATGTCAGGGGCACTATTTGAATCCCAGGTCTCAAAGTGGAATTTGGTTTTAGGAGGTAAGGTGTCCTACTTACTTGTTCAGTTGATTATTTGGGGGACGGTGTTGGTCCTGGGAGGATGCAGAAGGCCTGTGGCCTGTCTTGTTCAGATCTAAGATGGATTGAGATCTGTCACCTTCAAAGCACTCAGCATTTACATCGGTGCTCATATACTGTGTTTTGGGAGACTGGGGAGGTGGGGACAGGGGGAGACTGATTTAAATTATGTGATGAAACACATTTAAAATGATAAAGTAGTAAAAAAAATATGAAAAGATAAAAGTACTAAAATCAGCCAAGAAAGTTCTTTTGTATGATCTGAGATCACACAAAAAAGAAGGTTCAAAGCTGTAGAAGATAACATCTCTCCAGCAGGAGCCTGAGGGCAGTTGAGGATCTAGAGCTGAATTTCTTTGTGAAGAGGATCCTCCTAAGGGCTGAGTACCTTTGATGACCCTTGCTTGTAAGGGGAGCTTAAAGTCTTATGATGTAGGGAGAAGTGCTGTTGGACAAGTTTAGCTGTTTGTTGCTCAGACGCCCCCTTTGCTGAGTGTAATACACTGTGGAATTCTAAATCCCTGGATTCTTACAACCTTTGATCTATGAAAAAATTTGAAGTTGGGTTGATTCATCTTTAGAGAGCCAGGTATTATCTTATATATAAAGTAGTGAATAACAAACACAGTTTATCATCGTTATTCATTCAAATAACTATTGCATGCTTACCAGGTGCCAAGAACTATTGTAGGCACTGGGAATACAACAGTAATACAACAAAGTTCTTGCTCCCATTGCGGGGAAGGCAGGAAAACAAAAGGGTTCTGTATATGTCAGGCAGTGATAAATGCAAGGAAGAAAACACGAAGCTGGTGTTCATAAGGGGGTAAAGCACAATGGGAAGTTCCGGTGGCTGTTTTATTTGGAGGTTAGGGAAGGCTTCTTTGAGAAACTGACATTAGAAGAGAGGAGGGAGAGAGCCGGAGAAGTGCTGTGGGGGGTGAAACGGGGGTGGGGGTGGCGGTGGAGAGCTCCAGGCAGCAGGAACCACAGGGCAAAGGCCTGTGTGTTGAGATTTATTTGCTTGTACTCAAAGAACAGCAATATGGCTAGTTTGGCTGGAATTGAACAAGTGAAAGGAAGACTTTAGGTAATGAGGTGGGAAAACTAGCTAGAGCCTAGGTATGTAGATGTGGGGAGCCACGGTTTTCTGGCTTTTTATCTAAGTTTCTTTGAAAGTCACTGGAAGGTAAAGTAGGATGTGATCTGTTTTACAATTTTTTTTTAAAGATTTTATTTATTTATTTGAGAGAGAGACAGTGAGAGAGAACATGAGAGGCGAGAAGGTCAGAGGGAGAAGCAGACTCCCCATGGAGCTGGGAGCCCGATGCAGGACTCGATCCCGGGACTCCAGAACTGTGACCTGAGCCGAAGGCAGTCGCTCAACCAACTGAGCCACCCAGGCGCCCCTGTTTTAAAATTGGGAACAGTCCTAAACTTTCTGAGAAGTTACAAGTATCTGAATCATTTCAAAGTAAGTTGCCAAAGGGATGACCTGAATACTCACATGTGTGATTCCTACAAACAAGGATATTCTCCGTAACCACAGTTTACCCATCAAAGGCAGAACATTAACAGTGGTATACGACTACTGTCTAGTCTTCAGACCCCATTCCATTTTCATCACTTTGCCAACAAGGTCTCTGATAGCCAGAGGATATAATCGTGCATTTCATATGGATCTCATTTCTCTCTCGTCTCACTCTAGATTTGTTCCTTAGCTTTTCTTTGATTTTCATGATCTTAATACTTTTGAAATTTGCAGGCCAGTTATGTCGTAGAAAGTCCTTCAGTGTGGGTCTGTCAGTCTAGTCTCATGGCTACATTCAGGCTTTGTATCTTCAGCAGGAATATCACAGAAGCCATGTCATGTTCTTGTTGCATTCTGTTAGGTGGCACCCTATATTTGTCATATTAGTGATGGTAAGTTCTCTCACTTGAGTAATTCAGGGTGGTTTTTCCTTTTTAAAGTTTTGGTGGTTCTGCCAGGTTTTTCCTTTCTAAAGTTTTCCCTTTGCAATTAATTAGCATTTTGTGTAGAGGTACTTTGAAGTTATATAAGTATCCTATTCCTCATCCCATTATATAAGTCTACTCATTTATTTATGTCCATATGAA
Source organism: Mustela nigripes (assembly GCF_022355385.1). NCBI lineage: Eukaryota > Metazoa > Chordata > Mammalia > Carnivora > Mustelidae > Mustela > Mustela nigripes. The sequence goes on from NC_081562.1 coordinate 25,388,887, forward strand.
CTCCCCTCCTAATAGTCGGTTATAGGGGCACCTGGGTGGCTCAGTTGGTTAAGCATCTGCCTTCGGCTCAGGTCATGATCCCAGGGTCCTGAGATGGAGACCTGCGTCGAGTTCCCCACTCAGTAGGAAGCCTGCTTCTCCCTCTCCCTTTCTCTCTCCAGCCTGCTTGTGTTCTCTCTCTCTCGTTTGCTCTTGGTCTCTCTCTTTCTGTCTCAGCTAAATAAATAATAACATAAATAATGTATAATATAAATATAAATAATAAACAATAAAAATAAATATATAATATAAATAATAAAATCTCTAAAAATAATTATACCGGGTTACTATATTTGTTCCATTTATTTATTCATTCATTCATTCATTTGTTTTTCCACTCCACTTATTTTGCTTATCGCCATATCCCCTCTCCTCTGGAAACCATCAGTTTTCAGTATTTATGGGTCTATATCTGCTTTTTATTTTATTTATTTGACAGACAGAGATCACAAGTAGGCAGAGAGACAGGCAGAGAGAGAGGGGGAAGCAGGCTCCCTGCTGAGCAGAGAGCCCAATGCGGGATTCGATCCCAGGACTCTGGGATCATGACATGAGCCAAAGGCAGAGGCTTTAACTGAGCCACCCAGGCGCCCCTGGTTTGTTTTTTATATGTTTTGTATGTTTGTTTTATGTAAAATCATATATTTGTCATTCTCAGTGTGACTTATTTCGCATAGCACAGTACCCTCTGGCCATCCACATGTCACAGATGATAAGATCACATTCTTGTTTATGACTGAGTAATATTCCACTGTATATGTACACCACTTCTTCTTTATCCATTCATCTCTGGGTGGGCACTTAAGTTGTTTCCATGTCTTGTCTATTGTAAACAATGCTGCAGTTAACATAGGGGTGCATATATTTATTTGAATTAGTGTTTTCGTTTTCTTTGGGTAAATATGCAGTAGTGGAATTACTTGATCATATGGTAATTCTAATTTTAATTTTTTGAGGAAACTCCAGTCTGTTTTTTGCTGTAGTTGCACCAATTTCATTCCTACCAACAGTGCACAAGGATTTTTTTCTCTGCCTCACCAACACTTGTTATTTCTCATCCTTTTGTTGCCGGCCATTCTGACAGCTATAAGGTGATGTCTCATTGTGGTTTTGATTTGCGTTTCCCTGATGATTAGTGATGTTGGATATCTTTTCCTGTATTTGTTGACTGACTGTATGTCTTTGGAAAAATATCAGTTCAGGTCCTCTGCCCATTTTTTTAAAAAGACTTTTCTTATTTATTTGTGACAGAGAGAGAGATCACAAGCAGAGAGGAGAGGCAGAAGGAGAAGCAGACTCCCCACTGAGCAGAGAGCCTGACTCAGGGCTCAGTCCCAGGACACTGGGATCATGACCTAAGCTGAAGGCAGATGCTTAACTGATTGAGCCACCCAGGCGCCCTCTCTGCCCATTTTTTTTTTCTTTTTGAGATTTTATTTATGAATTTGAAAGAGAGAAAGAGCATGAGCAGGGGGAGAAAGAGAAGCAGACTCCCTGCTGAGCTGGGAGCCCAATATGAGGCTCAGTCCCAGGCCTCCGAGATCATGTCCCAAACAAAAGGCCGTCACTTAACTGACTGAGCCACCCAGGTGCCCCTGCTCATTTTTTAATCAGATCATTTGGGGTCTTTTGGTGTTGAGTTATATACATTCTTTTTTTTTTTTTTAAGATTTTATTTATTTATTTGACAGATCACAAATAGGCAGAGAGGCAGGCAGAGAAAGAGGGGGAAGCAGGTTCCCCGCTGAGCAGAGAGCCTGATGCGGGACTCGATCTCAGGACCCTGGGATCATGACTTGAGCTGAAGGCAGAGGCTTTAACCCACTGAGCCACCCAGGTACCCTGAGTTGTATACATTCTCTATATATTTTGAATATTAATCCCTTATTGGATATGTCATTTACAAATACATTCTCCCATTCTCTAGGTCACCTTTTTGTTTTCTTGATGGTTTGCTGTGCAAAAAACTTCATTTTGGTGTAGTCCTAATGGTTTAATTTTGCTTTTGTTTCCCTTGTCTTAAGGGACATGTCCATAAATATGTTGCTAAGGGCAATGTCCAAGCGATTACTGTCTATGATTTACATTTTTAAAGCATCTCTGCCATTGCTGTGAAGAATGAGGAAAGGGGCAGTGTGGAAACAGGCTTATCGCTTAGGCAGCTGTTGTATGTAGTTGTCTGGGCAGGAGATGTTGGAGGTTGGACTAAGGTGCTAGTGATGCAGCTTGTGAGTTTTGGGGTACTAGTTATCCATTACTGTATAACAGACTATCCCAAATTTAGCTTAAAACAATAAACAGTATCTCACAATTTCTGTGCTTAAGGAACTGAGTGCCACTTAGCCAGATGCATCTGGTTTAGGACCTTTCACAAAGCTACACTCAGGATACCATTTGGGGCTGCAGTCCCCTCATGGTTTGATTTTAGTCAAATTCATTCACATGGCTGTCGGCAGACCTCCAGGATTTGCTCCTGTGCTCACTCTTGTGGGCCTCTCCACAAGGCCATCTTTGGACATGGCTTCCTGAGAGCAAGTAAAGAGATCACCTGAGATGAAAGCCACAGCCTTCTGTGTATGAGTAGTTTTCTTTTCTTTTCTTTTTCTAAGATTTATTTATTTTAGAGAGAGAGCAGAGGGAGGGGCAGAACCGCCTGAGCTACCCAGGTGCTGTTTTGTTTTGTTTTTTTTAATTGATGTGTAGTTAACACAGTATACGTTAGGCCCAACTTTTCTAAAACCTGATCTCAGAAGTGACATTCTACAGTTATGCTATATTTTAGTTATTAGAAGCGAGTCAGTAAATGCAGCCCATACTCATGGAGAGAGGATGAAAGGGGAAAAAAACTTCATTCAGTCTTTTCCTTCCTCAGTAGGGAGAAACCCTGTTCTTCCCTACCGTGTGTTTCTCTTGTGAGTCTCCTTGTACTACTTGTACAAAACTCTTCACTTCTGACACTTCTGGTCACCAAATGTGTTGAGATTTCACCTCACAATAAGTAAGTCTCTGACACCAGCTGGGCGTCCTAGAGTTTAACCCATTTTTGACACTGGAGATGGCTAGCATCCGATCCCATAGGCGAGGTTCACTTCCCACAAGACCATGCTCCTCTACCTCGTGTTCAGACGGTACTCTAACTTAGTGTCTGCTATTTTTTTGTTGTTGTTGTTACAGTACCTTTATTTTCTTATCGAAGTTCTATTCTCTTATAGGGTCAGCAGTGAGATTTTAAATTTCTTTTTCAGGAGTTTATATTAGCTTAACTTGACTGAACAGAATACTCAGTTGTCGGTAGATTACAAATAACTGTTTTATACCACTTTTGACTATCCTCAATTTTATCTTTGTTCTAAATTAGCTAATTGCCACCATCTATATTGCAATGCATAAAAATCTTTATTTTTTTAAGATTTTATTTATTTATTTGACAGACAGAGATCACAAGTAGGCAGAGAGGCAGGCAGAGAGAGAGAGAGGAGGAAGCAAGCTCCCCTCTGAGCAGAGAGCCTGATGATGCGGGGCTCGATCCAAAGACCCTGAGATCATCACCCAAGCCGAGGCAGAGGCTTTAACCCACTGAGCCACCCAGCCGCCCCTAAAAGTCTTTATTTTTATGGTAGTTAGCTTTTGCATAGAGTTAAGCAACTAATAAACCAAGTAAGTAATTAGTATCTGCATGAAATTTGACAAGGTAAGATGGTGGAGTGTAAATTGGCAGAAAGTTCGGGCTCTTTTATATATAATAGTATAAAATTATTATTTCTACTTAGTTGAAACAAAGATGCTTTTTTGTAGTTTGAAGTATTGGAACCCTAAAATCCTTTAAATCAAGTTAAAACAAACAAATATGGCTTGCCTAGATTTTTCTCTACCGTTTGTATACTCTTTACCCACTTGGTGGCACCTTATGTTCATTTCTAAGTAACGTCTTCTCTCCGTTAGTGTAGTGCAGCCACTATCTCCTGGTATATTGATTTTTCTTACTAAGACTAATGGTTAAATTACTGAAGTAATACATAAATACATTCTTTTAAAAATAATAGCATATGTTGAAAATTTCCTTTTTTTAACAGAAAATAATTTTGTTCTTGAAGATTTTTGCTGTGCCGTGGTGGAATGAAATGTTTCCCGCCTCTGAGAATACCTTTTCCTTATGGTCAGCTTTTTTTCAGTTACCATCTGATGTTCTGGATGCCTTTTGTGGAAAAGTGGGGTACAAGTTGGGATGGCTTGGGGGTAGGAATCAAGGCTGCTTCGGAGGTTTTGAGCTTGAGAGGTTGGGTAGATGGTAGTACCATTCATTGAGATGGGGAGACCGGGGGAAGGGTCGGATGGGCAGTGGAGGGTTGCAATCAGAAGCCTCCCTTTTGGATGTAGTAAGTTTGAGATAACCATCAGAGAATAAATCTGTCTAGTGAACATATAGGTCTGGAGTTTGGGACAAGGTCAGGCTAGCAAAGAAGAATGAGAAGTAGGCGCCTGGGTGGCTCAGTGGGTTAAGCCGCTGCCTTCGGCTCAGGTCATGATCTCAGGGTCCTGGGATCGAGTCCCGCATCGGGCTCTCTGCTCAGCAGGGAGCCTGCTTCCCTTCCTCTCTCTCTCTGCCTGCCTCTCAGTGTACTTGTAATTTCTCTCTGTCAAATAAATAAATAAAATCTTCAAAAAAAAAAAAAAGAATGAGAAGTAGCTAGGCGAGAGTAGCATTTCAGCAAAGGTAAGAAGGCTAGCCATACTGATTGTTGCTGAGAGATTACATAGGATAAGGATAGAGAAGTGTCCCATTTGATTTGGCAATATGAAATTTATGGAATTTGTTCTTCAGAATGTGAGAGATCATGGGGTATTGGTTCAGTGGTTGAGCATCTGACTCTTAATTTTGGCTCAGGTCATGATCTTAGGGTATGGGATGGAGCCCCTGGCTCCACACTGAGCGTCTGCTTGAGGATTCTCTCCCTCTCCATCTGCTCCTCCCACTGCCCACATAAGCCTCTCTCTCGCACTCTTGCTTTCAAATAAGTAAATAAATAAATCTTTAAAAAATAAATAAATAAAAGAATGTGAGAGATCGGGGTGCCTGGGTTGCTTACTTGGTTGAGTGTCTGACTCTTCATCTCCATTTGGGTCTTGATTTTAGGATTGCAGGTTCAAGAAAAAATCTGAGGGATTGGAAAAGTTTAAAGAATTTGGCAGGGAGCAGAGATAATCTACATAGCCCCCTATGAGACAGCCGCTGTCAACATTGGGCATATTTCCTTTAGTCCTTCTAAATAATTTTTTAATGTAATGGCTCATAATCATTCAAAGTTTTTTTCCTTAGTATTATAGGCAATTTTCCGTGTTCTTAAAACAATCAGTGCAATCACTGTTAATTTTTTTCTAATTAACTGTATAAAAATATACAGTTGTTGTAGAAAACCTGGACAATCCAGAAATATATGAGGTAGAAACAAAAATTCTGATTCCTTGGGCGCTTACGTAAGCATCTGCCTTCTGCTTAGGTCATGACCTGAGGTTCCCCGGATTGAGCTTCAAGTCGGGCCCCCTGCTCAGCAGGGAGTCTGCTTCTCCTTTTCCCTCTGCCCCTCCCTCCTGCTCTTGCTCTCTCTTTCTCTCTTTTTTTCTTTTTAACACTTTCTTTATTTGACAGACAGAGATCACAAGTAGGCAGAGAGGCAGGCAGAGACAGAGGGGGGAAGCAGGCTCCCTGCTGACCCAAGAGCCCAGTGCGGGGCTTGATCCCAGGACCCTGGGATCATGACCTGAACTGAAGGCAGAGGCTTTAATCCACTGAGCCATCCAGGCACCCCTCTCTCTTTCTCTGAAACAAATAAGATCTTTTAAAAACCCACAAAACTCTTAATTCCTTGGCCCAGAAATAAGCACTGGTAATGTTTCATTCATTGATTGAATATTTGAGGGTTTGCTTTTGAATAGGGGAGGAATAATTTTTTTTTTTTTAGGGGAGGAATAATTTGAAAGGATCATAGTGTATCTAATATATTAATCGTATTCTCTTTAGAAGAAGTTTTGTTATTATAACTAAATATAGATATGTATATGTAAATATATATATACACACACATATATATCTTCAATATACATAACATTTTGTTTGCCGTTCCCCTCTTCTCACTTAATAAGTCACAGACTTTTGGGGCACCTGGGTGGCTCAGTGGGTTAAAGCCTCTATCTTTGGTCATGATCCTGGGGTCCTGGGATTGAGTCCGGCATTGGGCTCTCTGCTCAGCAGGGAGCCTGCTTCTCTGTCTCTCTCTGCCTGCCTCTCTGCCTACTTGTGATCTCTGTCTGTCAAATAAATAAATAAAATCTTTTTTTTTTTTTTTTAAAGATTTTATTTTTTTATTTGTCAGAGAGAGAGGAGCGAGAGTGAGCACAGGCAGACAGAGTGGCAGGCAGAGGCAGAAGGAGAAGCAGGCTCCCTGCCAAGCAAGGAGCCAGATGTGGGACTTGATCCCAGGATGCCAAGATCATGACCTGAGCTGAAGGCAGCTGCTTAACCAACTGAGCCACCCAGGCGTCCCTAAATAAATAAAATCTTTAAAAAAAAAAAGAAAAAGAAAAAAAGAAAGTCACAGACTTTCCCCGATTTCACTAAATATTCTACTTGTCAGTTTGAGGTTTTTAGTGTCTGAGAGGCTTTTGATGTATAAAGGATTAATGGAAATTTGGGTTTAAAGTTAATATGCTGTTTATTACAGCTGAAATTTTTATCACAATTTTTTAGTTTTTGCTTTAATTTCAGTTAGTTAACACGCAGTGTTATGTTAGTTTCAGGTGTACAAAATAGTGATTCAGCACTTGCATACATCCCCGGGTGCGCACGACAAGCGCACTCCTTGATCTCCATCACCTATTTTGCCCATCCCCACATCTCCCCTCTGGGAATCATCAGATTCTTTTCTATTATTAAGAGTTACAACTGCAGGGACTCCTGGGTGGCTCAGTCAGTTAAACGTCTGCCTTTGGATCAGGTCATGATCCCAGAGTCCTGGGATCGATCGAGTCCCACATGGGGCTCCTTCCTCAGTGGGGAGCCTGCTTCTCCCTCTGCCTACTGCTCCCCGTGCTTGTGCACGCACACACACCGTCTCTCTCTCTCTCTGAGAAATACATAAATAAAATCTCAAAAAAAGAAAGTTACAGCTGCAATTTTTAAAACCTAGTTCTTTAAGTCTTGAGGTCCAATTTATAAGTAGGATAACAAGGTTAGTAAATTGAACATTTTTGCATTAAAATAAAGAACAATTATTTTCTCTTATGTGATGAATTTTTGATAAATTATAATGGAAAGGATTAAAATCTCCTAAACAATTGTCTCCATTTGCAGTTTTTGTTAATTACATCCTTTTCAACATTTTAGGTCACATTTATAAATACAGTGTATTTTATTTTTTTCAATATCTTCAAATGTCCAACATAGATAGATGAACAGACCTATCAGGCAGAATGTTTCTAAGCTTTTCGATGACTCATGTTTAGCCAAGCCAGACGCTGAAGGGCCATCCTCACAAGTCTCCCTAATACCCAGTCTGTCAGCAGGTTCTTTGTTCTTGATTGCTGAATAGGTCCCACCTCGGATCATGATCTTTATCACTATTTCTTTGGTCCAAGTCACTGTTCTCTCTCTTTCCTGAAACAACTTTTTTTTTTTCTTAGCTATTTGCTTGTTTGTTTATTGAGAGAAGGAGAGAATCTTTTTTTTTTTTTAATCACAGTTTCTTTTTCTTTTTCAAGATTTTATTTATTTTTATTTGAAAGATAGAGATCACAAGCAGACAGAGAATCAGGCAGAGAGAGGAAGGGAAGCAGGCTCCCTGCTGGACCCTGGGATCATGACCTGAGCTGAAGGCAGAGGCTTTAACCCACTGAGCCACCCAGGTGCCCCGAAAGAGAGACTCTTAAGCAGGCTCGACCTTATGACCCTGAGATCATGACCTTAGCTGAAACTTTATCCTTTAATCTCATTTGCAGAGTTTTAAGACATAGAAATTTCAGTTTTTATGTAATAGAATTACACTTTTTTTTCTTTATGGCTTTTTGCTTTTAATGTTAATCTTAGAAATTGTTCTTCACATTTTCTAAATACCACTCTGTGAATATAAATATTCACTCACATTGTATCTGAGCAGCATTAATCTGTCTGGAATCTGTTTTGATACATGGTTTAGGAAATCTAACTTGATTTTTTCCCAACAGTATTAATCATTCTAGCATAATTTGTTGAGAAATACTTAGTTTCCCCAATAATTTGATATGCCAGGATCACCTTATATATACTTTCATCTGTTTGGGGAATTTTATTCTGTAGTATTATTGTACTTATTTTTTTAACTAGCTTTTATACTGATCTAATATTTGAGCCTTTAATGTCTAGTAATGCCAGCCTTTCCTGATAGTGGTGAGCTTTCAAAATTTTCTTGGGTAGACTTTCAGCTGATCCTTAGAATTATAATTGCCAAACCCTATTGGGACTTTGCTTCATATTGCATTAATTAAAAATAACACAGCTACTGAGCCAGCGAGATTTGAGTTGACTGTCTTGTAATGAACTATTTTTTTTTAAGATTTTATTTATTTGACAGATCACAAGTAGGCAGAGAGGCAGGCAGAGAGAGAGAGAGAAGAGGAAGCAGGCTCCCTGCTGAGCAGAGAGCCCGATGCGATTCAGGGCTTGATCCCCTGAGATCATGACCCAAGCCAAAGTCAGAGGCTTTAACCCACTGAGCCACCCAGGTGCCCCTATTTTTGTGGTTTTTTAAAGTGTAAAACTTATCATCCCTATCCTGGGGTTAGATGGATCTCAGGATTTTGGTGGATACTTAGATCCTATCATAATCCTAATCCAGTTTCATCTCTTGATTATAATTTTTGGACCAAAATGTTCTTTTCATCCATTGAGAAGTTGTGTTCAGGCCTCAGCTTTGTGCCATATGTGCTGTGGAATCTTGGGGAAGTCATTTCAATTCTGTTTGCTCAGTTTTAAAACATGAAGTACCAGGAGGGAGACAAACCATAAAGGACTCTTAATCTCACAAAACAAACTGAGGGTTGCTGGGGGGAGAGGGGTTGGGAGAGGGGGGTGGGGTTATGGACATTGGGGAGGGTATGTGCTATGGTGAGTGTTGTGAAGTGTGTAAACCTGGCGATTCACAGACCTGTACCCCTGGGGATAAAAATACATTATATGTTTATAAAAAATAAATAAAAATAAATTTTAAAAAATGATTACTGATAAAAAAAATGAAGTACCTACATTAGTATTAAATAAGTGACTGAATGGTGTTTATGGGCATAGTTCATAAACTAAAGTGGGAGAAGTTAATCATTTTAGTGTGATGTGTATTTTTACCTCAAAAAAATCACATTTTTCTTTAGTCTTTCATATATTTTTAAACATAATTTTATTTTTTAAGTAACCTCTACACCAACATGGGGCTCGAACTCACAACCCTGAGATAGTTATGTGCTCCACCAACTCAGCCAGCCAGATGCCCCTCATATCCATTTTTAGAAAAAATTGAAGAAAAAAACTTTGGAATTTTTATGTCCGGTGATGTTAAGTGAAAACATCTGAGAGGCACCTAGGTGGCTTAGTCGGTTAAGCACTTGCCTTTGGCTGAGGACGTGATCCCCAGGGCCTGGGATCGAGCTCCACATCATGCTCCATGCTCAGCAGAGGGTCTTTGTCTCCTTTTCTCTCTCCCTCTGCCTCTCCCCCTGCTCGTGCTCACACTGTCTCTCTCTCTCGAATAAAAGTAAAATCTTAAAAAAGAAAGAGAAGAGAAAAGGAAGAAAGAAGGAAAGAAAGCAAACATCTGAAACATGAACATTATGGTCAGAAGCCAGCCCAGCCTTGATTCTCAAAATTAATAATGTATATTATCCAAGGAGAAGCAAGATTCAAAACTGCCTAGATTTTTGTTACTGTTATTTTATTTTGGGGAATTTTCTGAAAGGGAAAATTAAACTTTCTTTGTTGTCAGTAACATTTTTTAATTAAATGAAGCTTCATCTGAAAAATACTATTTTAAAATTATAATGCCATTTTTACTTGAATAGGAGCAATTGTAGCTCCAATTAAATAACAGTAGCTAAACCAAAAAGAGATAAATCAGAAATTACATTAGAGAAGAAAACTTGTACAGATATGCCATAGTTGCAGGTGTTCAGGACCTGGCTGCTGTGGGCTGAGTCAAACCTGCAGGTGTCTCCAGAGCCTGGGCCCTCAGCGCCTGACCCTCCTCATTCCTGGAAGGACTGATGTTCCAAGGGATCCCTTGACACTTCTGGGCCTCCATGGGCTGCAGGTGGAGCAACCAGAGTAAAAGGACCACTTGAGAAAGGCTGGAAGTTGGACTTATATTGGCCAACATTTGCCAGTTGTGACCGTTTTCTTCTCTTAGCTTCTTGAGTTTTCTGTCCATCAACACCGCTGCCATATAGCTTTCTTGGGCTCTTTTCCCACGGAAGAGGATCTCCTTTTTACAGTAGGAAGTGTTTCTCTCCAGTTCTTTGCACATATCTTCCTCCATCTTCTTGTAGAGGTTGTGAATCTGATATGTGGAGTTCGTGTTTCCACACATGTTGGGAAGTTTCTTCTTTATTTCCAGGGGGTGTATTTCCTGCTCAGATCATTGTCCCTGAAGTTGCATGACATGTTCTTAATGTAATTTGAAGCTTCACCTGCTGAATCTCAATTTCAAGCTGTGAATTTTCACACTGCAAAGATGGCTTCCTCCATTTGGAAGCTTGTTTGTCCTGTAAGCTCTTCAGTCATTTGCTTTTCTGGTTATTTCTTGACTTTCCTCTTGAGAACTTTAAAGGCTCCATTGAAGTCCACGTCATCAGTGATACACTTCAGATCACCTCCGTCCAGGAGACAAGGTCGTTACCGTTTTCTGCCTCACTGTTTGGTCAGCTTCGCAGTTCATGTGATCCCAGTATGATGTCTAAGGGGACAAGGCAAAGGGATGGTCCTCAGCAGGTGTCCAGCCGTGGATGCTGAATGGCTGACGTTGTCTTTCAGTTCCTGTCCCATTTGTGCATCCAGCGGCTCCAGCCCTTCTTCCTCCTGATCCTTTCCCTGGACTCTGCTTCTATCTCACAGTTTCTTGGTGGAGCAGGTCCGGACTTCCTCAAAAATGAGTATTTTCATTTAAATCATCCATTATTTTCCTCTGAAGCTGTTCTCCATTCTCTGATGCCTTTTTTAAAATAAAGATTTTATTTATATATTTGAGAGAGCGAGCACGAGCAGAGGGAGAAGCAGATAGGGAGGGAGAAGGAGGCGGAAAGAATCTCAAGCAGAGCCTGCGCTGAGTGCTGAGTCCGGCACCAGGCTTTATCCCACGACCCTGGGATCATGACCTGAGCCAAAGGCGAACGCCCAACCTACTGAACTACCCAGGCATCCCCATTTGCAATGTTTTTTAAAAAATCTATTTTATGTGGCATATATTTTGATTTCTTAAGTTTCCTGTTAGGCTGTTTTATTCTTCACAAATAAATCTCTCCATTTTGTACTGTGAATGGTGGACAACCTCACACTGAGGAACTATTTAAATGAAGAAGAGAGAGTGTCCTTCCCTGTTCCTTGACATACTGTTCCTCTTAAACAACTGAAAATAGGATCAACCACTGATGGGATTTATTTCCATTTGGGTTATATTGTAATAGTGATTTAATATTCTTGTTTCCATTTATTTCAACACACTTCAATATATTTGAGTACTGGGTTTTTTTCTAAAATGTAATATATTTTCTTTATAAATATAATCTCTTTTGAATTTATAATTTTCCCCTTCCTGTCAGTTTTCTTACTACTTGGTCTCATTGACTCTAGCATCAAGTTTAAGCAGTTTTATATTTTGTCCTCCAAGAAAATAATGGTGATATAAAATTGAAGTGGGTTTAATGCCAGCTACAACATAGTTTTGTAAACACTGCTGTTAGGCCATTGACATCTTTAATTTATTGGAATAAAAATGACCCAGCTGAGTGTGCCCGGCTGGCTCATTTGGTAGAGCATGGGACTCTTGATCTCAGGGTTGTGAGTTTAAGCCCCAGTTTGAGAGTAGAGATAACTTAAAAAGTAAAAAATAACTTTTATGACCCAGCTGAAAATCTGTTTGTCCAAAACTCTTTGGTGTGGAAACCTAAAAGGTATGATTTATTTAGCCTCTATTTAATAACAACAGAAGGTTATATCAGCCTAGCAGATTATAAACATGTTCTTGTTTCTTATAGCTCTTCATATTACCATCATGAGAATAAATTGTCGCTTTTTCATTCCTTGACTTTTGCCTGTAGCCTTGCTGAATAAACATTTTCAGGGGCACCTGGGTGGCTCAGTCAGTTAAGCGTCTGCCTTTGGCTTGAGACATGGTCCAGGGTCCTGGGAAAAGCCCCATGTTAGCCACCCTGTTCAGTGGGGAGTCTGCTTCTCTCTCTCTCTCTCTGCCCCTCCCCCTGCTCGTGCTCTCTTTGACTGTCTCTCTCAAATAAAAAAATAAAATCTTTTTTAAAAAGTTCAGATTTTATGTATCATGGCAAAAAATATTTTTAGTTTTCTTGAGCTTTTTCTGTTTCTCCATGAGATCTTCAGTCCCTCACTTAAATAACTGAACAGATATATGTAAGATTTGGTCTCTGATTCCTTAAGTATCATTTTAATCTTCAAGAGTCTTGACAGCAAGTGACAGCAAAATTTCGAACAAGTTTTTCTATTACTCTATTAAAATAAATTGCTTAAGCTGCCTCGACAGGGTAAAAGTTAAATATCTCTGCTGTGCCTTAAACTTACGTAAAGCTCCTTCATGTGAGTATCAGCCTTGGTTTTGACCACTAATCCCTCCTTTGAGCGGCTAGTGGAGCCTGTCTTACTGCCATCATCTCAGAGGTTCAAAGCTCATGTTCATAGTCACAGTTTATTGGTCCAGGTCACTTTCAGTAATCCTGTTTCCGCCGGAGAATATGAGAGAGACGCCAGTCCACTGTGTGCAGACGTCTTCATTCTTTATTTTGTTAGCTGATCATGATGCGTCTTTTTCTTTAGACACAAATACAGCAACAACAGCAACAGTATCCTTGGTTTGGGCCAGTTTCCTAGCTATATCTATCAATTACTGCTAGCGAATATTCTTATACTTAAATAGCATCATAAACTTTTCTCATTAGCTTTAGTCTTAGTTATTTTATTGAGAGCTCCTCCATTTCCCTTTCCTCTATAGCTAGAAAGTCCAGGGGTTTTTTTGTTGTTGTTGTTGTTGGATTTTTTTCCCTTGAAGCCACATTTCTCTGTGTGCTCCCTCCCCTCACGCCCTTTTCCCATCACAGCATCCTGTCTCATGAGCTCCCGGCCTTGGGTGATCTGCTATGAATTCTCTCTGTTTCCTGTCCCATATAAATTGGTGTGGCTTCCTATTCAGCTCCACTCTTTGTCCATTGCCCTTTAGTCCTTCTTTCTCTGCCGTTAGCAGAAGCAGCATTGGTCTCTTTCCTTTCTACACCCATGTACCCAGCTTCCTTTGAAATTAAATTGTTAAACACTCAAAACTGAAATACTTGGGGACTTTAGGCTGTGATTTAATGTTTTTAATATAACAAGTTGTATGTTCTGTAAGATTCAGTCACAAGCTTGAATTTAAGGTGCTAGCAGAGACCGCTTCTTCAGCAGGAGCCTGGTTGAGTTTTAAGCTAGAGCTTCACCCGCAGAGCAGCCTCTAGTATCCGTCAGCAACACTGGGTGCAGCAGTTCTGAAATCCCTCCTTACATCTACAATTAGGACACTTATTTTAATCAATAGTAGCATGTGTCAATTGGCAGCATTTTTGTCTTAGAGATACATAAAATAATGTAGATCTTAAAAACGCTAGTGTCCTCAAGACACAGTAACAATAAAAGCAGTAGCTAACATTGTTGAGTACCTAGTGTGCACAGGAATTTTTCTAGGTACATTTAATCCCTATGCCATCCTTCAGAAGTCAGGATGCTCACATGAAAAAGCTAAGACGCCTGGGTGGCTCAGTGGGTTAAGCCTCTGCCTTCGGCTCAGGTCATGATTCAGGGTCCTGGGATTGAGCCCCGCATCCGGCTCTCTGCTCAGCGGGGAGCCTGCTTCCCCCTCTCTTTCTCTGCCTGCCTTTCTGCCTACTTGTGATCTCTCTCTCTCTCTGTCAAATAAATAAAATCTTTAAATAAAAGAAAGAAAGAAAAAGAAAAAGCTAAGACATAGCAGTTCAGCTTGAAGCTGAGATTTGAGCTCAAGCCACAGAGTAGCCGCAGAGGTGCCCGCTTCGCCTTCCTCCCACCACACTACTCTGCCTCTTGTAACTGTCTCTCTTTTCCTCTTTAAGGCATCGTTGGCTTCACTGTATGACCGATGATCCTCCAACAACAAAACCACCTGTTGCTCGTAAATTCATCTGGACAAATCATAAGTTCAATGTGAGCGGCACTCCAGAACAGTATGTACCTTATTCTACCACTAGAAAGAAGATTCAAGAGTGGGTCCCGCCTTCAACACCTTATAAGTAAAGACACTGGAGAACAGATCGAACATGTGAAATACGGGGCTGTCCATGTAATTGCACTTTTCCTGGTTACTGTTCACTTGATTAAAATTGTTTGATTAAGCAGTGTCTTTTGTGTCTTTTTGCCCTTTCTGTTGTTGTCCGTGAGCTGCAGAATGGAAGCTGACAAACAAGGGTCATTGAAGTAGACTTCTGCTGGGTGGTGCCCAGTTTACAGCTGCCCCGCCTCTCACCCCACCCCCGCCGCTGTAGTCACGTGATGTCTGTGCTCCTCGATCTGGCGATTGAGAGGGGAAGACCTAAAGCTGAGCTGAGCCGGCAGATTTTCTTGTGGAAATCTGCTACGCAATCTGCTACGCAAACAGAGGGACAGAGAGGCTAGCGTCCCCAGAGCTGGATGGCTTTATGGTAGCTCTCTGAGGAGGAGGTTATCAGAGATTTCTTATTTCTCGAGTTTTGGTCCTTTTGCAGTTTATTTGGACCCGTGAACTATCCCAGAAGCCATTCCTATATATTCTTATTTCCTTAAGCTAACTAGGGTCATTGATTTTGTTGTTGTGATGTTGCCTGCAAACAAAAGAACTTTAGTATCCAGGTTGGTTCCAGAGAATGGGTTGTAGGCAAAAGCCCTTCAGAGAAATGTGGGATCTCCAGAACTGGGTATCTGGGCAGGATGAAAGGCAGTCCCACACCCCCTCTGTATTCTGGGTAGAAAGCTAGTGGCTTCAGTAATCAGAAAGCCTATCAGGTTATATTGCCTCTAGTCCCCGGTTTCCGTGAGCCCCCAAGAAGATGGCCTTTGTTTTTTTTTTACATTTTTTAAAAATTTCTTTTCCGCGTAACAGTATTCATTGTTTTTGCACCACACCCAGTGCTCCATGCAATCCGTGCCCTTCTTAATACCCACCACCTGGTACCCCAACCTCCCACACACCCCCCACCCCTTCAGAACCCTCAGGTTGTTTTTCAGAGTCCATAGTCTCGCATGGTTCACCTCCCCTTCCAATTTCCCTCAACTCCCTTCTCCTCTCTAACTCCCCATGTCCTCCATGCTATTTGTTATGCTCCACAAATAAGTGAAACCATATGATAATTGACTCTCTCTGCTTGACTTATTTCACTCAGCAGAATCTCCTCCAGTCCTGTCCATGTTGCTACAAAAGTTGGGAATTCATCCTTTCTGATGGAGGCATAATACTCCATAGTGTATATGGACCACATCTTCCTTATCCATTCGTCCGTTGAAGGGCATCTTGGTTCTTTCCACAGTTTGGCAACCGTGGCCATTGCTGCTATAAACATTGGGGTACAGATGGCCCTTCTTTTCACTACATCTGTATCTTTACCCCAAAGATACAGAAGATGGCCTTTGGATACTTGTTAGCAGCCCCATAAAACAACTTAACGGTGATGGGGAAAAAATGCTGGGATTATGGAACCAGATGGTTGCTTTCAAGAGCACTGGATAACTTACAGGAAAAAATGAACTTCAATTCTCAAATCTCAACTCAAGACATTGGGTAAAACTCAGGGCATCTATATAACTTTGCTAACCTCTTCACATTTCTTAGATGAGAATTAAGAGAGCAAACTGACTATTAATACAAGGGACATCTAGAAGAAGCTAGTATATCAATGACTACACAATAGGGTTACCTGGGGTGTTTTGTTTGTTTGTTTTTAATAAAAAGGTCCAAGTTACTAAGTATCTCTGAGGTAGGATCCCAGCACAATGTTTTTTAAAGCTCCCCACTCTGTTCCCTACCGGATGAATTCATCTGCAGCCAAGGTTGTGAACTACTGAGTTAAAGAAATCAAGACACCAAAAATTATTCTAAAGCATTCTCGATCATAAGACACAGAAGTTTGCTCATGGCCTCACTGCTGTGTCTCCCTTATTAGCTGGATTAGGTTAAATTTGGTGCTCTCAGGAGATCACTGTATTATTCATTGTGCTTTGGTGGACAGCTTGTTGATTGATTAACGAAGAGCAGAACCGAGCACTAAAAGCTGGCCGCTGCTAGACTGGGGTTTCCTACGCTCTGTCCATCCACCACTTCACTAACTTTTCTGTCAGGGCCCAAAATTGCTTTCTAATGACATTAGGAAGAGATCACCCTTGTGAGCATTTAGAAGTTCTGTCCTGGCTGCTTCACTTTTGGCATCAGACATGCTGGAGGTTTACCTGTTAGAAGAAAATGGGGAGGGAGAGGGTAGAAAGAGGTGAGCGTTAGGAAATGGTCTGAGCTGCAGCAATCTCTGGCTATGGCTAAGTCATCTTAGGGCCCTTAGGAATGAGAGCACCAGGCATCTAGCTTACGTCTTAACCTGATTTTCTTTTAAGATTATTTATTTGAGAGAGAGTGAGAGAAAGCATGAGCAGGGTGGGGCAGGGGTGCAGAGGGAGAGGGAACTTGACGTGGGACTCGATCCTAGGACCCTAAAATGACTTGAGCCAAAGGCAGACACTTTAACTGAGCCACCCAGGCACCACCACCGACCCCCCAACTTTTTTTTTTTTTTTTGTAAACAAGGCAATGAACACTTGAATCAAGCTATAAGATCACAGTTTCTCTCTTAACTCCTGGACCTGAGCGAATTCTCAGGACCAGAACTCTTGACTTAGGGCTGTGCTCTAATAGTAGGTATATGCACCATGAATCTTCGAACCAGCTACTTCTTCAGGTGATGTATACTTGGAATAGAGAAATCTCTACAGTTTCCAGGATCAGTGAATATTTGCTCCAAGTTAGTACCAACTTTATGGGAGACTGAGAACCCTACGGCCCACTGCTCAGAATAGAGACTGGGGGAGGCAGATGGGCCCCTCATCTCACTGGAACATGGACTCTATTCCTCTCAGCCCATCCTATGGTTTATTTCCTCAGTCCTTCAGGGTCGATGGGATGGACATCCTTTGCACAACCTCCCCATTAAGTTCTGCCCTGAAGAGTAAGTGTTCTGTGGTGAAAGGCTAAAGAGAAGCCGCTACAGTGTTCCTTCCCTAACAGAATAATACGTGAGAAAGCAGTATCTGTTTGGGGGTAATTACCAAGGTTAGTACAACCATCAGCAGGTAGAAAGATGCATGGATCATTGCTGTCAGACCTCCAAACGGACAGTGTACTTTTATTTGACCAGTGAGATTGCTAGGTCTTGGAGAACGACCGTGGACTCTACAGTAAAACTAATCTTGGCAATCCAAACCGTAGCTGCTGTGCCTGAAATGGTCTCTTTATTGGATCAGCTTAATGCAGCCTATGGCGTTTGAGAGGTAACTATTGGTCTGACCACTGCATTTTTATCCACTTAGGATTGTAGGGTCCATCAGCAGCAGTTTCCTTTTTTTTTTTTTTTTAAGATTTATTGATTGATTGATTGATTTGACAGACAGAGATCACAAGTAGGCAGAGAGGCAGGCAGAGAGAGGGGGAAGCAGGCTCCTGGCCAAGCAGAGAACCCAATGCAGGGCTCTATCCCAGGACCCTGGTAATCACGACCTGAGCTTTAACCCACTGAGCCACCCACGCGCCCCAGCGGTTTCCTTTTAATGGCAGGGACAGAGATAGCTTTCTCAGCCTGTCCCACAGATGTCTGCTCCAGCTGCTTGCTACACAAGGACACGGAATGCCTCACTGAACCATAGGACGTTACAGCAGTCTACTGTGTTGATGCGGAGCGGGAAACACCAGATACCCTAATGCCTTGGTAAGACACATAGATGCCAAAAGATGAATCTGAGTGTCACAGCAATATAGGGACTTGACTCCTTGGTGACATTCTCAGGAATTCAGTGGTCCAGCACTTACTGAGATAGCCCCTCCAGGGTTAAGGAGAGATAGCTACAACTAAGAAAGGCATGGTACTTTGTGGTGCCCTGGATTTTAGAGACAGCATATATCACACAGGTGTCTTGTACTTATTTATTTACTAGGTGACCTGAAAACCTGGCACTGCAGAAATCATCTCTCTCGGTGGCCCAGGCCCTCGTCCAAGCAGCTCTGTTTAGCTCTCACAGTATCTGGATGATCGGGAGGCTTACTGAAGTCAGAAACAAGTCTGTCCACAGAGTCACAATGGAAGCCCACAGGATATTGGAGCAAGGCCGTGACCCCCTTCAGGAAGTTGACTGTTTTCCCTTTGAGAAACAGCTTCCATTTGCTCTGTGTCTTGGAGAAAATGGGACACTGTGTATTGTCAGATCCACCTACTCATAGAGTTGGCCATTTCTGATAGCACTGTGTCACCTCATAGGTGGTGAGAGAGCAGGGCATGATGGCACATCTGGTGGGAGCAGATTTCCCCCCCACTCTGTCCTTTAAACCACTCTGATCCCACACCCTGCTGCTCCCAATCTGTCCCCTCGCTCCTGTGGAGGGTTGTCCGCTAATTAAGTGAGAATGCGGAAAGACAAGCCTGGCTTATGGGTGTTGCTGAACAATATTCACTACCAGCGGCAAGCACGCGCTCATGCACCACAGCCCTGTTAGCAGTTACCTTGAAGGAAAGTAGAAGCAAATCTCAGTAGGCAGGTTTTCAAGCGTGCCTTTTTTCGTGTACTCTGACTTGAAGGAAACATGATCTGACTCCAGCTCTATAACCAATCACTGGCTATGGTCAAAGACTTGAAAAGAGCAACATTGAAACTTGGCGTGACCAGACCCCAGGATGGCTCAGGAGGTTGAGCGTCCGACAGTCAGTTTCCGCTCAGGTCAGAGCATGAGCTCTGCCCTCAGTGGGGAGTTTACTTGGGATTCTCTCCCTCTCCTTTTGCCCCTCGCCCCCCACTCTTGCTGTGCTCTCTCAAAAAAAAAAAAAAAAAAAAAAAAAATCTTAAAAAAACAAAAGGAGGGATACCTGGGTAGCTCAGTCAGTTGAGTGTCCGGCTCTTGGTTTTGGCTCAGGTCATGATCTCAGGGCCATGAGATCGAGCCCTGCATCGGGCTCCCGACTCAGCAGGGAGTCTGCTTGAGATTCTCTCTCTCTCTCTCTCTTCTTCTGTCCCTCCCTGGTGCTCTCTCTCTCTCTTTCAAATAAATTAAAAAAAAAAAAAAAAAAGAAAGAAATTGTGTGAACATTTTGGGACAAGCTTTGCAAATGAATCTTGTGGATTAGACCTAAAATCCAAGATTAGAGCAAAGCAGCTAGTGCTTATAGGGGATCATCTCCTGAGCATAAATCCTTGTCTCAGTGTTGGCTTCTGGGGAAAGCCAACACAAAACACACATCTAAGACCAGCAGCCTCACGGCAGCAAGTTCATTTCATTGGACTTCTTCCATTTTGGGGGGAGCTTGATTCGTTTCCAAGGAAATGGGCACTTATTCTAAATGAGGATCTGCTTTCCTTGCCTGTTATACCTTGGCCAACACTAACATCCTTGGGCTTAGAATACCTTCTGTCTCATCATGAGAGTGCCCCTGGGCAAGAAATTCACTTTACAGAAAAGAGAAGAGATCGTGAACCACTGTCTGTGGGAGTCCCTGCTTGTGTCATGATGTGCCCTCATCTCTTTCTCAGACATCCTCTCTCTCATTTCTCCCTCTATCACCCACTGTATGTCTGTCACACCCAGCCTTTCCGTTCTTTAAAGACCCAGATTCATTCTTGTCTCAGGGCCTTTGCACTTGCTGTTCCTTCTGCGTGGAATAGTAATATCTTTGTATTGCTTCCTCCTTTGTGTCTCTGATGTCTCAGTTCACTTTTATCACCAAAGCATGATGTTCTGTGTTCACCTAATCTAAAAGTAGCTCCCTTGAAACCTCCTACTAGTTTCCAATTTTATTTACATAAATTTCTTTGCTTTACTTTCTTCATAGTATTTACTGTTCCTTTTTGAGAAAAAGCATGAACAAAATGACTCCAGTAAAGAATTGTTCAGTGTTTCCTGAACACCTACCATCCACCTGCTAAAGCCCTATGATGCCCACGTAAGGAAGTAAACCAGTACCGACCAGATTTCATAATGTTGCCGCAGGTGAGATTGGAACTGGAGTTAAATAGCAGCAGCCCTGACCAGCAAATTCTGAAGTTTCAGGAAGCAAAAGCCCTCAGGGGGAATAATGCTGAAGCATGCAAATAGTTATGAATAGGAAACCGAAAAAGTTTCATTGAGCAATTAAAAAGAAATTTTTTTAAAATTTTATTTATTTGACAGATCACAAGTAGGCAGAGAGGCAGGTAGAGAGAGAGAGAAGCAGGCTCCCTGCCCAGCAGATAGCCCAACCCTTGGCTAGATCCCCAAATCCCGAGATCATGTCCTGAGCCGAAGACAGAGGCCTTAACCCACTGAGCCACCCAGGCGCCCCTCATCGAGCAATTTTTAAGAGAGAAAAGAAAAAAGTAAGTACACTAATCACCACGATGTTGCGCTACATGTCCAAAAACACTGGTTATTACTTAAAAGGTCAGTAGTCGTGTGTGTGATCAGCTTGCAAAGGCCTCGAGGCCCGCTTCACTGCTTTAAATCATGCTCCTCCACGTGGAGAAACCCCATCTATGATATTCTCCTCAAAAGCAACTTAATTCATACCCTGGTGCCCACTGTCCGCGAGTATGAAATGCGGCTGAGAGGTGAGCGCATCGGGTTCCGGGAGCGTGACCTCTATGCCTTAAGCAGATGATGCAATGACAGAACTGGACTCCTCGTAGTGGCTTATTTAACAAACCCATTGGGATAGAACTGGGCTCTGAAAAGTCGTTTCCCAGGCTGACGTCTGGGCTTGAGCCATACTCCCTGTCCCCTAGTGAGGGGGAAACCCAAGCGCCACTGAGGGGCGCGGTCCATGTACACGCAACCCACATCCGCGGTGTCCCCTGCGTTGTGCAGCGTGTCAGTTGTGGGTCACTCACCAGGATGTGTCACAGAGACAGTCGAGTTCCTGGAAAGCCTGTGCCTAGACATCTGCTGTTTGTGCTTGCCCAGCGTTGCTTTTCCTTTCTTCTATCGGAGAATCCTGATTTCTCTCTGGGACCATCCTTCCCCTTCTTTTTGTCTATAAGGATCAGCGGATTTTTAACCCGAGTTCTCTAGTTCTCAGAATATGGTATCCCACTGGCCTCAGTGATTGGTTCCAGAAAAAAATAAGTGACTCAAGACATGCCAATGAAACTCAAATACAGGACAGTAGTTGGAAATACTGGAAAATAGAGTTTTTCATTTGGTAGAGCTGGAGTTTGGAGGCTGTGTGTCCAGTGGGGGTGGGGGAAAGTCCACTAAAGGGAAGCAGCCCGACAGGAAAGTCCGTGTAAAGGACAGTGAGGCCAAGACAAGGAACAAGGCCGATTCCTGATGACAGCGTTCAGCCTCTGGCTCCAGAGGTGCCCGAATCTAGAACTCACGTAGACTTTTCAGTTACGTGAACCAATACATTTCCCTGCTGTTTTTTTCCTGAATCTAGATTGACTTGGGGTTCTTTCCCTTGTAACTGCATGTCCTCATGATATAACATCCTTATGACTTTATGACTTCTCTATAGTAATGAAATTCATCATTGGTATGCACTATCTTTCTTATTAGATAAAATCCTGATTGGGACATCTGGGTGGCTCAGTTGGTTAAGCGGCTGCCTTCGGCTCAGGTCATGATCCTAGGGTCCTGGGACCAAGCCTGCTCCCCCCGCTTGTGCCCTCTCTCTCTCTCTGTATCAAATAAAAAAATAAAATCTTAATTATTAAATCTTAATCTTAATAAATAAAATTATTAATTTTCTGATTCATAAATGTGGTATGATAGACTGATGGTGTGTGTTAGGTTTTATTACTGTCAACTAATAAATAGCTATATTTAAAATTTTTTATGTCTGTGCTGAGATGGATACATCCATTCCATGAAGCCTCTGTATATGCATTTGAGGATATGTCCAGGTCTTTAAAATTCTGCTATGTGATGGATGATTCCAGCTGGAGAGGCCTGTGGATTTGCAGAGTCAGCGGCATGTGGCCTGGTATTGGAACTTTAAGCTGCAGTAAAATTGCTTAAAAAAATGGACACTTTTATGTTACTAAGCAAGGCTAAGCATCAGCCCTGCAGTTTTAGGTGATTTATAATACTTTTTTTCCAAAACAGTAGAAGGGGATGAAAGATTATGTGCCAGAAACTCTGTGGCCTAATTTGAAATTTAAATTAAACTTCCACGAAAAATTATTTTCTCATTTATGAAAAGCTATCTCTTTGCAGGTAGGATTAATAAATGTAAAATGTTAATGTTAAAAAATTACTCATAGAAGAAGCAGTTGGCTGTAGAAAGACCATCCACACAAAATATATGTATTCCACAAGTATCATCTAATCAAATAGATCAATATTCAACAAGGGCTAAGAGAGGATGCCCATGGGGGAGGGTATTGGTCATTAGAATTGGGGAGGCATCTATATGCCTTTGGGGCATGCCTTGGGGAGCCTTTGGCTCAGATCATGATCCCAGGGTCCTGGGATCGAGCCCCAGGTCTGGCTCCCTGGTTAGCGGGACTCCGTTCTCCCTCTCCTCCCTGCTTGTGCTCTCTCTCACTATCTCTTGTCATTATCTGTCTCTCTCTCAAATAAATAAATAAAATCTTTTTTAAAAGTGCCATCAATAACAGGACATGTAATAATACACATGTTAAAGAATCTGTAGTTAGACTTCAGTAAGTCGTAGTTTCGAAGTTCAGTGGCTCAATACGATTCTCAAGGACTCTGAATTTTCCCATCTCTCCACTCTCCCATCCTCAATATGGTGATTTATTCTCTTAAGTTGGCTCCTTTCATAGTCCTAAAATGGCTACCACAATTCTGTGCATCACACACAGATGACAACATCCAGAGCCTGGAAACAGAGGATGCCCCTGTCTTATATCCTTTCTGAAAGAACAAAAATCCTGCCAGAAACTTCTAGCAGTCTGTTGGCCAGAACTGCATCTCTTGCCTATGTCAAAGCCAGTCATTTGACAAATTTGACATTTGTCAAAGCCATAAGTTCAAAGTCTTATGAACTTGGTTCATAAGATGATCAAGTCTGATTTATTTATCAACAGTCATCTCCAGAGCCCAGACAAGCACTCAGTCTTGTTGAAAGACACAAAAGGCAAACAAAATTAAGGTTCTGTTAGCAAAGGCTGGAGGAAAACTCTTGACTAGCATTAGTGATATCTGTCATGGAGACTCCTAATCTGAGCTTGATGATGCCAACTGACTCTAGTGGTGTTGTGATTAACATTCCCCAGTGGAGAAAAGTGGCCTTGTCCGCTGGGGAAAATACAATCCTACTGAGACTTTGTCTAAAAATATACAACTCTTTGGACAAACCTCTTTTTATTTTGAATTATGTGCTTATATGAGACCTCAGATGACCTCCTTCACTTAGGTAGGCTTTACCAGAGAAGCTCAGAAAAGGTTGTTGCATTTGGAGACAGCTTGCCCTGCAGGTTGACCTGAATTTTTTGGTTTGAGAATTGAGATGATCATTAGTACATGTCATGTAACTATGTTTGCTGCAGCTCCCTTGCTGTCCTCATACTTTAAACTAAAACCCTTAACTAATTTTCCATTGTTGAAGAAGAGCTACGATCTTCTCACATTTTCAGTCACTGTCCCTTTGAGCACAGTTTCTCCCTGAGTTTTGACTGAGTAATTGCTGCCTTGTCTTCATTTCTTGTTGGTGTGTTGGCTCATTGAGTTTGATGTTGAGATTTCTTTTAGGGTCCTCGAATTAGCCGCTCATTTTGCACACTGCAAATTGTGTCAACTCTGGTTTTAAAGAACATTTTGGAATCTAAGAAATTCTTTGCCCAACTTTATAGCATATTTATACAATTTACGATTCAATGATTATTTCAGAACGCTCGATTGTTAGGCTCTTATTTTATTAACAAACACCGTGCAGTTTCGTTCTTCTCTCCAGCATTCCTTAGTGAGGGAAGCAGTATGCTAGACTGGAAAGGCAATTCGTTCTAGAGTGACCACCTAGAGGGTACGAGCCATGTAGCTTCAAACAATTAAAAACTTCTAAGAACTCAGTTTCTTCATCTATAACATATGACTAATAAAACCCTCCTCACGGAGTTGTTAGGCAAAGCATCTGATACATGGTAGTCATTAATATTATCATGATACCTCAATTTTTTTGGTAATTTTAATTTTATTTGGTTTTAAACCACTTTATTGAGGTATGATTGACATGTACAAAGCTGTACATACTTATTGTATACAACTCAATGAACTTGGCAATAAGCATACAGCCATGAAACCATCATCATCATCAAGGCCATAAATAAATCCATCCCCTCCCAACTCTTTATTATTATTATCATTTTTTGTGATAATAATGCTTAACATAAGATCTACTTTCAGGGGCACCTGGGAGGCTCAGTCGTTTAGGCGTCTGCCCTGGGCTTAGGTCATGATCTCAGGGTCCTGGGATTGAGCCCGCATCAGGCTCTGCACAGGAAGTCTGCTTCTCCCTCCACCTACCTCTCACTCTTTCTCGCTGACAAATAAAAATAAAAATCTTTAAAAAAAAAGTCTACTCTCACAACGAATGTTAAGGATGCAATATAACATTGTTAGCCATAGGCTCTGTGCTATGTAGTGGATCTCTAGAGGACATACCTTAATTATTTTGATTGGCTCATAGGCCAAAAATCCAAAAATCTAACAAAAGCTTTAGAATAGGGGCACCTAGGTGGTTCAGTTGGTTAATTGTCTGCCTTCAGCTCAGGTCATGATCCCAGAGTCCCAAGATCAAGTCCCACATTGGACTCCCTGCCCGACGGGGAGTCTGCTTCTCCTTCTGCCCCTCACCTGCTCTCATGCTTTTTCTCACTCTCTCTTTCTCTCAAAAAAATAAATAAAATCTTTAAAAAATTTTTTGGAATAATGATAATTTAGTTTACTGATTTATAGTTCTTAAAAACATGATCAATTTTAGGCTTTTTTACTATTATTTATTTTAAATAAATAGAATCAAATAAATACTAGTTCAACTAAACCTTATAATAGATGTCAGTATAGGTCCCTATAACAGTACACTTACCATGATGAACACTAAGTAATGTTTAGAATGATTGAATTGCTGTATTGCCTACCTGAAGTTAATATCACACTATGCTAACTATGCTGGAATTAAAATTAAAGACTTAATAAAAAATACGGGTCACTATACCAGAATGACTTAGAGATTTTTTAAAAGTTACTTTATGGAGGCAGCTGGGTGGCTCAGTTAGTTAAGCATCTGACTCTTGATTTTGGCTCAGGTGATGATCTCAGGGTCATGAGATCAAGCCCCATGTGGGGCTCCACACTCAGCATGGAGTTTCCTTGTGATGCTCTCTCCTTCTATCCCTCCCCAGCATCCCCGCTCCCCTACCCCTGCTTGTGCACGCAGATGTGCTCATGCACCCTCTCTGTCTCAAAATAAAGAGCATCTCTAAAAAGTAGTTATTTCATGCAATATTCCTTTAAGTTTTAATAAAAATTTAACTTTGAATTATTATTATTAAAATTATTATTTATAACCTTGGATTATTATATTAATTAATATTATTATATATTATTATTATAAAATATTTTATGCATTTGAGAGAGTGCATGAGTGGGGGGAGAGGCGGAGGGAGAGAGAGAAGCAGACCCACCACTGAGTGCAGAGCCCTGACATGGGGATCCATCCCAGGACCCTGAGATCATGACCTGAGTTGAAGTCAGACACTTAACCAACTAAACTACCCAGGCACCCCTTGAATTATTATTTTATTGATTAAAAGATCCTTAATAAATGTAATATATTTATAAACAAATCTAAAAATATAACTATGATACTAGGTTTTATCTTTATAGTACCTTCCTTTAATTTATGGGAAATTTACATTTTTTTAAAAGATTTTATTTATTTATTTGAGAGAGAGCATGTGAGAGAAAGAGAGCACAAGCAGGGAGAGAGGCAGAGGGAGAAGGAGAAGCAGACTCCCTGCTGAGCAGGGAGCCAGATGTGGGGCTCAATGCCAGGACCCCGGGATCATGACCTGAGCCGAAGGCAGACACTTAACTGACTGAGCTACCCAGGTGCCCCGGGAAATTTACATTTTATGTTTTCAGTAATGTATAGCTAATGTCCCACCTCCTGTGGGGGCTAATTAAATGATTTAGGGAGAACAAACCAAATTCATAGTACATTCCAGACAGCTGCTATTCTGTAATGTTTTGCCTTTGCCAAGATAGTTAGGCCAGCTACAGAGAGTAGCAGGTTATGAAAATGACTTTAATCTCTATTTCAATAAATGTGGGGGACATTTATTCTTTGTCTGCTCAGCACCAGTTTTTTTCTCTTTGAGAATAGCCTCCCCTTGCTTTGAGGACCGTTTCCTTCCCGTCCCAGTCCTGCTAACTAGAGTACCCCACCTTCTATCCTCATACTAAGAGTAAACATGTGACTGAAGCCTGGACAATCTGAGGACCATCCTCCCGCCTCCAGTTGGTGGCTCACAGATAGATGTGGGACCCATACCAGGCTAACCAAATCCTTTCCTGGGCTTTTTCTAGCAGAGAAAGTGCTCTCTCTGAGCAGGACCACCAAATTATATACAGCTCCAAGGTTGTAGGTGGCTGTGTTTTTAGACTCAAGAAAAAAGCCATAGAAAAGCTAACACTCATAAAAAAGCCGAGAGAGGGGCGCCTGGGTGGCCCAGTGGGTTAAGCCTCTGCCTTTGGCTCAGGTCATGATCTCAGGGTCCTGGGATCGAGCTCCACGAGAGGCTCTCTGCTTGGTAGGGAGCCTGCTTCCCCTCACCTCTCTCTGCCTGCCTCTCTGCCTACTTGTGATCTCTGTGGGTCAAATAAATAAATAAAATGGTGATTTAAAAAAAAAAAAAAAAAGAAAAGCCAAGAGAAATAGATAGACTGTGTATATAATGGAATATTACCCCGCCATAAAAAAGAGTGAAATCTTACCAGTTGCAACAACATGGATACACCAAGAGGATATTTTGCTAAGTGAAATAGGTCAGACAGAAGGAAGACAAGTATAATATGTTTTAACTTACAAGGGGAATCTAAAAAACAAACAAACAAAATGAAACAAAAAGAGACCCTTAGATACAGGAAACAAACTGTTGGTTACTAGAGGGGGTAGGGGTTAGGGGGCTGGAGAAATAGGTGAAGGGGATTGAGAAGTACAGACTTTCACTTATGAAATAAATAAGTCATAGAAATGTGATGTACAGCCTCAGGAATATAGTCAATAATTTGTAAATGACTTTGCATGGTGACAGGTGGTAACGACTCATGGTGGGGAATCATTTCATGGTGTATAAACTTACTGAATCATGGAGCGCCTGGGTGGCTCAATCGATTGAGCATCCGACTCCCGGTTTTGGCTCCGGTCATGATCTCACCATTCGTGGGACTGAGCCTCCAGTGGGGCTCCATGCTCAGCGGGTAGTCTGTTTGGGATTCTCTCTCCCTCTCCCTCTGCCCCATACTCATTCGCTCTCTTTCTCCAAAATAAATAAATCAATCTTTAAAAGAAATACTGAATCCCTCATATACACCAGAACTGAACAGGATATTGTATGTCAATTATACTTCAATATTTTTTATACTTCAATTTTAAAAAACTATTAAAAAAAAAAGAGGGGTGCTTGGGTAGCTTAGTCGGTTAAGCATCTGCCTTCGGCTCAGGTCATGATCCCAGGGTCCTGGGACTGAGCCCCACATAGGGCTCCCTGCTCAGTGGGGAGTCTGCTTCTCTCTGCTTTCTCCTGCTCATGCTCTCTCTCTCTCTTGCTCTCTCTCAAATAAGTAAAATCTTAAAAAAAGGAAGGAAGGAAGGAAGGAAAGAAGGGAGAGAGGGAGGGAAGAAGGAAGGAATGAAAAAGGAAAGAAAGAAAAGAAAAAGAGTGCCAGGTGTGTGAAGTCCCTGCATAACCATGGAGAGCCCTGGAGAGCTGTCTGATTCCCAGATGTCTTCTTTTGATTCTATGACTTCCTCCTTCCCACAAGTCCCCTTTGTGCTCAAGTGAATTTCAAGGTGAATTTCTTTTATCGACAGTAAAAACAGCCTGACAAATGCAATAGGATGTTAGTAGTCCTCTGTGGCACTTGGCTAACAATCAGTGCTTTCCAAGCTCATAAAGAGGATTAGTAATTTTTGCTCTTGTGAGATATGATCATTTGTGACTTATTTAATACTGTGTGGCCTTAAAGGAATAAATGTCATTTGTAATTAGATTAAAGAGATTTATTTGACAGCCTTCAGTTTTCTACAAATGAAATGCCTTTCTCCAGCTCCAAACCTGGACTTTGTTTGAACATTGTCATTTTGGGTCATTTTAGCCCAACTCAGTCTTTTGCTCTTGCTTTATCTGTCCAGCACCCTGACTAAAGGTCAGCTTACAACCCGCACTTGGGTCTGGCAGTCATCACCTAGGTCATGTTACTTCTGACCTTGTTTCTGGGGATCTTTTGCGTCTACTCATGGAGCTTGTATCACTTGACGTTGATTTCTTTTCAGCCGTTGCTAGGATACGCCATCAGCATCCATTTCTCCTTTAGAATCACAGCCAACTCCAGCTTCTCCTGACTTGTCAGTGTTGCAAAAGCAGAGGCAATGTCAGAAGATTCCTATTCGGGTTTTGTGAGTCCTTCGAATGTCGGTGGGGCCTCGGGGAGGGTAGGTGCTAGCTATTCGACTCAAACGTTGGGTAGGGTCTTCTGCGCCTTTACTTTTAGATAAATTGATCCAAACTCTCCCTGCTCTTTTCACATTTGAAGGAAGCCCAATAATCTTTCCAAAGATTCCAGGAGAGATACGGTTCATGTTCTTACAGATTAAGGTCTGGCTCCAGATTCCCATTTCTGTTGAACTCATATATTCAGAATTAGGGCATTTGGTAGAATTCATAGTCTAATATTTGCTCTCCATTGCTATTCTGTGCCAACACAAATAGGAAACTCAGCCCCTTCTCATACTTAACATCAAAAATTACGATAGTTATTTTGTGCCTAGCAACCTTTAAAAGGAGAATTTGGGGATGATCGATGGTCTTCTTTTGAAAAAGATTATCAATCTCAAAATTAATATTGATGTAATATGCCCTCCTCCACTCTGCTGTGTTGCTTTGCTTCTCTACTCTTTCCTGTTATCCCCTGCTCTGTAAGAAGGGGGAAAAATAAAGGAAAAGGAGTTCTCATTTACATAATATGGAGCAATTCAGTTTTTATCTATCGTATGTCCCTTGGCATATCTAAGGCTTTTCCTTTGTCCTAACAGTGTACAAGAACCCAGATTATCCAAGAGTGTGTATGGGTTCGTTCTGCCTCACACCAGCATTCTGGGGGTTGCTGGGCTAAGTGCTCAATAAAGCTCTGTGCTAAGTGTTCTCTGTGTATATCTCATTCAGTTCTCAAAACCCTGCTGTGAGACAGGTGCGTTCATGCTGCGCTCCCATATGAGGAGACACAGGCATAGAGAGGGAAGTGTTTGTGCCCAGGGACACTCAGCTAGTTGATTTTGAAATCAAGTTCCAGTGTAGTCTATCAACCGCTAGAAAGAACCCCAAGCCAGGTGATTTGAACGTGATGGCCTCCTGGAGCTGCCCAGAGCCCTGCACAGCCCACCTTTGAACGACTTGCAGGTTTTCCACAAAATAGAACATCAAGTCTCTGTCTTAAGCTATATTATTTTTCATGTCATTTACTAGCAGCTGGACCGAATTTCTAACCTATTTCTAACTTGGAATCCCTAACAGAATTCCTAACCTATACTGGGGTTAAAAAAATAAACTAGTTGCCAATATTTAAAAACTGGGGGACTACACAGAATAATCTAGATTTCTGCTTTCTCTTGAAAAATCAACCTATCCTCACGGGGCCTGTATTACCTTGGCAACAATCTGCCACAGATGAACAACTGGTGGATAACTCATTTATGTTACTTAACAGGCTTTCTCACTTTGCGTCCCCCCAGTCCAGCAGGTTGGTGAGCGGAAAGGAGAGGTACTGGGGGACTGAGACAGAAGGCTGATGTGTCCATCTCCTTCCCTACTTGGGAAAAGCCCGATGATGGGACATCTACATTCCTAGACCCTGTAGTTTGTCAAGAGGGAGTTTCTTTGTCTCTTTGCTCAGAACTCAAGAAGAGAGAGGTGACCTCTAACATATCTGGAGCTTGGTGGCTGCAACGATGGCGGCCACTAATGAGGGCTACGTAGGGGGGCCAGTGCTGGAGAAGGTGGTGGAAGCAGTGGACAGTGTCTGAAACCCTGGCATGGGTGGCCAAGGAGCCCCTGAGGTCCAGCAGTGGTAGCATCCCCTCCAATACCAAATGTGCCCCACCTGGGGGGACTGGAAGGATCTGGGAATCAGGAGATGAAAAATTCTAGAGGGGGTGGAAGGGGAAGGGGACTGACTCCTTCCTGAAGTATGAGAATCTGGACTCCTGAGAGGTCACTCCTGGGAACAAGAAAACTTCACCTCCAGACCTAGAAACACTAAAATGCCCCAAGTGGCTGGGACTGGGACTGTTCTGCTATAATGGGGATCTCATTTAGATGAGAACTGAATTGAAGTAAGGGAACAGCCAGTCAGCTTCAGGATTCCCCAGAGTTTCCTGTGCCGCTCTAATTGGTGCCGTGTTTATTCAATCACTCATTTATACATGTATGTATGCATTTCTTCCCCTGCCTCATTCCATGGAGGATTTGTGGCTGCTTACAAAAAGAATACTGAAAATTTTCAAGAATAAAATATAAGTACAATTAGAGATTTACAGATGTAGTGGGTATAACTTTTTAAATTTTTTATTTATTTGACAGAGAGAGAGATCACAAGTAGGCAGAGAGGCAGGTAGAGGGAGGGGGGAAGCAGGCTCCCTGCTGAGCAGAGCCCAATGTGGGGCTCGATCCCAGGACCCTGAGATCATGACCTGAGCCGGAGACAGAGACTAAACCCACTGAGCCACCCAGGTGCCCTGTACTGGGTATAATTTTTTAACTAAAAATGACTCTGCTGTGTTTTTCTTATTACAAAAGTAATAAATGCATCTTGTAGAAAATTTAGACAAAATAAGCAAGAAGAAAAAGATTCAAAAAGAATATTCATAAAATTTTTTTAAATTTAAATAATAAAGGAAAAGAATATTCATGATCCCACCACCTGGAGAAAACCACTAGAAACACCTTACAGGATAGCTTCTCATTTTTTTCTGTGCAAAAATGTAAATATATTAATGTTTTATTAAAGTGTGATTATAACCTCCATGTTGTTTTTTAACTTTTATTTTTATTCAACAATATATTGTGAGCATTATGCAAACATATTTTCATCTACAGCATCCTTTTAAATGAATGAATAGAATTCCATTGTGGAGATATATCATAATTTATTTAAACAGTTACCTGATTCCCAGGCAACTTTAGAAATTTACTGCTACATTCTAACATCCTGGTTGGAAACTTTTGTTTCAGATAAATATGTTGGCTCTCTCAGCCTGACGGACCCCTGGCATGAATCAGGGACATGTAGTTCAGGAGGTAAGAGAAAATTTATTACACAGCCATGCTACCAAAACCATTTTAGTATACTCTTCTAAGCACAAAAGAATGACTGTTCTCATTATTTTCTATCTTTCAGGTTATGTAACTTGTTAGAATTTTGAACTGGGTGAATCTAACGTTATCAATTATACCTCTAACTTGGGAAAATTTTTTTTTTTTAAGATTTTATTTATTTATTTGACAGAGAGATCACAAGTAGGCAGAGAGGCAGGCAGAGAGAGAGGGGGAAGCAGGCTCCCTACTGAACAGAGAGCCTGATGCGGGGCTCGATACCGGGACCCTGAGACCATGACCTGAGCCGAAGGCAGAGGCTTTAATGCACTGAGTCTCCCAGGAGCCCCAAACTTGGGAAATTCTTGAGGGAATGAATAGTGATCCATCTTCCTCTGGCTTACTTGAACCAAAAGGACATGCAGAAAGTGCTGGGTTTCAGGAAGCAGCCATCCTTGATAGCAAATAGAGAACTTAACGGAACATGAATTCCCTCCCTAGGGTTTGCCCCATGAGTCCTTCCAAGAACATCAGGTAAAGTATATGTATCGATCCTCATCTCTGGACATTATTCATGTGGGCTGTTATCCTGTGTCTCATTTCACTTGGTGCAGCAGCTGCTGGCCAGCTGAGCATGGCCACAGTCAGACCATGGGGACCTGCTCTCCAGTCATCCTTTTTTTTTTTTTTTTTTAAAACAAAAGCCACTTCCAAGAGAGAAATTTTCACTATTTTCCGTTTTCTTTGATTTATAAAGTACATTACGTACATTTCACCTTTCCCTGTACCTCTGATACTCAGCGACTGATCGTTGGCTCTCCGGCTCTTATTCGCCTTCCTTCATAATAATGATGACATCCTACTCATCTTAGCAAACCAGCACTCCCACCATTTTCACCCAGGAAGAGTTGACGTGAGGAACCCCACAGCCACCTCTGAATAGAACCTGATTTCCTTCCCCCGGACACAGTGATTGGTTCAAAGTTGGTCACAAGACCTAAGCGAGTCCAATCAAAGGGCCGTTGACAGGGATTCTGGGACGCAGAGTCCTTTCTTTCCTATTTGATGGTACAGCAGTCCCCCCTCTCACCACTTTCCGAGTTTCAGTTACCCCAGACTGTGGTCTGGAAGCAGGTGATCCTCCTTCTGATGGATGAAGGCCGGGAGCACCCTTCCCCTCACGTAGGCATTTTGTCATCTCACATCATCCCGAGAAGGGTGAGTACGGGACAGTAGGATATTCCGAGAGAGAGGGCCAACACTCACAGAGCTTTTATGACAGTGTATTGTTATAATTGTTGTATTTTATTGCTGGTTATTGTTAATCTCTTACAGTACCTAATTTGTAAGTCAGACTTCAGCACCGGTGGGTATGTATAGGGAAAAGCATTGTGTATAGAGTGTATACAGTTAAAAAAAAAAACCATAGTGTATGCAATACTACCTGTAGTTTTAGGCATCCACTGGGGAGTTCCCCTCTGGACAAGAGGGGACTGTGTAATGAGGAAGCCCGCTCCCCGACTCCCCCGCTTCCCCGCCGGGTCCAGGTGCTCCCCATCTTGCAACCATGAGGAGAGCCAGCCTTAGGGTGAAGAGAGCAGAAATGGGAAGAAACTGAGTCCTTTGAGTTGCTGGGTGAGATCTTGCCCGAGTTCATTTTACATGTGTTCCTTTCAAAAATGTGAGCCAATAAATTCTTTTTCTGTCTAAGCCAGTTTGGGGAAGGTTTTATTTTCTTTTTTAAATTCTTTTTTGGTAAAGATTTTATTTATTTATTTGACAGAGATAGAGATCCCAAGTAGGCAGAGAGGCAGGGTGAGAGAGAGCGAGGGAGAAGCAGGCTTCCTGCTGAGCAGAGAGCCTGACACGGGGCTCCATCCCAGGACCCTGAGATCATGACCTGAGCAGAAAGCAGAGGCTTAACCCACTGAGCCACCAAGGAGGCCCTGGGAAAGGTTTTCTAATGCTTATGGCTGAAAGATCCCTAAACTAACTAAGGCCATTTGTGAAGAGACTACAGCAGACTTCCTTTCCTTCCTCTGACACCTTTCTTATTTACAAATTCCTCCTCCTCTGTAACCCATAGGTTTCCTGCCCATTAAGCCTCCACAGCTGGTTCTCATTGATGCCTTTCTGCACTTCTCCCCTTTTCCATGGGTCCCAAGCAACCAGCCAGCCTCCCTTTCTTTTCCAAGCCACCATCCCCTTCTCCCTGGGAGATCTTCTGTTTCCAGGAGGAACAAAGAAAGGGGACACAATCTCCCCAGTTTCCTTCTGCTTTCCCTTCTTAGAAGGCAGGCGCTGGGGATCTTTCTGACTTCAGGAGTTGTTGCTAACCACTGCGGGGAGAAACATTCAGGGAAACAATATTGCAAGTATAGGGTGTTTCCCAGGTTGTGGAAGGCACTTGCTGAAGGACCTAGTTGCTGGCTGGTTCCAGGGTTTCTCCCTTGGATGGCATTAGATAATTGTCCGAAACTGATTGGCTCAGGATAATTCAAGCTCCTGCCTTTGCTAGTTCCGGGGACATCTTAAGTTGCAACCTAAACTTGCTTCCTCACTTTTGCAGCGGGTATGGATTTCTGGGTCTCCTTAGAGGAAGGAGGAAAGCACTTCCTACCTCATCCCCACACATGATTACGTTGGTTGTCTGGCCACTCTGCACCTGCTTTCTAGATACCTCATCTGTCCTAAGGCAGCTCTCAACTCTGGCCCTTGGAAATACTCCTCCACTGTAAATAACACTCGCTGTTCATTCCTCAGCATTAAGGCTCTTCCTTCAAGGTGAGAGGACCCCGGTACCTCTCAGGAGCCTCCTGTCTCCCACATAGTTATGTAGTTTGGGCAGGAATGCCCCTGGCTCCACAGGTGGGCTCTGATTAACTTGAAGTTGTCAGTAAAGCCCACACATTGGACTACAGTGATTGGTTCAGGATGGGTGCATGACCCCACTGAGACCAAAGAGACATGAGGAAGTATTTGCTGAAGTTCTTTTTTTTTTTTTTTAACGATTTTATTTTATTTATTTATTTATTTGACAGACAGAGATCACAAGTAGGCAGGGAGGCAGGCAGAGAGAGACAGAGGAGGAAGCAGGCTCCCTGCTGAGCAGAAAACCCAATGCGGGGCTCGATCCCAGGACCCTGGGATCATGACCTGAGCCGAAGGCAGAGGTTTTAACCCACTGAGCCACCCAGGCGCCCCTTTGCTGAAGTTCTTTATCATGTCTTGCTATTTCATGGTTGCTGTCTTGGTTTCAGACCCCAGAAGTCCTCCCTTCTTTCCATGTCCAGATCTCTCTGTTCCTCTCAATGTGCCTCTTGAGTGCTTTGTCAAGATAGATATTAATGCAGATTCTACCCAAACTAAAGTTTGGTTCCTTTACCTCTTGTTCTAAACCAGGGATAGCAAATTGGTTTTTTGTTTTGTTTCTTCTTCTTTTTTTTTTTAATGTTTTATTTATTTATTTGTCAGAGAACACAAGCAGAGGGAGAGGCAGGCAGAGGGAGAAGGAGGCTCCTTGCCGAGCGAGGAGCCCAATGCTGGACTCGATCCCAGGACCCTGGGATCATGATCTGAGCCAAACTCAGACACTTAATTGACTGAGGCACTCAGGCGTCCCAGCAAATAGGTTTAATCTTGTGGGTAAACTCTGAGCCATCGAGAGTCATTCTCTGGGATCTGCGCTGAGAAAAAAGATTCTGAGATTGCCTCTGGCTTCAGCAAGAAAATGTATGATGAACACTTAGTGACGTCTGCCATGAGCATGGAGTGGAGAGTGACTGTGTACCTCATGTCTCTGGTATCACTGTTCTAAGTCAAGGTCTGAGCCTAGCTCCTGTAGTACTCACATGGCTGCCCAGTGACTACATGTGTCCTTTTCTGGTTCATGACTCTTACAGACACACCCAATAAGCTTTCCTTGTCTAAGGAACACAGTGAGTTCACAGTCCTCTTACCGACCTGAAGTGATTGACCTGAGGCAAATGCTTTGCTCAGCACCCTTCCTGGTTGATATGATTTGCTCCTTCCATCTGCGCAGGTCTCTGGTGGCTCATTCAAGTGTCCCAGTGGGGTTCTTCCCTCTTTTCCGCCAGCTACAAAGGTCATTTTAGAATGACAAATTTACAATATGAATCTAGCTTAAGCACGAACAGACATGATTTCTACCAAGAGAACATGTGGACTGTTGATCACACACCAACTCCCATCCATGACTAATAAAGTTTCATCCCTTTTATAGACATATCTGAGCCAAACTTTATTCACGGGTTTCTCCTCGAAACCACAGCACAGTCTTTTGGCACTGTAGAAATTCTGATTCCCGAACAAAATCCATTTGTATTGGCATTTGAGCCCCACAAATGCCTTAGTATATTGGTCCTGTTTTTAATGGAATAACTTTCTGTCTTGTGATTATAAACTACTTCTTACATGGGTATCCAATACAGTGTATGATCAGTGCCAAGTTTCAGTTAATATCAGAGTTCAGGGACAGGTCTTTCTGGGGTCCCACTCGCCTCTGTCATTGAGGTCTTACTAGTGATTAGAACAGTGATAGAGCATTTGCAGAGGGGTGTCTAGTCTGTGGGTTCCTTCCCTCATGGTCTTTGCTGTAGACGTATAAGGATCCCGAAGTCTCCTGTGAGATCCCAAAGTCTGCTGCTGAGAAGGGACAAGCTTGACAATATATCACTTTCTTGTCCCAAATCGTAACCATTGGAAATACAATGATGCTACATACAGCCAACACAATTTAATGAAAATTTTGGAACACAAATCATCGCTCTTTCTGTAGTAGACCAGCAATGGTTTTGCCACTTACTAACTAGGTGCTCTTGGAGAATGTCCTTAAACTCAGCGTCTCGGGTTTTTATATGTAAAGGAACTTGATACAGGTCCCGCCAGCATGTGCTTGTTATGAGAATTAATTGAGATAGTGTGAATAAAGTGCTTCAGACACTGCTTGACCCAGAGTGTATTTATGAGCTGTTATTACAATTTCCCCAGTTTCCACCTGAGGAAACCGCTCTGCCCTTCCTTCAGCCTCTGTGTCCCAGAGAGAGCTGCCTCTCCTTTCCCTCCGCTTGTGCTCTGGCTCCCAAGCCCAGTCTCCCAGAAGGAAACTTCTAGGCCAGGAAGTGGATCTGGGGTAACAATTGACTGCTTCCGAGTGACTTAAGTGATCTGCTTTATAAAAGAAAATACTCCCATCATATAGACATTCAAAATTGACTCGTGGACACTGTCTGCTCTGCTCTAAAGTGACAGGAGCAGAGCCGGGGTCTCAGGCCCAGCTCTCTCCCCTGCTGATCCCCACTTCTCAAGGCTACAGCTTCCAGATGCTGGTGAGTCTTTAGCCGGCTGTCATCTTCTCGCTCATTCTTTCTGTCCTTGTAGATTTAGACCTATTTTATTCTTTCACGGTGATGTTATTGGGATTTCACAAGGGAGGACAGATAAAATCCTGTGTTCAGCCCACTTTATTGCCCCACAAAGTTTTTGCGCGTGCAAAGAACCTGGCTGGAAGATGGACGGGCGCCCTTGCCCAGGGCGGCACATCTTTTCCCAGTCCCCAGACGATAGCAATTCAGGTAGAAATCGCATCCACAAATCTTGATAACCAGTTTTGAGGAAATGTGAGCGCTCAGAAACCGAACACCCTTCAGGGTGAAATGTTTTCACTTTAAAAGAAATAATAGGGCACCAGGGTGTCTCCGTTGTTTAAGCGACTGCCTTTGACTCAGATCATGATTCCAGAGTCCAGGGATGGAGTCCCACATGGGGCTCCCTGCTCCGCGGGGAGTCTGCTTCTCCCTCTGACCTTCTCCCCTCTTGTGCTCTCTCTTACACCCTCTCTCAAATAAATAAATAAATAAATAAATAAATGTTTAAAAATATATATAAAAAATTAAAATAAAAGAAATAATAAATCACGTAGTAAGAACTAATCCCTGCGCTTGGTTCAAGGAGAAGAATGGTCTTTGCACTGCCGGCTATAGTCTGCAAACGAAACCAGTGTGCTGGGGCTCCTGCTGGCTTCGCACCCACTCCTGCTTTGTCTGCTTCAGGGATTGTCCTCGGGGTTCCCAAACAGATATCAGCTCCTTGTCAGGATTGATGGCGCGTTCTGCTAGACCGCTGGTTAGTTTTTTGGCTTAGTGTTTTAAGCATTGTCTTTCTTTGCTCTCTACTGTGTGAGAATCTGGGGAGTCAGGCTCCGCAGTCAGCCGCCCCTTGCCCAGTTCTCCCTCCGGTATCAGCTGCCACCAGGAAGTCCCTGCTGCTGAGTCATTTACCTTACAATAGTACATCCTGACATCTCAGGGTCAGGATGAGCTGCCCACTCAGAAAATTTTCTATCCATTTCCCCAGACATAACCTGCTCTGGAAGCTTCTTACAAAAGCGATGTGGAACAAAAGTCAAAATGGCCACATTGATGCTTCAGCAAAGCTCGATTTTAAAGGGACCTTTTCCCTCTTTTCTGCAAACCTCCCCTCTCCCTGTTAGCCTTTTTTTTTTTTTGGCAGGGGTGGGGAGGACCACTACCACCCTGAGAACAAATAAGGAGGCTGACAGCACTTACACAATTCCTCTCAAACTGGCGAGATCCTGTATTTCCCTTTAAACCCTCCCCTCATTCCCAGCCTTGGGGCACCTGGGGGTCTGTGCCTGAGGCTTGGACTCTTGATTTTGGCTTAGGTTCTGATCTCGGGGTTATAAGATCAGCCCTGTGGAAGGTTCCATGCTGAGTGGGGTGTTCGCTTGGGATTCTCGCTCTAGTCTCTGGCACTGCCCCTCCCCCCTCTGCCTGCACTCTCTCTCAAATAAATAAATAAGTAGCCCCCCTCCAGCCCCTTCCTCTGGGCAGGCTTGCAGTGTTTGAAGGCTTTAGCCTGTTGCCGCCTCCCTTGCAGGGCAAACAAAGAGCTATCATTCCTCTTTATCCCAAACTGTCTTTGACTCCAAAGCACTGAGGTCGAGGTCAAGGTCATTTCTTGACCACATATTTACTTCACCCCTCCACACACAAACACCTCATAATAAATTATGCCAGGGAAAGATCCAGATTTTGTGAACACTAAGCTTATACAATTTGGGGATAGGTGGAAAATTATGAATATAAAATCAAGTATGGGGAGCTCCTGGGTGGCTCAGTCAGTTAAAGGTCTGACTCTTGATTTCAGTTCAGGTGACGATCCCGGGGCTGTGGCATGGAGCCCCATGTCGAGCTCCACACTGGGTGTGGAACCTGCTGAAGATTCTCTTCCTCTTCCTCGCCCCCCTCCAACCTCTCTCTCCTTCTCTGGGGAAAAAAAAAAGTATGAAGTTAAATAATATTTAAAATGAGGATGGGGCGCCTGGGTGGCTCAGTGGGTTAAAGCCTCTGCTTTCGGCTCAGGTCATGATCCCAGGGTCCTGGGATCAAGCCCCGCATCGGGCTCTCTGCTCAGCAGGGAGCCTGCTTCCTCCTCTCTCTCTGTCTGCCTCTCTGCCTACTTGTGATCTCTGTCTGTCAAATAAATAAATAAATCTTTAAAAAAAAAAAAAAAATAAAATGAGGAGAGGGGGCACCTGGGTGGCTCAGTGGGTTAAAGCCTCTGCCTTCGGCTCAGGTCATGATCCCAGGGTCCTGGGATTGAGTCCTACATGGGGCTCCCTGCTTGGCGGGGAGCCTGCTTCCTCCTCTCGCTCTCTGCCTGCCTCTCTGCCTACTTGTGATCTCTGTCAAATAAATAAATAAAATCTTTAAAATGAGGAGAGAGGGACGCCTGGGTGGCTCAGTTGGTTAAGCAGCTGCCTTCGGCTCAGGTCATGATCCCAGCGTCCTGGGATCGAGTCCCACATCGGGCTCCTTGCTCAGCAGGGAGCCTGCTTCTCCCTCTGCCTCTGCCTGCCATTCTGTCTGCCTGTGCTCGCTCTCTCCGCCTGCCCCCGATAAATAAATAAAATCTTAAAAAAAAAAAAAATGAGGAGAGAAATTATAGCAAATCACAAAATTTGAAAAGGTCACAAATACCACAAAAATCTAGAAAAATAATCTTTATTATTTGACAGCTTGATATAGCTCTCTAATACCTTTATTTTTTGGTGACATACCTGTATATGCTTCTTTTTTTTTTTTTTTTAAAGATTTATTTATTTATTTGAGAGAGAGAGGGGGAGAGAGAGTGGGGAGAGACAGAGGGAGAGACCCTTGAAGCCAGCTTCCCACTGATGGTGGAGCCTGATGCTGGGCTCCATCTCATGACCCAAGAGGTCATGACCCAAACCAAAAGCAAGAGTCAGCTGCTCAACTACTGAGGGGCCCATACCCCTGGTACCCAGGAACCCTGTATACACTTCTTTGTATGACAATGATTTTATAATAGCATCTTCTATTGAAAGATAAATTGGTTTTTCCTTTAGCATAACTGAATATTTTTTTTATTGCTGTTATATTAAAGGCTTTTCAGCTTCAAAACAGGTTATTGGTAAGTCATGTAAATTTTTAAAATTGTTGTCAAATTTGGGAAACCCTGTATCAAGTTTCTTTCATATATGAGCTGTAAGAGTTCATGTACATGTCAAGTTTTCTTGCACAGGAACTAAACTTAGATACTTTTTGAACTGATGGCTCTCATTAACAGTTGTTTATGGTAACCCCATTGTGCTAGTAGCTTATGATGTCAGTATTTCATGTTAGATCAAGAATAGATTATCAAACAATATAAAAGCCTATTCTTTACTTCTATCCAAAATGTATTTCTTCCTCTTAATGAATTCCTACTTTGGTATAATTTGAAACAACTTATTATTTTGGCTTATAATGTGCCTCTCAGTGTCAGAATGGCTTCTATTGATTTTATTGCTTGTTTATGACCCCCATCTGTTCCCATTCCTAACTCCATTCTGTACCATGAGAAGCCTCACACAATCATCTGCAGATGTTCTTGTCCACACATCCAAGCTATACCCATAACCTCCAGCAACCAGCCCTGTCTGGGACCTGTAGGTGTGCACACCTACAGCAGGGTCCACTCTCAGAAGGCTGGACTGAGGGGAGAGGCCCATGTAGATCCTGGAAGCAGGCCCAGGACCATTTGGGCAGGGAATTCTAGGGTCCTAGGCACTCAAAGTTTGGGCAAGACTGGGAGCGCATAAATTCTGGGTGGGCATATCCCTTTGGTCCTAAAGACTTCTCATCTCAAGGGCAGGGTGCAGCAGGAGGAGAGCCAGAGTGAGCTGCTCTAAAGTCTGGGCCCAGAACAGAAGCCCCTATTGCTCAGGTCCGAGGGTAGAGCTGATACCCACCTCAACTTTCCTTTAACCAGATCTTCAAAACAGCCCCCACCTTCTCCATTCCACCCAACGTGATGGGAAGCGTGATGCAAATTTTACTAAAACACGGGAGTGTGTTGAACACCTTCTTAGGACCCTTCCAGGGCCTTGGGAGGTACCTGTACAGGTGAGGGACTGCTTTGGTGTCACACTCACCTACCTCTGGGCTGTGCAGCGATCAGCTGGAACGGGCACCGGTCTCAAAGTTCGACCTCAGATTGAAACTGTTGTCCTCATTTAGAATCAGAGTTTTAAGGTAATCCTTGTACTGCTCCGGGGTCTGCATTCTCGGGACCATTCCCTGCTTTTGGTTTGCTCTGGGTGTCAGGAGGGCAGCTCCAGCCTGAAGGAGGTCGAGGGGCAAGAGAGAAACCAATGTATTCCTCCCTTTCCCTTTCTGCCTGGGGCCTCTTCTTCCTCGAAGTCCCACTGAGAAACCTGCTCCAGCCTGAGGCAGCAGTGGCTCCTTTGGTTGTTCATTTCAGGTGTGCCTCATTGTCCTGTTTGGTGCTTGGCTCTCCCGGTCTGTGTACTCCGTTCCCTGCATTACATCCCTCTATGTAAACCCTCGCAGTGGCTTGTTTTCTTGGTTCGATTGAGTAATGCCTCCCCAACGTCTGGACTTCCTTTCTTTTTTCTTCTCTATTCAAATCAGTCGGTCGTCATTTCTCTGCCATCTCCCCATGGATTCTGGAAATTTTCACCTCCCCGTATGTATTAGTCAGAGTTCTCCAGAGACACAGAAAGAAATGGGATATATATAAAGACATATATAACAGATTTATTGTTGGAATTGGTTTTTGCAGTTAGGGAGGCTGAGAAGTCCCAACAAGAAGCTTGTCGTTAAGCTGGAGAACCAAGAAAGCCAGTGGTCTGAGTTCAAAGGCCCAAGCACCAGGAAGAACAATGCCCTGGGACAGGAGAAGATGGACGTCCCAGCTCA
The DNA here is from genome assembly GCF_022355385.1 of Mustela nigripes. Lineage (NCBI taxonomy): Eukaryota > Metazoa > Chordata > Mammalia > Carnivora > Mustelidae > Mustela > Mustela nigripes. Next base: position 25,431,259 of record NC_081562.1, read on the forward strand.
TGTAAAAAGCAAATCTGCCCTTCCTCTGCCTTTTTGTTTCACTTAGGCCCTCAGCAGATTGGATGATGCCCACCATCTACCAATTCAAGCACTGATCTCTTCCAGAAGCACCTTCACAGACATACCCGGAAATGACGCTTCACCAGCTACCTGGGCATCCTAATTTAGCTCAGCCAAGTTGACACAACATTTTTCTTTTAAGTTTTATTTATTTATTTATTAGAGAGATAGAGCAGGGGGAAGGGGCAGAGGGAGAGGAAAAGTGAGAATCTTAAGCAGACTCCCCTCTGAGCATGGAGCCCAACGTGGATCCTGAAATCATGACCTGAGCTGAAATCAAGAGTCAGCCACTTAACCCACTGAGTCGCCCAGGTGCCCCAAGTTGATACAAACTTAATCATCACACCATCTCTCTGTTTCAATCCATACCTTTACAGTTTTATAAATAACTTTTTATTTTTAATGTTTATTTTTACTTTTTTGAAGATTTTATTTTTAAGTAATCTCTACACCCAACATGGGGCTCCAACTCACAACCCCAAGATCAGGACTTGCATTCTCCACTGACTCAGCCAGCCAGGCAGACCCATAACTTTTTAATTAATACACTATTTTATTTAATAATGAGATGCATCCGAGTTTATAAAATGAGCAGAAGAAAATACTTGACTTTCTTTTACTGAATAAAATATGACATTCAAATTAATAGAATCAGTTTCCACTCTTTAGAGTATATTATTATTATCAAAGTGCATCGAGTTAATTTAATATCAATACAATTTGTAGATTAATTTAAACATGATTAAAGGAAGTCTTTGGTGATTCTCTTCAATTCCCTGTTAGCAAAATTGAGGAGAGTGCTCTTTGGTTTGTTTTTTTTTTTTTTCCTCCTGATTTTTTCATTCTTCAACTCTTTAGCATAAAGAGCTAAGTTTATGGAGTGCCAAAGTGACAAAGCAAATTTGGGCTCTCTCCATGTTGGGGAGTATATTAATTTCCCGGGGAGCCATAACAAAATACCCCAAACTGGGTGGCTTGTAACCTGTTGTTTCATGGTTCTGGAGGCCAGAAGTTCTAAATCAAGATGTCAGCAAGGCCACGCTCCCTCTGAAGGTGCTGGGGAAGGAACCATTCCAGGTCTCGCCTAGCTTCTCGCGGCCTCGGGAAGTCTTAGGCTTATGGGTACTCCATCTTCACATGGCTTCTCTCTGTGGGTATCAGTCTCTGTCCAAAGTTTTCCTTTTTATAGGGACTCCAGTTATATTGGACCAGGACTCACCCTATGGGCCTCATTTTAACTTGATTACCTCTATAAAGACACATATCCAAAGACGGTCCTGTTCTGAGGTATTGGGAGCTAGGACTTCAACATATTTGAGGGTTTAGGGGCGAGGGATATAATTCAGCCCACAACCAGGAGCACTTGGTACCTTTTAAGATGATTTTTTGAGTGAGGGGATTTGTATGTATATTCAGGTTCAAAAGATACATTTGAACTTTGCTTTTCCTTTAAGAATTGTTAGAACTTCTATTTGAAATATTAGTTTTTAGGAAATTTATTCAACAAATACCTAGTAAGCATCTCCTGTAGATTAGGTATTGTGCTGGGCACTAAGGAGGCACAAAACCGAGTCCCAACTATAAAGAAATTCATAGTCTAATGGGTGAGACCAATCAAGAAAAAATTCTTTTCTTTTTTTTAATTTTAAAGATTTTATTTATTTGAGAGAGAGAGAGTGTGTGCACGCCTACACAAGGGGAGGGGAGGAACAGGGGGAGGGGAGGGGCAAAGGGAGAAACAGACTCCCCACTGAGCAGGGAGCCCAGTGTGGGACTCCATCCCAGGATCCTGGGATGATGACCTGAGCCAAAGGTAGATGCTGAGCCGATTAGGCCACCCAGGTACTTCAGGTGGGAAACAATTCTAATGCAACCTGAGGAGTGCTGTATGAGACATCCAAGCAGGGGATTTGTGAGATCCTAGAGAATGGCTCAAACCACATGGTCTGGAGGTAGAATCAGGGCTGGGCCAGGGCGCAGCATCCATCAGAAGGGCAGTGCAGGTCCGAGAAACTGCACAGACCTGGAGAGCGGTGTTGCTAAGAGAGACAGGACCAGCCATGGTTGCTGTTCAGAAGAAGCCCGGGCAAAGGAGTGGGAGATGAGAGCAGATGGAGGCCAAGCTGGAAAGAAGCAGGCCAATATGCCTTGTTAAGGAGTTGGTGGTGAGCCACTGAATTTTGTAACGAAGGGAGTAACATTATCAGATCTGTTTTAGAAAGAGATCAGTCTGCGAGCACTGCTGTAAAGGGTAGATTTTTTTTTTTTTCTCTTAAATGTAGAGCTCATGTTCTTGTCCTCATTTTACTAATCTCTCATAGCTCTTCTCAGAGCTGACCACTTCCTGCTTTTGAAATATTTTTCTCCCTTGCTCTCTATCACCTCGACTCTTCTCATTCCCCTCCTGGGTCATGGCTTCTCTTCCTGTGTGAGTCTCTTCTTCTTCCTCTGTGAGTCTCAAGTCTCATGCGGGAGAGTCTCAAGGGTGAGGCTTTCCCCCTTCTCTTATGTCCCATCTTTCCTGATGATCTCCTCTAGTCCCATGATTTACACTTTGTACCCCAGCCCTGGCCTCTCCCTTGAGACCCAGCCTTGATCATATGACTGCCTAATCCCCTGCCACCCGGTCCCTGTAGGCACCTCAAACTCAATATCTCAAACCCGTTTCTTCATAAGGCTTCTCCATCTCAGTAAATGGTCCCAGTTTCACCCAGTTGCTCAAACCTCAGAATCAAGATTTATCTTTAATTCCACCCTTTCCTTCTTCTCCCACATAACAAATTCATCCTGGGGACTTCCTGGTCCTACAACCAAAACATATCTCTAATCCATGCATTTCTCTGGTCTCCAATTCCACTGCCTTAAGCTACATCCCTACTGTCTATCATAGACAACAATGGTCTCCTAGCTTGTCTCCCTTCACATGCCCTTTTCCATTGTATTCTATACCTGATAATTCTATTGATCTTACTAGAATTTTAACCAGGTATATCATTGAGCATGGAACTTGATACTCTTACACTCTTACTAAGGCTTGGAAGCCCTTTTCTGATCTGTTTCCTACTTACCTCTTTAATCTCACCATTCCAACCACTAGTCTTCCCTCTGTTCCTTGAACATGCCCATCCCTTTCCTGCCTCAGGGCCTTTGCCCTTGCTGTTTTCTCTATCTAGAACCCTCTCCCAAGCTTTTTGTCTAATAATCTCTCTGCCTTCAGTACTCAGTTCACATGTCATCATCTCAGGGAGTCCATCCTGGTCTATCCTATCTAAAGGAGGCTTCCACTCATTATCTGATTTTTTGTTGGTGGTTTTCTTGTTTATTTCCATCAGAACGCTTTTCAGAATATGACTATGCTTATTAATTTGTTCATATATTTTTTCTTCCTTTTGTCTCCAAACACCATCCTTCCCTTCATCCCACAGGTTAGGAGCCCATCTACAATATTTGTTATATAACATGATCCCTTGGGGAGATTTCTAAATACCCACATCCACCAAGCACCTCCAGTTCTCCCAGCACTGCACTTCTTTGTTTTCATTTTATCTCCCCAACAGCCCTAAAGAGGTGGAATTATTATCCCTATGCTACCAGTGGAGGAACTGTCTTACAGAGGGTAGACGACTTGTCTAAGGCCGCAGAGCCACTAAGACGTGAGGGAGGCAGGACTGGAGTCCATGCCTGTGTGGTTCTGAAAACCTCCCTCTCCAACATGCTGTATGCCTCAGTCTCTGGCCCCCAGAGGAGCCAGATGAGACACAGAAAAAGGATATCTTGCAATGCTACTTCTCTTCTTTTACCCTACTGACTTTAAATGTCACCCCTCTGACATTTTGGCAGACAAACATTGATTAGCCCATCATTCTTTCACGGAGGAAACCACCTTCTCCTATGCCTCAGGAATCCTGCTCCGCCATAGGGTCCCTGACCTATGGAGAGACTGACACTGCCCCTCCCTTCCTCGCCTAGTGAGTACATATGTGACCTGGGCTGGCCAATCAGATTATTCCTTTCCCAGTCTCCATAGGAGTGTAAGAATGAGCATGTGATCTCAGCCAAGCCAACCAGCATCTTCCCTGGAACTTTGCTGGAGTTTTAGGGACAGTCATTCTTCTAGGATCATCACTTATTAGCACCACAGTAGTCAGGCACTGCAAGTGGTCATCTTAGTCACACAGGGAGAGGATGCTGGAAGAGGAAGCCAAGTAGAAGACAGCAGAGCTAAGAGATGGTTGGAGACAGATAGAATCAGAGACCAAATAATATAATTTAACACTCAAACCCTTATCATTTATTTATTTGATTATGTGGTTAACATCAATCTCCTCTCTAAACTGATTCCATAAAGGTAAAAATTATGTCTTGCTTTTGTTCACTGTTGTCTCCCTGGTGCCAAGACAGTACCTGTCATAGAGTAGGTGATTGAGAATATTGTTTCCACCAGAAGAGTCTGAGCTCACCACATAATATCCAAGAGAAATAATGTCTATCTCTGGCTTTTAGTATAAGCTGCATGGGCATGTGAGGCTTGATGAAAATTGGAGGAAACTTGGGACACCTGGGTGGCTCAGTAAGTTAAACATCTGACTCTTGATTTCAGGTCAGGTCATGATCTTGGGGTCCTGATATGGAGCCCGGCGTGGGCTCCTCACTCAGTGGGAAGTCTGCTTGGGATTCTTTTTGTCCCTCTATCTCTACCCTTTGCTCTCTCTCTCTCTCTCCCATAAACAAATAAATCTAATAAAAAAAATCAGTAAATAAAAATAAAATTGGAGGAAACTTGAGTCATATTTGACATTATGATGTATAATAGGTCCTTTAGAAAAAAATGTAAGCTATAATGCATTTTGGCTCTATTCTTTAGAAATGTGATGATGTCTGAGGCACCATAATTTAATTTGCCCTAAGTGTGCCTGTGTGCATACTGTCAGATTATAGCCTGATTCATCACTCCCTCGGAGGCTAAAAATAGAGGCTGATACAAGAGGTTAACATCACCTAGCAATGAACATTTTCTCAAAGGGACGGATAGACGTAAATCAGAGGCAGCACGTCACTCACTCCTGTCCAGCGCCACGGGCTGGGTACTCCTCATGCTTGGCAGTTGTTTCAGAATAAAATGGACTCCTGCCCTAAAACTGCTGTCCCTCAGGAGAGCAGTCTGAGGGGGTTTCAGAAGATGCGATGACTGAGAATCTGGGTGCAGCCGGCTCCTGCTTGACCCTGTGGACCGTGCAGGGCTTCCTGACTGCCAGCTGCTTCTATCTGGTTTCCAGGGGGAGCAGTTCAAAGACTGGGAAGAACTATGGGAAAGGAAGAAAATGTGGAATTTCTCTCGAATTTTTCTGGAAAAGCTGTTGTTCTTGTATTGTGTCACAGCTTTCCTCTTAGCCAAGTAAAAATGGTACTTGTTGTCTCCCTGGAGCCAGCCAAGTCCTCAGAGATTCTCAGAAGAGGGGCAGACACTAGAGGATGCAATTTGTAACAAAAGAAAGTTGAGTGCGGACCTCTGACAGCTCAGATCCCCCCAGCAGAATGAATGCAACACAGCGATTCCTGCTCATGTTGGGGTAGGCAGAGTGCAGGACTAGAATCCTGGAGGAGGGCAGGACACGGACACGTGAGCAACATGTACCTGTGCTCCAGGCATGGTGGTAGGCGTCGCCGTAATAGGTATTATCTGTTAGGTGTTCCCTGCTTACCTACTAGGTATCACAGGGCTTATGGCGTTACCTTAATATACTGATGGGAGCCTATTCTTTGGCTGAGAAAATGGACTCGCAGGGATGTTTAAGTAATTCCTAAGTCAGTAATTTAAAGAGGCAGCATTCGTTTCCAAGACTGGCTCTTGACATCGTCCTTCTTACTTAACATGCCCTAGCCCTCTGTGTCTGTGAGACATAAACATGAGAGCGAGATTCGCCCAAGTGTGATGAAGACTCCAGACCAATTCTAGGTAGGAGTGGGCACCTGCACGCAGGACAGTGATAAGAATAATTATGGGGGTGCGTGGGTGGCTCAGTCAGGTAAGGGTCGGAATCCAAATTTCAGCTCAGGTCATGATCTCAGGGTCATGGAATCAAGTCCCAAGACAGGCTCCATGCTGGTCGTGGAGTCTGCTTAGGAGCCCCGCTCCCTCCCCACTTGCTCTCCCTGTCTCTCTCAAAAAGAAGGAAGGAAAGAAAGGAGGGAGGGAGTGAGAGAAGAGTTACAGGACATGGAATGTTATTATTTCCTGTTTCAGGGAGCACTATAGTAAGGGGATGAAGATACGAGCTTTGGGGTGTGGCGTTGACATTGGCTCTGCCACCTCTAAAGCTTGGATAAGTTACTTGGTCTCTCTGTGCCTCGGTTCCTGAGCCTTCAAATGGAGATGATAATAGTACTTACTTCAAAGGGGTCTCATGCAGACTGCACAGTTGAATCCGTGTAAATCCATGTAAAGTATCTGGAATGTTGCTTGACACACAGTAGGTGCTCAGTAAGTGTAATAATCTCATTTCTGCTCTTTGCCGGCTACCCATTGTAGTAAAACAGTTCACATTTGGACTATTCAGCCAGCGGTTCATGGTATAATCCTTTCAGGACACGCAGTGGCCCGACCTCTGCTACCTGATGCTCTCAACCACAGAAACCTATCCCTCAAGGTGTAGAACCAAGCAGTCTCCTCTCCTGGCCAGGCTCAAGTTTTCTTTTTCTTTTCTTTTCTTTCTTTCTTTCTTTTTCTTTCTTTTTTTTTTTTTTTTTAAGATTTTGTTTATTTATTTGAAAGAGAGAGAGCACCAACAGGGAGATCAGCAGGCTGAGAGGGAGAAGCAGGAGCCTGATCCAGGGCTTGATCTGGGGATCATGACCTGAGATGAAAGGCAGACGCTTAACTGACCGAGCCACCCAGGAGCCCCCAGCCTCTAGTTTTCCATCAAAATCTCTGCCCATGCCCTTTAGTTTCTGAACCAGGAGGCTGCGAGGTGAGCATAGAGGCTTTGAATCTAGACACATCTAGACTTGTGGTCTTACACAAACTGCTTACCTCTCGTAAGTCTCAATGTCCTCCTCTGTAAGGGGACTTGGGAGTTTCTGTGATGATTGGATATCATATATTTAAAGCATGTAGATCAGCATCTGGACCATGGTGTCCAATCGATCAATCAATCATGACTTTCTCTAGAAACGTCTTTTTTTTAAGATTTTATTTATTTGTCAGAGAGAGAGAGAGAGACATTGAGAGAGGGAACACAAGCAGAGGGAGCAGGAGAGGAAGAAGCAGGCTCCCTGCTGAGCCGGGAGCCTGATGCGGGACTGGAGCCCAGGACACTGAGATCATGACTTGAGCCAAAGACCTAACGACTGAGGCCCCCAGGTACCCCTCTCTAGAAATATCTTAAGTAAAGTTGGTATGTTTCCAACAGTTGTCCTGTTGATGCTAATCTATTTTGAAAAGCTTTAAGCTAGGCAATGACAGAGTTAATGATTAATTAAATATGCCCATCATTTTAAAAAAAGTTTAGCTTTAGGCTCTTGATCAGGAATGTCAACTCAAGAAAATCAGGTGCAGGGGCACCCGAGTGGCTCAGTTAGTTCAACGTCTGCCTTTGGCTCAAGTCATGATCCCAGCATCCTGGGATTGAGCCCCACAATAGGCTCCCTGCTCAAGAAGGAGCCTGCTTCTCCGTCCGCCCCCCCGCCCCCGCTTGTACTCTCTCATGCACGTGCACGCTCTCTCTCTCTCTGTCAAATAAATAAAAATCTTAAAAAAGAAAGAAAGAAAAGCAGGTGCAACATAAGGCTGTCCTTAAAATGCAAAGAATGGGACCTTTATTTATTTATTTATTATTTATTTATTTATTTAACAGACAGAGATCAGAAGTAGGCAGAGAGCAGGCAGAGAAAGAGGGGAAAGCAGACTCCCTGCTAAGCAGATCATGACCTGAGCTGAAGGCAGAGGCTTTAACCCACTGAGCCACCCAGGCGCCCCAAGAATGGAACCTTTTACAATTTGCCCATTTCTATTTTAATAACTTTGCTAGGTATAAGTCAAACAAATGATTCTCTAACAGTGGGAATTCTAGGGACCCCTACAGGCCAGGGATCAGCAAACTGTGGCCTGCAGCCAAATAACCCGGCTCCCTGTCCTTGTGAATAAGGACTTCCTGGAGCACAGTCAGGGCCATTTTTCAGTTATTGCCTGAGGCAATCTTTGTGCTACAAAAGGGCAGAGATGAATAGTTTCAAGGGAGACTCTGTAATCTGCAAAGACATGTACAGTACCTACTACCTCTCCTTCTACAGAAAAAGCTTGTCCATCTTTTTCATAAGCCAAGAGGGGTAAGCATTGGGGGCCCAACCCTTTTAGCAAGTGCCTTGGAATCGTATGCATAGCCTTTAACGTACGGACGTTGTCTCTTCCCATTTGTTGCGAGGGCCGCTGCTCTTTAGTGCCCGGGAAGTTTCTATAGGAAAGGCTGCGGGTGTGATTTAGGAACAGGTTTAGCTCAGCATTACTGTATCAAGGCAGGCCAAACTGTAAGGAGTCCCAGTCATTTAGAGGCATGAATATGGAAGATTGTTTCTTGCTCATGAAACCATCCAGGGTATGTGTTCCCAGCTGGTAGGTGGCTTTGCTCCCCAGGGTACTCTGGGACCTCAGCTTTCCCCACCTAGTGGCTCTGCCTGTCAGAGGACCCCATATTATCTGCACGGTCTGAGTCGAGTTTCCAAATATGCAGTTTCCAGCTGTCGAAAAGGAAAGGAGACTGCGACCAGATGTGATGAGTGCCTGCCTAGGAATGTACACGTCACTTCCTGTCACACTCTAGAGGCTTGAATTTGGTGGCATGACCACATCTGACAAGGGAGCGTGACAGGAAACAGATTTTGTCTCTACCATAGTAGGGAAGGAGGAATTCTCTAGTGGTATCAAGGGTCCCCTGGCAGCTGCCTGCCCTAAGTTCTAGAGTTCTGGCTTCATGCGGGGGCATGGACGCAGTTAGCAGATACGCACCCCCATGCCAGAACCCCACTTCCAGTTATTGCCACGATGCTTGCACTCTGTCACCCGTGGTAGCTCCCTTTTCTCTTTTTAATTCTTTTTTTTTTCTCTTTCTAATTCTTGATGTCCTCTTTATTTATTAATTTATTCGACAGAGAGAGAGATCACAAGTAGGCAGAGAGTCAGGCAGAGAGAGAGAAAGGGAAGCAGGCTCCCTGCTGAGCAGAGAGCCCGATGCGGGACTTGATCCCCGGACCCTGAGATCATGACCTGAGCCGAAGGCAGAGGCTTAACCCACTGAGCCACCCAGGCGCCCCTTGATGTACTCTTTTTACAAGCGTGGGCAATTTTTTGTACACTACCTGGTCCTTGAAGCCCCAAGAATGACAACAAAAAGAAGAGGTAGGCGTTATTACTATTGTTTTAATAGTAAAACATTGTTGTTGTTGTCATCACCATATTACAGATAAAGAAACTGAGGTACAGAACAATGAAGTAACTTGTACAAGGTTAGTCCCAGGGAGCCCTTGAAAAGGGATATTTTAATCCCTTTTCAATCCCTTTTGCTCATGGAGGATTTTATTCCAGAATCTGGCAAGGAGAGTGCTGTGAAAATGCTCTCCCCTTGCCAAATGAGCGATCTCTATTTGTCAAGGATTTCTTTTTATTTTTTTTAAGTTTGCAGAAACATTCTTTCCTAATTGTTGTTTACTATTTGACTTTGTCTATGAAGAGTTGTTTCTTTTCCCCTGATGAATAGAAGTTCTCTGTTTTTATGCAGTAAAAGCTGCTGATCTTTTCCTTTATGATATTTTTCCTCCTTACTTCCAGGCATTAAAAAAAATAAAAATCCCTCCCTTCTTTGAAAATGATGATAAATACTTAATTTTATTTTCTTCCAGTTTTTTACTGTTTGATTTTTAATATGATTTAGTCTTATCCGTTTTGAATCGGTTTTTGTCTGTCGCTGTGGGAAAATGAAGATCCCTCTTAGATTTGGACTGGAACCTGCCGAAGTGTTTATTTTAAACAGACGTCCACGGAGGAAGCTCATACCAGTGACTGACCACCAAGAAATCTGTAGCATACTGACAGTGGCAAGATCCCTTCGTCCCCGGGTCATGGGGTTCTAGATAGTGGGTTACTCTCAGCCCTGGCAGGCATGTTTATTTTGCAGTCGTCATGAACGTACTGGCTGGGGCTGGTGCACTGGCCAGGTGACTTTTCCTGGCTGCCTCCCTTCTTCACAGAATTGCCCTCAGCCCAAAGGGACCCATCGCACCCAGGAAAGTACCCCCATCCCTAGGGCTAACCATTAGCCAGTGGCTAATTGACACAGAAGTATGAAAGCCTGGCTCCCTTACCACAGTATGAGACCAACTCAGAGAGGCAGGTTAACACTTGCAGAGCTCCCTGTGGGACCGTTCTGGAGCCCATCTCCAGCTGAGACCCTGACTTTGCTTAGCTCCTTCTCCTGCCCTGTCCTCTCTCGCTCCCTTTCTCCTGAGTGTGCTCCTTTAGGAAAACTGTGTGCTTTCCAGTCCCTGTCTCCAGCTCTGGTTCTAGGGAGTATGATCAAAGACAGTAAGAACATCTCATTCCCATAACATCCTGATGCATGTAATTTATAATCTAATACATATAACAGATGTGTTTTTACAAACGTTTTAGACGTTAGAGACTCAAGGGTAAAGATCGCATATTTTTTAAAGATTTTATTTATTGATTTTGAAGATTTTTATTTTTAAGTAGTCTCAACCCCCAGCTTGAAGCTTGAACTCACAACCCCAGGATCAAGGGTCACACGCTTCACCAACTGAGCCAGCCAGATGCCCCTCAAAAGTATATTTTTGAAAGTTTTCACACATGTGTAATAAATTGTTAACTATATTGGAAAGGGGGTTTTTTTTGTTGTTTTTAAGATTCTATTTATTTATTTACTTATTTGGTGAGTGTGCACAAGCATGGGTAGGGGCCGTGGGAGAGGGAGAGAAGCAGGCTCCCTCAGCTGAGGGGGCAGCTCTACGTGGGGCTGGGTCCCACGACCATGAGATCTTGACCTGAGCTGAAATCAAGAGTCAGAGGCTTAACCTACTGAGCCACCCATGTACCCCCTGTGTTTTGGAGACTTTTTTATCCTTAAACATTGAAACTGTAGGGGTAAACAGTGTTTACCCTTAAACATTGAAATCCTGAAAATCCCATCAGGATTATGGGAGATCAGATTTTTAACCTAAGATATTTGACCCACCTGGATGATATTTATTATTCCTTGTTTTTCTGGGGTTTCTGAGGTGTAAATATTCTCTAATTCCCTTTCACCATTTTACTGAGGAGACGAAGATAACCCAGGATGTCCAAGTCCCGATGTACTTTCGTCAGTGAGACACAGGTAAATACCGCCTGGTGTGTTACCTACAGTCTCTTAGTCTCAGTTAAAGCTGAACGAAAATATTTCCACAGTGGCACGAGGTGATTTTAGTCCCAGCTTGTACTGGCTAGCGTACCTGCCCCAGCTAGAGAACAATACTTCCTGTCCCCTCAGTGCCTTTTTTCTAAGACAATATCACTAGGATAGAAACGCTGCATTTTCCTTTCCATTCCACGCTGGGTCTCCAAGGATCTTGTTTAGTCTCTCCTTCACGTCTCAAGAACAGAGATACCCTGACTTGCAGATAAGAAGGGCCATTTTCATGCTCAGAATCCCACGTCCCAAGGGTGCTGCTGATCCTTCCCAGGTCCAAACAGCGCCTCAGTCCGCTGAGCTTGCCTGCGTGTGGACTCCGCCGCTTACGTCCGTGTCATCGATCTGCCAAGCAGTGACCATCCCCTGAGTTCCCTTAGATTCTGTCTCATTCCATGGGTTTATTAAGAATGAACCCTGCAGGCACTGTGTTTTGATAATGAACTTTAACACTCCTGGGCCTAGTTTTGGGTTTCCCTCTCTATCCAAACAGAACAGCTGGAAGATGGTTCAATTTGGACTTATTTGCTTTTTTTTTTTTTTTTTAAAGATTTTATTTATTTATTTGACAGAGAGAAATGACAAGTAGATGGAGAGGCAGGCAGAGAGAGAGAGAGGGAAGCAGGCTCCCTGCTGAGCAGAGAGCCCGATGCGGGCCTCGATCCCAGGACCCTGAGATCATGACCTGAGCCGAAGGCAGCGGCTTAACCCACTGAGCCACCCAGGCGCCCCCTTATTTGCTTTTTTGATTTAGATGGTTTCTCTTCCCCTAAGATCACAAATCTTAAGCAGCACACGGGAGGGACATGAGAGGTGGGGTGGAGGCAGGGGAAAGCTGAGAGATGGAAGGGTTTGTCGAGGAGGGGAAGGATAAGCAAGGCTGGCGATGTTCTTGGGTTGGCTGTTGATCTGACCCCTGACTTTCCAAGTGCTATCGCATTTCCCCCAGTCAGCCAGTCCTCCCTGCCCATCCTCCAACCCACCGGGCTGTGCAAAGAGAAGTGTAGGGAAAAAAGCATCAGATCGGGCTGTGGAGTGACTTACAGCGGGCTTTGAGTCTGCTCCTTGCTATCTGCTGACCTTTGGAAAGTTACTTATCTGCTCTGGAATCTTTCGAGGGCCAGTATATGATTTGGTCTTTGTTGTAGGTGGATTCCTGGTAGATGGACTTTTTCCAAAAGTGGTTAGAGAAGAAATTATCCTAAACTTGAAGCCCCCTTGCCCTTCATTACTCGGCCACTCTGGTTTACGCTGCTGAGGCCCAGCCTTTTGGAGGCAGAAAAGGGACATCTGGGCATCTCGCCCCAGCTGTAAATGTAATGGGCACCTGCCTCGACATTGGCCTTGTTAGTAGGGTCAAAGTAGGCGATGGCCTAGTGGGTGATATGGGCACCATTATTGCCAGCCTCTTCATGATATATCTGTGTAAACTGAGACACAGAAAAATTAAGTAACTTGGCCAAGATCACACATTTAGAATAAATTTAGAATAATTTAGAATTTAGAGTAAATAATAAAAATAATTTTAGCATAAATTTAGAGTAATTTATTTAGAATTTAGAATAAATTTAGAATAAATAGTAGTTTAGAATAATAATAAAAATTTAGAATAAATAATAAATTTAGAATTTAGAATAAATAATAAAATTTATTTAGAATAAGTAATTTTTTATTTAGAATAAATAATAAAAAATAAAATAAAATTATGGGACAGTGTTATTATTTTTTTCTTCCATATAAGATTAGATTATTCAGGTTATTTTGCATCCAGACAATTTCCTTAGATGAAAAAAATATCCATTTAGCTTATGTTTTTTCATTTTATTTATTCCCAAATGGTATGATAACAGGATACATTTAATCCTTAAATTGCCCAACACGATCAAAACAAGAATCCGTTTTGCAAAATTATTTGAGGGCTTCATCAGTTTTCCCAAGAGCCTCTTCTAAGGCTCTGGTACTCAAATAATTTTCTTTCTTTCTTTCTTTTTATTCAAGTAATTTTCTTTTGAGCACCTGTGCAATTGGCTTGATGGTATTTGCATTGCAGACTCACACAATTAGCAAGAGGCAGCTCTGGCAAGATGAGACGTATGTGGACATATCCTAGCATGAAGAGGAGAGGGGTTTGTTTGCGTGGGGACTAATTTGATATTAGTGAATATTTTTATCTTCAGATGACCTTTGCCTCCCTGTGCAACCTGACAACAGCAGGGCCTGAGTGAAGGCGGAGCTAATGAGAACTCTCTGGCCTTTCTCAGACATTCACTATCCTGCCTTCCCTAGAGAATGGCTACAACTTAGCTAGTTGATGAGGGTATTTACTGGCCAATTCTTGAAGCAGACAGATTCTGAGATGGTGCCTAGTGATCCCTGCCTCTTTGTACCTCTGCTCTTGCAGAATTCTCTGCCCTCGAGCGTGGGCAGGTCCTATGACTTGCCTTTGACCAAAAGGTAATGGAATGTATGTGATGACATATATGTTAGTATGTTACATACGATTGCAATGCCCCTCTTCTGGGCAGACCCTTTTCCATGCTGGCTTTAATGAAGGAAGGGACTACAGCGTGAGCTGCCCTATGGAGAGGGCCACATGGCAGGAACAGAGGCTAATCTCCAACTGACAACAGGCAGGAAACTGGGGCCCTTAGCACAACAACCCACAAGGAGCTGATTCCTGCCAACAGTCACCTGAGCTTACAGGTAGATCATTCCCCGGTCGAACCTTGTGGTAGGACTGCAGCCCTGGCCAAGATTGTGGTATAGCTCTCTGGGGAGACCCTGGTGTAGAGGACTCAGTGAAGCCATGCCTGACCCGCAGAAATGTATGTTGTTCTAAGCTGCTAAATTTGTAGTCATTTGTTATCCAGCAATAGATAATACTTATTAGCATATTCATAACCAATGGGTCACAAGTGCCAGTATTTATTAATATAATCCCATGTGTAGAATCATGCACTAACCCAGGGGATACCTTGGTGAGCAAGAAAGAAAATGGGTGTTCATGGAACTTACAATCTCATGGCATAGATGACTGTGATATTGTGATTTATGTCAAGAAATATATCTTTGGTCTTCATCTCTGGTTCCTAACACTGAGCTCCTGAAACACTTGGAATTTCTTAAGTGATAAGAGTGTCTTGTTTCAATTCATAATGAGCCTCTTTTGAGCACACCACAGTTTGTGTTAATGAGGTGACCTAGGGTGGGACCCCTAAATATCTTCAGGACAGGGATGACCACCAGAAAGACCAAGTGATTAAAAGTCTGGAACTTTTAGCCCTGTCCACCAAGCTCTGGGAAGGAGAGGAGGGGGCACTGCAGATTAAGCTCTGTGAAAACTGTTGAACAATAAGATTTGATGAACTTGGTGAACACACTTACGTCCTGGAAGAATGGTGCACTTTCTGTCCCCTTCCACAGGGACAGAAGCTCCTGAGCTCAGGACCCTTCCAGATCTTGCCCTATGTAACTCTTCCTCTGGCTTCCATTCATATCCTTTATAATAAGCTGGTAAATAGAAGCAAATGTTTCTCTGAGTCCTGTGAGCTGTTCAAATTAGACTTGGGGAAGGACCTTTGGGAACCTCTAATTTATAGCTAGTTGGTCAGAAGCACAAGTGAAAACCTAGACTTTTGATTGGCATTGGAAGTGGGGACAGTCTTGTGGGAGTGAGCCCTTAACTGGGGCGAACGGATGCTTATCTGCAGGTAGACAGCGTCAGAACTGAGTTAAACACCCAGTCAGTGTCTGCTGAGAACTGGAGAATTGGTTGATGGCATTGGAAAAAACACATCAGAATATCATTCGACAAATAATTACCATATGAACTCTGTACTTAATACTACCGTCAAAACCATGAGAGACTGTGGACTCTGAGAAACAAACAGTTTTAGAAGGGAGAGAGGTGGGGGTTGGGTGAACCTGGTTGTGAGTATTAAGGAGGGCACGGATTGCATGGAGCACTGGGTGTGGTGCATAAACAATGAATCTTGGGACACTGAAAAAACAAACAAACAAACAAACAAACAAACGAACAAAACCTACCATCCACATTTGGGTCCATAACCAGTATAAAAAATTGGATGACTATAGGTGAATATCACTGAACATTCACCATGATCATAATTTCTTTTTTCAGCAAAGCATCCACAGAAATCTACCTTTAAGCTGTGCAGTTTTCTATAGCCTGAGATAACGCATTATTCCTTGTAAAAATGTGAACATATTTGCCGTCTCTCCAAAAGGAGGGAACTAAAGTCATAGATAGAGGTGTCTGACTCTGGCTCTAAGTTTAGGATTTCTGACTGGTGGACATTCTTTTCCAAGGTTAGTAACAAGCCCATCTCGTTATTCTATGACCTTTGGACTAAGTTGTTTTTTTTCTTTTTTCTTTTTTTTTTATAATTTTTTATTTTTTATAAACATATATTTTTATCCCCCAGGGTACAGGTATGTGAATCACCAGGTTTACACACTTCACAGCACTCACCATAGCACGTACCCTCCCCAATGTCCATAACCCCACCCCCTTTCCCCCAACCCCCCTCCCCCCAGCAACCCTCAGTTTGTTTTGTGAGATTAAGAGTCACTTATGGTTTGTCTCCTTCCCAATTCCATCTTGTTTCATTTATTCTTCTCCCACCCCCTTAACCCCCCCTGTTGCATCTCCACTAATTTTTTTTTTTTAAGATTTTATTTATTTGTCAGAGAGAGAGAGAGGGAGAGAGAGCGAGCACAGGCAGACAGAATGGCAGGCAGAGGCAGAGGGAGAAGCAGGCTCCCTGTGGGACTCGATCCCAGGACGCTGGAATCATGACCTGAGCTGAAAGCAGCTGCTTAACCAACTGAGCCACCCAGGCGTCCCTCCACTAAGTTTTAAGGTTAATCATCATTAAGACAACCTAGATAAAATAGTAAGAGAAGAACAAAATCAGTTAATTGCATAAAAATATACATGACAAGGCAAGGAAGGTAATAATAGCAAACACTACCTTCCAGGTACTTTATTTACCTGTGAACTCATTTAATTTTCATTAAAACTCTACTAAGTAGGGACTATCATTTTATGAGTGGGGAAATTGACCCAAAGGGAAGTTAAGAAGCTTGCCTGAAGTCTTCCGCAGTAAACGTGAGATTGGAACCCATGCAGTCTGACTTCAAATCCTATGCTCTTACCCACTTTACGTACTCCTCTTGCCATGAACAGCCACAACAACCCTCGTTTCTACAACATTCACAAAGACACCATCGGTGTTTAGAACATCCTTCCTCCGCCATCTGTTTTCTGTTCCTTCTCTCTGCAGCAAACATCTCAGCTGACTAGATGTATGGACTTCACTTGGTATATGGACTGTAGGGTCTGCCTGGGTTTGAATCCAGGCTTACTAGCTTTGTCAACTCAGCCAAATTGCTTAATTACTCTGCACCTCAGTTTTCTTCTCTGTAAATGGGGATGATAATAGATCCTACATCACAGGCTTATTGTGAGGATTAAATGATTTCATATATACAAAGCATCTTCATTATTTCAGTATAGAGGGATCGTTCCAGAGCCTTCTATTTAACCCTTCCTACCATAGTGAGATTCACATCACAGGTCAGGGAGCCAGCATGGCTAATCTGCTAGGACTTCAGCTACAACTAAGCACTGAGGGAATCACTATGGGGTGAATGCAGGGGTCCAAGAGTCTCACCATGAATGGTCCTGCTGGGAGTGAGCCCTGCTATCGCCTGTTTCCCATAAATTTGCTTATACCTACCAGAGCTAACCAGAGACGGCATTTGGAGCCTCTGGGGATTAGCATTGGCTAGGAGATAACAATAATCCCGTCAGGCCTGTTTAAGTCTCTTTTCTCAGGGCTCAGTTGCTCTTGTAGATGTGATATGTGTACACACACACACACAATGGAATATTACTCAGCCATCAAAAAGGGAATCTTGCCATTTGCAATGACGTGGATGGAACTAGAAGGTATTATGCTAAGCGAAGTAAGTCAATCACAGAAAGACAATTATCATATCTCACTGATATGTGGAATTTAAGAAGCAAGGCAGAGGATCATAGGGGAAGAGAGGAAAAAATGAAACAAAATGAAACCAGAGAGGGAGACAAACTCTTCTCTTATTCATAGGAAACAGTGTGAGGGCTGCTGAAGGGGAGGGGGTAGGAGGAATGGGGTAACCGGGTGATGGACATTAGGGAGGATATGTGTTATAATGAGCACTGGGTATTATAGAAGACTGATGAATCACAGACCTGTACTCCTGAAACAAATAATACATCATATGTTAATTAATTGAATTTTAATTTAAAAAAAAAGGAAAGGAGGAAATCATTGGTATATACTTGGGCGTTGTTGGAGGGTCATCCTCAAGAGCATCTGGTCCTCTTTCCTCAAGGGGTTCTGGGTCTAGAAGTTGCCTCAGGTCTGGGAATTGGGAGAAGACCGTGATTCTTCATCATTGTGACTCAAGTCAGTCCTCTGTTCCCCAAACTTAGATTTTGTTGTTGTTATATAAATTAATACCAAAAAAAAAGTACAAACATTTTAGTGCCTGTGTATTTTAGTCCTAAAGACCCTGGAATCTATAAGGCACCGTCAGTCACACCTAAACCTTCTGCTTGTTTCAGGAATCGGGACCCAGAATGCTAATACTCGTCTCACCACTGTGTGGGGTATTTTGTTTTGTGGTTTTCCTCCTTGCAAAGCTGGGCCAGTAGATGAGGTATTATGAATCCACTCTACTGTTCCTTTCTCCTTTAAGCCTTTGGATTCCCTTGTCATTAAGGAAGGCAGAGCACCCAAACTTCACGGGCATGGGCCTCCATGGTCACTCCATTTCAGACAATCCAACAAGACATGTAAACCCATTCCAGTTGTCTCATCTAGCACACTGAATCCAGAAGTTTCGGTGGGGACACCTGTAATATAAATTTGATCCGATCTAAAATTATTTTCTTCTTTTGCCAACACTTTCTGAACTCTTCTCTCCCATAACCTCTCCCATAATGCTTTTGTCATGTCAGCCTTTTCTTCCCAGGTCTGACTTTGGTCTCAGGGCATATGGCAGTCTCACTCTCCTTGTGTGTCTGGAGTCAATGAGCAGAAATGGGGTGGGCCACGAGGACGTCTCCTTGCAAGGTGACCAGTCGATGAACTTGCAGTGTTTTTGAACCAGATAGGATCTGCCTCATCAGGATGGGAAGAAAGGCTGCTTTTGTTGGTGCAGGAAGCTCTGTGAGTTTCAGAGTTATCTGACACCTACAAAATACCTCCATCCCAGCTCTCAAGGGAAGAACCACTTTTCCCCCAACAAATACCGTGCAGGGCCTGGTGAAACGGTGAATTCAGTCTGTTTTGTAATTCATCGGTCTTGAGGATCCGTCTCTGCCTCTGATCTTCGGCTTCATTAGCCCTCTGCCTGAGTGACAGAAAGACTATTTTAGGGAAGCCACAGAAACCTCTTCATTCCCTGATCATGCTTTGAAGCGAGATTTTAAATCCTGAGCCTGTGATTTCTTTTTTCTTTAAATGTTATCGTGCAGTTAGATGAAACTATTGACCTCATAGCCTTCATCTTCTTCCCTCCATGATCTGCCAGAGCCTTGATTTTACCAGGCCTTTCATTCTGTGTGACCATAGGAATATTTCTGTTGTTCTTGCCCTGGGTGCCAGGGAGGCTCTGAGCCCAAGTTATGATATAATCAAAATGCAATTTAATATTGGGATGCCTGGCTTAGCTGGTAGAGCATGGGACTCTTGATCCCGGGGTTGTGAGTTCGAGTCCCACACTGGGTGCAGAGATTACTTTTAAAAAGTGCAATGTTGTATTTCCCTTCCACTAATTCTTTAAACTTCATTCAGAGGCTGGAGGAGGAGGAGAGGATGCTCCCCCACATCGGGACGAGACTCCCGTCAGCTCCCGTAGCTTCTCTTCCTCTCCCCACCTGCCTTCACCTCTACCCGCTAGCTGCCATCTTCTTGCTCCTCCAAGGATGAAGGCAGGGTAGGGAGGAGAGGGAGCGAGGCCAAGTGAGTGAGTGTTTGATCTGGTGGCTCTGTGTTCTCCAGGCCTTGCAGATGATTAACTCTGGTGACTCCTAGGGGGACTTTAAGATGGTTCTAGCTGGTTCTTCTCAGGGCTGCTGTGTAGGAATTGTGGAGGTTCCCTGCAGCCCCCTCTCCCTCAGTTCCCTTGACTCAGGTGGATGGCTCTCCACTCAGGGTGGTCTCTTTCAACTCCGCTCCTGGATATCAAATCCAGCCCCTGGATATCTGGCTGTGTGTGCTTAGCCTCTTTTGGCTGAGGTCCAAAGAGGAGACGTTAAAGCAGACCAAAAGCCTCTAAGAAATTTCTTTAGGACACTTGGATGGCTCAGTTGGTTAAGTGTCCAGCTCTAGATTTCAGCTCAGGTCTCCATCTCAGGGTTGTGAGTTCAGGCCCTATGTTGGGCTTGGCACCAGGTATGGAGCCTCCCCTAAAAAATTTTTAAAAATTAAAAAGAGAGAGAGAGAGAGTTCCTCAATTATCTTCTCCAAATCCTCTCCGGAAAAAAAAAAAAAAAACAAGAAAGAAAAAAGATCTGGTTTATTTATTTGAGACAGAGAGAGAGGAATGAGTGAGAGAGAGCACAAAGCAGTGGGGTAGGGGGAGAGAGTGAGTGAGTGAGAATCAGGCTTTCCACTGAGCAGCGAGCCCAACGTGGGCTTGATCCCAGGACCCCAGGATCATGACCTGGGCCAAAGGCAGATGCCTAACTCACTGAGCCGTCCAGGTGCCCCCAAATCCTCTCTTTAACTCCTTCTTATATCTTTGGATTTCACTCTGAGCTCCAGGAGATGCGGGACTGGGTCTCCTTCATTCCCATTATGAATCCTGTGTTGCAAGGAAGAGAGTGGGGAGGAGGGGCGTGGTCTCATTGAAATTTTGTCATCCCAAGATATCTGTTACTGCATCCGTCTAAAGGGAGGCAGGAAGAGTACCACCCCACCTTCTTCTTCTTTTTAAAATTATTTTTATTAACATATAATGTATTATTTGCTCCAGAGGTATAGGTCTGTGAATCGTCAGGCTTACACACTTCACAGCACTCACCATAACACATACCCTCGACCACCCTACCTTCTATTACAGTAGTTCTCATGACTTTTTTTTGTCACTGGGTCCCAGTGTTTTCCCTGTATGTTGTCCTTACCGCCTTCAAATCCGACCAGGTAACCTATTCAGTCCCAGACTCCCAGTACTTCTGGGGTCTCTTTCAGAGAAAGAATCCACTCTTGCTATTTTCAGTGGAAATTTAATACGTGACATGAATTAGAATTCCTCCGAGGGCCAAGAAACAAAGCCTGGGTGCCACACAGAAGCCAAGCAGCCAGGAAGAACGTCCAAGTACAGCACAAATGTCCCAGCACACGATGAGGGCGCCCTAGCAGAAATCCTGCTGTGACTGCCCAGGGGTGCGCAACATCTATAAAGCCAGGACTGACCCCAATACAGTTCCTGCAGAAAACCATCCTTGCTAGGAGAACGGTGTGTTTGCAACCTCTTGCACGTATCCCAAGTCTTGCTCAGTCTGGAGGTTTGCTAGAAGGTCAGCACCTGTCTATATCCTGGGAGCAGAGGACCTTGAGAAATGTCTTGTCTTCGTGTGTTTGTTTCTTTGTATGAAAAACAGAATTCCTAATTTTAAGGACTACAAAGAAAAGATTGAGGGCAAGCGCAAATGGCAAATATCTACTATAAAACTCTTATGAAAAAAGTGTTTATGGTCCCAATAAATAAACTATTTTGACTATATAAACAGACAGATAAACATACAGAAAACTCCCTCTGCTGCACCTTTTGACTTTTGTACCATTGTATACAATACCTATTCAAAATATAAATTGGGAAAAATATAAATCCATTTTTCAGTGTTCTTCCTCTGGATCTTTCTTTTCCTCACTCTCTTTTGGCTTTTGACGTCTTCTGCTGCCTGCATTGTCATTGTTGTTCAACACTGGCAATTGTGTTTTTTGTTTGTTTGCTTGCTTGTTTTAAAGATTTTATTCTATATATTTTTTTAAAGATTTATTTACTTGAGAGAGAGAGCACAAGCAGAAGGAGGGGCAGAACAGGGAGCTGGTACGGGGTTTGATCCCAGGACCCTGGGATCATGACCCGAGCTGAAGGCAGACACTTAACTTACTGAGCCATCCAGGCGACCTGACACTGGCAGTTGTTTTGATGGACTCTTTGATAATTCTTAATCTCCTGTAGACCTTTTGTTATAAAAATAAGAGAGTAATGTATTTCAAACTCTTAGCATAGTGCTTGGCACATAACAGATCATCAGTGCTAGTATTCCTCCCACTTGTCCTTTCCCTTAAATTATTGTCTATGGTTGTTATTCAAGTCCTGATTGGAAAGAACTCACTAAGATGTAGTGAGTGCCTCTCAGGGACTTTCCAGTGCACGTCACCACAACTTAAATATGGACACCAATCCAAGCTAAGCCTGTTGGACTTTGTTTCTAGAGGAGGAGGTAGATACTTGAAAGGTAAGCGTACGTATAAATGGGATCAGAGGTGGCACCGAGAAACAGTCCTTTACTAAAGAAAGGAGAAGAAACAGGGAAGCCACATGGTCACGCCTGGTTTCCCACGGGGGCTCTCTAGTCAGGTTGCTTTAAATCCCTGGCCTGCCTCCTACTAGATGTGGGGTCTCAGGCCAGTTATTTAAACTTGCTAAGCTTTCATTTCTTCATCTATGAATTCAGGATAACATCAGTATCTATCTCATAAACTTTTGTTAATTGTTTTGGACCATTCCTATCACAGAGGAAGTTTGATTTCTGGATTTAGTTTACTTGAAGTTTATGTTTGAAATATTTTAATTACCCAAGTCTTCATCTTCCAGTGAATGAAGGATCCTGCCTTTCATGTCTCCCGGGTGGCCTAAGGGTATCTGTAATCATAGTTAAGATGTTTTAAAAGAAGTTGTTTTGTTGTTTTGTTTTAATAACTAATACGCTTCACTTTAAAGCTCAGTATCTCGGGGTGCCGGGGTCGCCCAGTTAGTTAAGCAGCTGACTCTTGGTTTCAGCTCAGGTCATGATCTCAGGGTCATGAGATTGAGTCTCGTGTCAGGCTCTGTGCTCAGTGGGGAGAGGTGGGGAGACTGCTTGAGATCCTCTCCCTCTGCCCCTCCCCCTGCTCACCAGTGCATGTGCTCTCTCTCTCAAATAAATAAATCTTTTTTTAAGATTTTATTTATTTATTTGACAGAGAGAGATCACAAGTAGGCAGAGAGGCAGGCAATGGGGGAGAGGGAGAAGTAGGCTCCCCGCTGAGCAGAGAGCCCAATGCGGGGCTCCATCCCAGGAACCTGAGATCATGACCTGAACTGAAGGCAGAGGCTTAACCCACTGAGCCACCCAGGTGCCCCTTAAATAAATAAATCTTCAAAAATTTTTTAAAAATAATAAAACTCAGTATCTTGTCACTTTCAAGAATGGAAGAGAACTTGGCAAGGTTGACGTTCATTCCAGGATGAACTGATGTGCTGTATGTTCAGTTGTGTTTCTCCCAACCAGGCTGTGGAAAGTGTGTCATTTCACAATTGGGTCAAGCACACCATGGGAGATGCTGTGTTAAAAGTAAGCTTTTGAAAATGCCTGTCTTCTTCTTTCCCAAATGAGTTTAAGGAAAATTGGCAAGACTTCTGTACCTATCTACCCCAAAATACTGATTCTATAAAGTTGACTTTCAGACCTATAACACTGAAGCTTTCTGTTGTTCTGTTCTACTTTGTTGACTTAACAGAAAAATCTCAGCGTGCTAAATTATAAGCTGTTGCTTTTAGTAGATGACATGTCATAACTACCTTGTTGTCGAGAAGGCTGTAAAGGCAAGTCCCACTGCCAGTTCCATTTTAGTTTTCCTAGGTTATCTTATTCCTTTACTCTTTAACTTTTTGAAGTAAATCTAATGCTATGAACCTGAATTTTCTCAGATTTTCCTGGGCAGTGGGTTGAAAAGTGCCACGTTAATGGTGATAACCCCCATTTTGCTGACTTCATTTTACATCTTTAAGTTTCAAAGCTCTGCCCCCCACCCCCATTCAGGTCTAACTGGGTGATTTTTGAGAGCCCCTGGGGGGTATACTTTGAACAAGTCTGTCCACTACAGTTACCACAGGACATTTGTGATATCTTCTTTCATGCCCTGACCGCCTTTCCCATTGCTGTCTGTGGCCCACTGAGGGTGGTGCATTTCCAACACCCATGCTACTGGTGTCCATGGGGATAACGCGGAAGGTTGGGCCAAGAATGCCCTCTTTCAGTGACTGCCAGCCAGCCAGCCCTGGAGATGTCCGAGCAGCCCCGTCTTTCTCCAATGTGCTGAACCCTAAATACAAGTCTTAAATTGTTGAAGCTGGACAGTATCCCTCACAGAAGAGGGGGAGGACCCTGCCCCATGTGGTACTTTGTCACTTACTTTGTAAAACAGAGGCTTCGTCATCGGTTTGCCCCCTTCTGTTCCTGCCTTGCTCAGACACGAATCCCTGGGGCTGGCCAGGGGGCCTCCCCAGGCCTCTCCCTCTTCCTGGGAAGGGGCTCTTTTCTTCTTCCCATGCAAATCATCTCGTGTAAATAGATGTCTTTTCTCTCGGTTCATCAGTACGGGTTTGTTGTTACTCTTTTGGTTTCAAATACCAGGCATCAGCCGGAGCCAGAAGAAGTGAATAAAAGGATTGAATTATAAAGCGCTCGGAGTCTGGTGAAATGAAATGGCCGGACTGCAGCTGGGTTTCAAAAATAAAATAGGAGACTGAAGAGCTCTGCATCCTCTCCTTTGGCTTGACTGGCTTTCCCCGATTCCTATTCCACAGGGAGGCAAACAGGGCTCTGTGTGGGCTTTGCTGGGGAAAGGCAGTGAACGGACCACTTCTGAAGCATAAGGTGTTGGTGAAGGAGAGGAGAGGTGGAGGGGCTGATGGAGATTCGGGGGATGTGGGAGAGGGCCAGATCAAGGTGGATTTTTATTCATCGGGAACTTTACCTGAAAGACGATGGCAGAGCCCCTGATAAGTGTAGAGTAAACAAAATGCTATTGTAGCTAGCTCTGCTGCTGGTAATCAGACAGTGGATTTGAGGGTGTGTGACCTGATATGGGTAGAGTAGTTAGGACACTATCACAGTATATAGTCTTGGAAGGAGATTCAGAAGTCTTGATGAGAGCAGGAGGAGAGAGGAAGGGAAGGATTGGAAAACTGTTAAGAGGTTGAATCCATAGGACTTGGTCATAAATTGGCTATGAGCAGAGGGAGGAAAATCAAAGACCACCAAGTTGTTGGCCTTGCTGGGTAAATGGTAGTGATATGGACTGAGATGGGGGGGCGGGGGGGATACTGGAAAGAAGCAGATTTTCCACAGCCTGGACTGGATTAAACTGATTGCACACATAGCAGATTAGGTCAACTTCGTTGAGTTTGGAATGCCTGAAGGATACTTGAGTGGTAATGTCCGGGAAGCCATGCACATTTAATTCCGTCACCCTGAGAGAGTCAGCACTAGAGATTTATGGTAGATCTGGGACTTGTCAGCATATAATATGGCCGTTTGATCATGATACTGAATAATATAACCTAAGGAGAACATGTAGTAAGATGAGTGGTTGACACCTGACCCTGCTGAATACCAGCATTTCAAGGGAGGGAGGAGGAGTCCCTGGGGGGCTCAATCAGTGAAGCATCTGCCTTCTGCTCAGGTCATGATCTCAGGGTCCTGGGATTGAGCCTTGTGTTGGGCTCCTGGTCAACAGGGGGTCTGCTTCTTCCTCTTCCTCTGAGCCTCCCCCAACTTGTTCTCTTTCTCTTGCTCACTCTCTCTCTCAAATAAACAAATAAAACCTTTTTTAAAATAACACACATTAAAAGCAAAATAAAAAGAGGGAGAAGAAAGGTTTGAGGAGAAGCCCATGAAAGATCCAGAGAAAGAGATAATTTATAGTGTTAAATAAAATTGTCAATGAGATGATTAAAAGATATCTATTCACTCATTTAGCTATAGAAAATTTATTGAGTTGCTTCTATGTTCAACATGCTTCAAAGATTATTTGTTTGTTTGTTTATATTCTTATTTACAGCACAGGAGCAGGGAGTAGGGCAGAGGGAGAGGGAGAGAGAATCCCAGGCAGACTATGCTGAACAGATAGCCTGCCATAGAGCTCAATTCCACGACCCTGAGATCAAGACCCAAACCATAATCAAGAGTCGGACGCTTAACTGACTGAGCCACCTGGGCTCCTCCATGTTCAACATGCTTTAGCAATTAAGACATCAGGCTCGGGAGCCAGGCTTGCCAAGATTTGAATCATAGTCCCACAATTTGCTTGCTGTATGGTCTTGGGCAAGTTGTGACCCTCTCTGGGCTTCCCTTTTCTCATCTGTAAAATGGCAATAATAACAATCATGTCATGAGGATTGAACAATAGATGGCCATCATATCATAAATGATCTTATCACCATATACCGGCCACTCTTCTGCACTGCTGGGCTGCAACTTGACCCAGAGAGACTGAGTCCCTGCTCTTATGAAATTGCCATTCTGTCGAGAAATGCGAGGAATACAGACCATAAACAAACAATGACAACAGCAACAAAGGACAAGAAAACAGCAGATAAGGCTAAAAAGAAAATAAAAAAGATGATATGATGGGTGGCTGGGTCAGATGGGACACACTAGGTAGGATTGTCAGAGTAGGCTTTTCTGAGGAGGTGACATTTATGCTGAAACATGAATGACCAGAAGGGATAACTCATGAGGGGCACAGAGAGCTCCCAGTTAACAGAGAACAAATGTAGTGATCCTAGGGAGGAACAAATCTGGTGTATCCAAAGAAAAGGACCTCCATTTTATCTGGCATCATGGTCCATGATCTTTTCACTATATCTCACAGTTGTTTTTTTTTTTTCCTTTTTAAGTAGGTTCCAGGCCCAGTGTGGAACCCAGTGCAGGGCTTGAACTCACGACCCTGAGATCAAGACCTGAGCTGAGATCAAGAGTCAGATGCTTAACTGACTGATCCACCCAGGGGTCCTACCTCATAGTCTTTCTGATGTGAGTCACACTAATAAAGCCACAGGCAAATAGAAAGCTCTAAAATTCATGTAGCTGATACTATGAGTTGGCTCACTCAATGCATATTCTAACCCCTTTCTGTCCAGAAAGCTAAAAGCTACATTCTTGTTTTTTTTAAAATATTTTATTTATTTATTTGACACTCAGAGATCACAAGTAGACAGAGAGGCAGGCAGAGAGAGAGGAGGAAGCAGGCTCCCCGCTGAGCAGAGAGTGCAATGCGGGGCTCAATCCCAGGACCCAGGGATCATGACCTGAGCTAAGGCAGAGGCTTTAACCCACTGAGCTACCCAGGCGCCCCTAAAAACTACATTCTTAGACTCTCTTCCATTTCAACTGAGGTTTGAGACCTAGTTTCTACCAACATGTTGGGCATAGATGCAAGATGGCAGTTGAGGCCGGAGAAAGAGAGCAGATTCTCTGCTACGATCTGTAGTAGAAGCACTTGTTTCTCCTGGGGAGTATTAACACAATACCCATGTTGACATAGGACATTTTTTTCTGGCTGTACTCTTTCTCAGTGTGTAGCACTCAAGCCTGGTTCTCTGGTCTTCCAGAACATTCTGTGAGCATTCTTGTTCCTTTCAGGTATTTGTTTCTAGTTCAACTAGCTGGAATGAATTCTGTTGTCTAATACACTGAACTTTAACATGTATAATATCCTCCTAATTCTGAACTCTCACCAGCTTCTCAACCTTCCCCACTGCACCCCATACCCTTCATCTTTGGTGCATCTAGCTTTGTCTGAGAACAGGAATCTCAACCCACTCCAGAACTGGGCCTCTTCAGCTGAATCCTCCAAGATGATTTCTCTTCTGTTTGACCGAGTACTTCTGGGTCTGGTACAGAGCTAGGAACAGTGAAGGCTATAATGCTATATAAACATTGCTCTTATCACAGGAACAGGAGGTCCCAAGACTTAAAATGAAAACAGTCATCACAAGATGATGTAAAAGTGATTAGAGAATAATAATGA
This sequence comes from Mustela nigripes, assembly GCF_022355385.1. Taxonomy (NCBI): domain Eukaryota; kingdom Metazoa; phylum Chordata; class Mammalia; order Carnivora; family Mustelidae; genus Mustela; species Mustela nigripes. The sequence continues at coordinate 25,458,875 of NC_081562.1, forward strand.
TTAGAAAATAATCATAATAGTATCCATAGCACAGTAGTTATTTCTTTAATGAGTGCTATGTAGGTACTAGGTCATGGAATAAGAGCACTTCATGCATTCTCTAATTTTATCCCCGAAGTTCTATGAAGCACTTTAAAAGGCAAGAGAGCCTAGGCTCAGAGAGGTCAAGTGACTTACCCAAAGGCACACAGCTAATAAGTGGTAGAGGCAGGATATCATTCTAACCCCAGAGCCATGTCCCAAAAACCATGTGCTTGCTCTGTGCTGGACACTGAAACAAATGTTATCTTATTTCATTTTCTCAATGATTATGTGAGGTAGATCCCATTTTCCCAGCATAGCAGAGAGGGTAGTGAGTCTCAGGAAGGCCAATGTTGTGCAGCTCTTAGTGGAAGAGCCACACCTTGAACCAACGGCTTCTGCTCCGAGGTCTAGGGTTCTTTCTGCTAAACCACACTTCCCTTCCAATTTCACTCACCAGTTGTAGTTAGGATTGAATTCAGCTGCATATCACAGACAGTCAAAAATAAGAGTGCTTAAGTAAGTGTGATTTATAAAAGAAGATCAGAAGCAGGCCTCCAGGCTGGTGTGGACGCTCTGTAAAGGCAGGGCCCCAAGCTCCTTCCGGGTTCCCAGATCACCATCCTTAAGGTGCAACTTCATTCTCATGGTCGAAGACAGCTGCTGGAGCTCCAACCCTCAGAATCATATTCCAAACAGTAGGACAGAGGAAGGAACACAGAAGAAAAGGCCAGATAACATGACCCAGGTTCTCTTTAAGGTCTCCCAGAGGCTGCTGTATTTGATTTATGCTTATGTCTTACCAGAACTAAGTCACACGGCCACAGCTAATTGCCAGGGAGGCTGGGAAAAGAGATCTTTATTAAGGGTAGCTACCTACCCAGCTAAAAATAGTGTTACTTTATTTTATTTTCTTAAAAAGATTTTATTTACTAAAATGTAATTGAATTCAGGGAGAAATGGGTGAGCTCTTTGATTAAAGATATTGGGACAGTTGGCACTCTATATGGAAAAAAAGTCAGATTACTATTTTAAAAAATAAATTAAAAAAAAGATTTTATTTACTTATTTGAGAGAGAGACACAGAGAGAGACAGAGCTCAGGCAGGGAGGAGAGGGAGGAACAGGCTCCCCGATGAGCAGGAAGCCCAATTCAACTCGGGGCTTGATTCCAGGACACTGGGATCATGACCCGAGCCGAAGACGGACGCCCAACTGACCGAGCCACCCAGGCACCCCGCATATTACTTTATTAAGGCAATAGATAAATAGATATCAGGGTGGGCAGATTAGCAAACTCCACCTGTCCCCTTTTGGCATCGATCTTTGAAGGCTACCTAGCCGTCTCCTAGTCCTAGCAGAAACCTAGCTAGCAGAAGTCCTAGCAGTGGGCACTCGCAGAAGAACCTAACTGGAAAGAAGTTAATGGAAAGACTTTCCAAGGTCTGGGGAAGATTAAGGGAGCTATAAGGAACTGTAAAGAGAACTGTAGAGGGATGAGGAAACAACCGGAAGCTAGCAAAAGAAGGAAGCTGCTACCAGCCCTAGCCCCAAAGGGAGGGGCAGAGATGAAAGACCCCAGCCTCTCTCTCTCCTCCTATCCCCCCTTTTGCAGGCAGGCCCCTGGGTGGCACAGGGCAAGGGAGCCAGGGCGATGCAGCCCTAGACACCAGCCTTCCAGGACCCCGGAGCTAGGAGAGGAGGGCAGAGCATGGTACGGGTCAAATGGGGAATAACCAGGAGAGGGTCATCTGCACAGATGGCCCGAGCCCTGTGTCTTTCCCCACTCTAGGGCAAGGGACTGAGAGAATCTGCAGCATTTTGGCTTGAAAGAAAGGTTAAAACTTCCCTCAAGTCTATAGGAGGGGAGAGGCCCCAGCTGTGGCTCGTAGATGATTGAGGAAAGCTCCATCAGCTCTGGCCGCCGTGCGGAAACAAGACCACAGCTGCCCTCTCTCCAGCCAGAGAGGGCACGGGGAGTTACCTGCTCTCTCTCTTGCCTCTGTTTTAGAGCTTCCAGGCAAGCTGCCAACAGCATGGGCCAGAGTGAGGGGGTGGCTGACCGCTGGGAAGGCGAGTGCCTGGTGCCGGTGTCCACCGTCCACCTGCGCGCAGAGGACAGCAGGTAACGCCTGAGCAGGACGAGGAGCAAGGGCGGGTGTTTTCACACTTGTGCCTCTTCCTGATTCCGGGTGTGGGTTGTGTACTGTCTCTTACGGTCCACTGTTGTTTCGAAGCTCTGTTTTCTCCGCCAGACTTGAAGAGGGCGTCGTCTCCTGCTTTATCTCCGTCCTGCCCCGAGGCAGGATAGCAGGTAGGACTGCGGTGCACAACGCGGGGGTCAGGACCCTGTTGGGGAAGAGCCCATATTGAATGATTCATTCACAGGCGATGTCGTGAATTGGCAACTCTATAGAGACATAAAGTAGACGAGTGGTTGCCAGGGGCTGGGACAGTGGGGGAAGGGGAATGATGGCTAAAGGGTACGTGGTTTCCTTTTGGGGAGAGGAGAAATTTCTAACATAGTGTGGCGCCGATCGCACGACTCTGCGAATATATTAAAACCATTGAATGTTCATTTTAAATGTCTTTTTTTAAAAAAGATTTTTTTTTTTTTATTGGACAGAGAGAGACACAGTGAGAAAGGGAACACAAGCCAGGGGAGCAGGAGTGGGAGAGGGAGAAGCAGGCTCCCCGCTGAGCAGGGACCCGGACGTGGGGTTCAATCCCAGGATCCTGAGATCATGACCTGAGCCAAAGGCCAATGCTTAACGACTGAGCCACCCAGGCGCCCCTTGAATGTTCATTTTAAAGGGTGATCTCTATGGTACATGAACTGTATCTCAATAAATCTGAAACAGGAAAAAAAAAAAAAAGACCCCCCTCGGCAGGTATTTGCTGCTTCTACATCTATCAGATGGGTGTAGTGACATCTGCCTCACAGAGCTGCCTCACGGATTCAGTGACACACTGTGTGGAAAGCAGTTGCTCTCGAGCCTTTCGTGTAGGGAGCTCTCAGAAAAGTTGGACTCTCTTCTGAGAAAGGCTTTGTTGGAGCCTGCCTGTGTTTGCCAGCTGGCTCTTAACATTTTTAAAGTCAAAGTGAATTAGTATAAAACCGGACATTAAAGCTTACAAATCTGTCTTGTTCTAGCCTCTCACTCAGCAAGTGAGAAATTAGTGGTAAACCAGAAAATTACCACTGACAGCAGTGGTTCAAGAAGGTTACGAAAGAGCAAGTGAGCACATGAGTGAATTCGAGATCTCAGAAGGATGGCCATTCTGCCACATCTCTTAATCGTGTGTGTTCTGCTAAGGTAGCAACCCTTTTCCTGGCTTGGCCCGTTGCAAAAGGAGTGAGCTAAAAGGCCATTGCATAACTCGTCCTTGTGTGAGAGAATCCAGTGTGTGTGTGCTCACTACAGTCTAAAATAAAAATAGCTTGGGATGCCTGGATGGCTCACTTGGTTAAGCACCTGCCTTGGGCCCAGGTTATGACCCCAGGGTACTGGGATTGAGCCCTGTGTTGGGCTCCCTGCTCAATGGGGAGTCTGCTTCTCCCTCTCCCTCTGCCTGCTGCTCTGCTTACTAGTGTGCTCTCTCTGTCAAATGAATAAATAAAATAGAAATAACTTCATACAGGTGATAACTGTAAAATTCTATTAAAATTGTTTCAAACTACTGACTTGAGTAGTTTGTATGTAGTCCACAATTTTTTACGACTTAACATCCCTGATCAGGATGCATCTTATAATCAGTGGTTCTAATTTGATTGACCTCATTCTCGTTCTTAGCTTTACATAAAATAATGGTGCATCTTGAAACGGATGACAAAGTATGGTGTTCATGTACATATACGGACTTAAAGGATGGCCTAGGAATCTGTGCTGGTTGAGTGCACAGAAATATTAAAGAGGTCATGACCGATTGCAGTGTCAGAAAAATAGCACAAAGTTCAAGCATCTCCGGGAGGGCATCATCCTCTTTACCAGAATGGAATGTACATCCTCGAACCTGGGACCCAATAATAGGCAGTCTGGCCTTATTGGTAGTTTTGCTAGTATAATTCTGGAGAGATGACTAATCAGCTATGATGAGATATACCTAAATCCTTTTTAAAAAAAATATTTTATTTATTTATTAGAGCAAGAGAGAGCACAAGAAGGGAGGAGAGGGAGAAGTAGGGTCCCCACCAGGGAGCCCAATGTGGGGCTCGATCCCAGGACCCTGAGATAAGAACCTGAGCCAAAGGCAACTGCTTAACCAACTGAGCCACCCAGGCAGCTCTGGATATATCTGGATCCTTTTAGGAAAAATACCATGAACATTTAGATGTTGTGTGTTCAACCCTTGGGGTGTTCAGTGTTCATCCCAGGCTTCTGTAGGCCATGCTTGAGCTGTTAGGAGATGCTACAGAAGCCAGAAGAGTGGATCAGGCCTTCCAGCTGAATCAGCAAAGCCTTTTTCGAATAACTTTGCTTATTTTAGGGTGAAGGGATTTCTGCAGCTGAAAGACTGAGTACTTGGCGTGGTTTTAGGGTCCTAATAGATGTGCCAAAGAGTCTGACCGGCAGATGCATCACATAATAATAATTGTTTAGTTGCTGCTGAAGATAATTAATTTGGGCTTTGGAAAGCTTCCTTCTCGGTACATTCAATTCAAAAGCCCTCCTCTCGGCGTGTGCCTGCAAACACAATCCCTGGAACTAAAGAGAGGATAATAAAAGCCCAAAGCAGTGCCAGCACCGGCCTTCCGAACTCCTTCGGGGTTTTCATAGAAGTGGGCTTGGGGGTAGGCGGATCCGTTGTCCTCTCTACTTGAGCCTTTCGAACAGTGTCCCCAGACACGGGGTCATCAAGAGCACACAGGGGACCAAAGACACATGGGGAGACTTGGATGTGCGTCTGCCCACTGGTCATTTCCGCCACACCAGACCAAGCAGAAATCCAAAACACAAAAGCAAGCCAGCCAGAAACGATTTTTTCAGGATCCTCCTGGAGTTTTGATTTCTGACATACAAAGCCATGAAGAATGGAGAGTCTTCTTAGAGCCTGATTTTAGGGTAGGAACGCCAAGGCGGTCAGCAGGAGTGTTCTGTTCAGCAGGCATCAGAACATCCAGAAGGCTCTTTTGTGTTCATTCATTCACTATTTATTGAGCACTTACTGTATGGATGTATTCTTCTAGACACTGAAGACATGGAAATGGATCTTCCCTTCTAGAGGATGGAGACAATCAGCAAATAAACGAATAGATCACAGCTGATAGTGATAGGTGGTAAAGGCTGTGGGGAAAAGAATGAGGTGAGTGAAGGGAGAGCCAGTGCCCAGGGGAGGGCGTGGCTGGTTTTCAGGTCATTGTAAGGACTTTGCTTTTCTGGAGATGGGAGTTGGGGAATCTGAGAAAGGAGTAAGGTGATCCACATGGTGCTTTAACAAGGGTGCTCCCACTGCTGTGTGAAGAGCACAGCATGCCCCTGTGAGGGTGGGGGTGGGGAGGCCAGGTGGGAGTCCTCTGTGGTGGTGCAGGGGAGGGGACCAAGCCGGCAGACCCAGGCTGGTAGGGATGAGATGGGGGCGGGGGGGTCTGATTCTGGGTGTGTTTTGAAGGTGAGGAGGAGGGCAGAGCTGATGGCCTCCATATCAGAGGCACGAGAAATAGGGGAGTAAAGGGCCACTCCAAATCTTTAGAGCACCCAGCGGGAGGACTGGAGTTAGCAGACGTTGAACCTGGGGCCCTAGAGGTGAAGCCTTTTTTGGGGGGTAAAATCCTCTTTGGGACTTGTTAAATTTGAGATTTTTTTTTAAATGAATAAAAAATTTATTTTTTGAGAGATGGCGTGGGGGCAGAGGGGAAAGATCTTAAGCAGACTTTCCGCTGAGGGGTAACCCACTGGGGGCTCGATCCATGACCCTGAGATCATGACCTGATCTGGAATCAAGACTATTGCTCAACCAACTGAGCCACGCAGGCACCCTGGGATCTTTATTAGATATCCAAAGAGAGGCCGAGTAGGCAGCTGTGAGGTTGAGTTTTGCGGTAGGGGCAAAAATGTGGCAGACATCAGCCTATAGATGGTATCAATGGGACTGAATGGAATTACCAGGGTAAGTGCGTAAATGGTGAAGAAAGTTGAGGATAGGGTCCTGGGGCTGCTGTTAGAACATGGCCAGTGCTGGTGGGTCAGCCCTGCCTTAATGCTGGCGAGTCCGGCAGAGCGCAGGGTAAGGGCTTTCCACGCCCTGTGGATTTGCCTGGAGAGGTCACAAGAAAGGGAGGTCTGAGTCTGGTTGACAGGTGCTTGGGTAAGGTCTATAACCACAGAAAGGATACTGTCTTCTCTACCAAATACACCAGGCCAGACTCCTCCTGACACCCTCCCTATCCAACTCCACAGAAGCAATGGCCATAGAGGGAATTCTGTCGCCTCCCTGAAGAGCTATACTGCCTTGCCACCTGTATACTTTCCACCTGTTATCATCTTAACATTGGGTAATCAAGAGAACAGGGGCTTAAATGAAATCTTGCCATTTGCGATGACATGGATGGAACTAGAGGGTATCATGCTTAGTGAAATAAGTCAATTGGTGAAAGACAACTATCATATGATCTCCCTGATATGAGGAAGTGGAGATGCAACATGGGGGATTAAGGGGGTGGGGAAGAATCAACGAAACAAGATGGGATTGGGAGGGAGACAAACCATAAGTGACTCTTAATCTCACAAAACAAACTGAGGGTTGGGAGAAGGGTGGTGGGGTTATGGACACTGGGGAGGGTATGTGCTATGATGAGTGCTGTGAAGTGTGTAAACCTGGCGATTCACAGACCTGTACCCTGGGGATAAAAAATATATTATATGTTTATAAAAAAAATTAAAAAAAGAGAATAGGGGCTTAAAAAGATGGAAAGAGAGAGAGAACTGTGGCTTAATACTGGTATTGGCACTTAAATCTTGGTTTTGTTGCATGTTAGCTGTGTGACGTTGGAAAAGTCTCTTAACCTCTTTGAGCCTCTTTTGCCTCATGTCCACATATTTCACAGGCTTGTTTTGACAACCAAATGGGATTCTGTGTGTAAAGAGGTTACCCCTGTGTCTACCAAATAAGAGGTAATTATATATAATAGTAAATATTACATGCCAAGCATCATTTCATACATCTTTTATATGTTTACTTAATTATCACAACAAACCCATGAGGAAGACACTGTTTTTATTCCCACTTTACAGACAAGGTTAAGTAACTTGGTGGACTAATAACTCAAGCAGCCCGACTCTAGGAATTATTCATATGACCGCTATGCTATACTGCTTCTTGAGAATGCTTTAAAATTTTCTTCTGTCTTATTTTCAAGTGTTGTTATTTAAATGGCTCAAGCTTTCAATTTGTAGTTTTGTATTTTTCCTTGTTATTAAATTGCAGTCATTATCTGACCCCAAGATAATTGTCATTCCCATCATACTAAAAGAAGTAGTTTAATGCAATGGCAAGAAAAGAAAAATTTGAATTTTCTGAAATACAAGAGATAAGGTCTTCTTGCCAACCTTCTCATGGGAAGCCAGCTAGTGTGGCTGGGCGTACAAAGCAAACTGGAGACACAGCTTTCTTCTTGAATAGGGAAGAACAGACCAAAAAGGATAATTTTGTTTTTAGGAAGCTATGGAAATCTGAACAGAGAGTGAGGGACTTGCATTTTAGAACAGTAGGAGAAGTCCATTTGTGCCCTGTATTATGCATTTGCATACATATATGCAGAAGTGTGTTCCCAAGTGTATTCAAAGGTGTGTGAATGTACGTGAATGCTGGTACACGGAGTGTGCACGTGTGCGTTTGGAACACATAATACTTGCTGACCACCGAAGGAGGGGGGTTTCTGGGTTTTGACACAAAAGGATGGGCTGGGCTTAATTTTCTGGTTCATACTTCTTCAAATCATCGAGCTGAAGATACTCCAAGGAGAAAATAAAATCATCTCCCATGAAACTGAGCTGCCGTGTTTAGTCAATAAAAATACAGGCTTCCTGGTTAAATGTGAATTTCAAATAAACAATAAATAATATTTTGGTGTCATTACATTCAATGCAGTATTTGGGACATCTTTGACAAAAAATTATTTGCTGGCTGAAATTCAAAATCCAACTGGGGATACCATATTTTATCTGGCAGCTTACCATAAAGACAACAAATTTAAATAACTGCCGATTAAAAAAAAATGTTTAAAATCCACACACCACTCTTGGACTGGCAAAAGATTTTTGGTTCTGGCTGGAGGCATCAGCTCATTTCTCTTTCAGGAAATCCTTTAATGACTTGGCACCACCATATGTGAAATGGGGAAATAATCTGATTCTGTCCTTGCCCCCAGGGGAAAACCCTAGAGAATTTCACATCCTTAGCTGTACTCTAATGGCCTGGGGCACTTCACAGAACTTCATTCTCCACTTCAGTAAAAAACCAATTAAGAATTGTTTCAAAGGATTCTTATGACATGGCTTAATAGCCAGCCAGCATCCTGCGGTGTTCAATTTCTTCTCTCTTTTTCCCTCTTTCTAGCTTGTGTGGTGACAATTCTTCTGTCAGGGGAGTGGCAAACTCTGAGTCTCTGGAGGAACGCAGAGAGGAAATTTCCCACAACTCTGACTCCTGGGAAGCTCGAGGCAGGCCCAGGTGAGGCCCAGGATCCAGAGGACTGGTGGAGGTATGGCTGGAGGAGAGCCCTTGGTGCCAGAGAAGTGTCTGGACCACCAGGGACTTCATCCAACTGGAACAAAGAAGCATGTGGGGGTAAGCCTCAGGCTCTCAGGTAACAGTCCCTGGTCCATACCGTCTCTGTCACTCTCTGGTTGTCTGGCTGTCATCTGCCTTCTTATCTATAAAATGGCTGATATACTAGTGCCTATGTCACGGAGTTATTATAAGGACTTAATGACATTAATAAAACCGTGTCTGGCTCCCAGGAAGCACTTAATATATGTTACTCATTATTATTGTTGTTGTCTGGGATCATTTTTCCTAACCAGTTCGGTTATAATTTTTATTAATAACCTTTTCTGATGGTAGGTGGAATGCATGTTCATAGAACAATATATGAAAGTACAGAAAAACCACAGGAAAAGAATTAAATCAGAAATACTTCACAAGGCTCTCTCTGCATCTTTTTTTTTTCTCTTTTTTATTAGTAGTCTCAATGCTGACAGTGCATCAGAACCACCTGGGAAGATTTAAAAATATAGATACCTGGGCCCCAAGCCACATCTAATAAATCAGAACCTCTAGGGGCAGGGGCAAAGGATCTGTAGTAAAACAAACAAACAAACAATTCCAGAACATTCTATTGCAAAATCAGGCATAAGAATCCCGCCACTCACTCCTACTCATGCTCTCTTTTTCTCTCATACGGTTCTCAAAAATTGGACAATATCATATATTCAGTTTTGTAACCTGCTTTTGTCGAGTTGCCTTATCTCTCATTGTTCTTCCACAGCATCTTATTTTTTCTTAAGGCTTTGGCTGTGGTTTCTAATAAGTGTTGCTTTTCACCCAGCGGTCTTCTCAGAATGAATCCATTTAAAAATGTCATCACTCCTGCCTTCTCTCGTCCCGCTAGTCGGCGACAGTTGACAGATAGAGACCCCTTCACCATTATCCCCCCCCCCCCCCCCCCCCCCCCCCCCCCCCCCCCCCCCCCGCCTGCTGCGACTTCTGCTCCCTACCTGACGGCCACAGCTGCCTCTGGCCTTCGGTCATGGTCATTCCCGTGAGGCCTCATGGCTAAAGTGGAGATCACACCGACCGGCCTGCCGGTGCGGGTTTGCACCGTTTCTTCCCTAAAATATTAATTTGACATCTAACGCTGTTTTTCATTTACTGCTCAGCCGACCATGCTGATGGTTATTTCAGTTCCACACAATCTCCAAGGACTTTGGTGGGAAATTTCCGTGGCCGTCTGCTGACATTTTAGCAAAATAAAATGACATCAAAACACCATAAAAAAAAAAAAAATGTCCCTTGTAGACGGCTGTCTCCGGTTGCTGATGAATGAGCCTGGACGTGGTGTGAGCCAGGGCCTGAAGCCTCGGGGCAAGGAACACTCGAGCCTTTGTGCTCATCCTGCTACTAGCCTCCGACATGGCTGAGATCGACGCCGTCGGCCCACGACCGCCAGCCTCGCCCTGGCTCCCTGTCCTGCCAGGCTGACACTCCGGTTGCAGAACGGAAGCTCAAGTGAAGGTTGTCTGAGAACGCTTCAAACCCTTGAGATCCCCAGGGTACTCAAGAGCGTGGCGTCGCAGGCTGCCTCTGGGAGACATCTGTGTGGAGCAGCCTGCAGAATGGGCGACTGGGCTTCCAGCAAGGAAACGAGAGGCGGCCTCGGCCCCTCGAGCCGGACCGATCGCTCTGGGCTCTGGCCGGGCCCAGTGAGGGCCGAGGAGAAAGGCTGCAGCCGCCCTGAGCACGGACAAGTCTGGGTTGTGCAGGGGATGCCCGGATGAGAGTGAAGGCGGCTCCCAGGGACAGAGGCAGGATGCGCCAGGCACTCTGAAGGTCGACTGAGGAAGCGTGGGGGACAGACAGCCTGTCCCGGGAGAGGGGAGACTTTTGAAGGGTGCTGCCAGGCCAGCTTTCCATGGAAGAGAGAGAGAAGAAGCCCACCCAGGGAGTCAGAGGGCGCCGACCCTGTCCCCTCTTCTCGGGCCGCAGGAACTCGAGTCTTCCATCTGTGGACATTTTTGGGGTACCTGGCTGGATCGGGGGTGGAGCGTGTGGCTCTGGATCTCAGGGTCATGGACTCAAGCCCCACGTTGGGCATGGAACCTACTCAAACAAAGAATAATTTAAAAAATAACAAATAATACATACATACATACGTACGTGGGAACTTTGTCTTGTAGGGGAAGAATGTGGGCGTTGTAGTCACATGGATCTGCAGGTTCTTCCACTTTTCACCTGGTTATTTAATCCCTCTGAGGCTCAGTCTCTTCCGCTCTGTGACAGGGACAGGCACCCACATCACAGGGTGGGGACGGAATGAGATAAATACTCGTACGATGTCTGGTACGTTCAGGGCCGGTTTCCCACAGCTGGTGGGGCCGGAAGGGAGAGGAAGTGAAAGTCTCAGCACCAGGCTGAGAGGGGCTGCTCTTCTGTCAGGGGGACTGGAGGTTTTGCCTGAGTGACAGCTGGTGGCTCAGGTTTCTGTCCATGGCAGGGAAGGCCTTGAAGAAGGCCTCGGCTGCGGCGGCCCGTGAGTGCGATAGTTTAATGGTGGGCCAAGCCGTGTGAGCAGGGCCCTCCTCTGGCTGGTTGTTCAGCAAGACAAAGCTGATGACAGCAGCTTTTCCTCTGTGTGGCAGTTGCTACTGCTGCTCTTTTTGATCTCAAATAATGCGCACTGCAGGATCCCAGGAGGCCCAGACCATACCTCCCTTATCCCTGGTCCTATCAGAGGCACCATCCAGGTAAGACCCCCTTTGCTCCTGCCTTCGGGCTGAATGTGGGCTTCTGCAGTTTTGCAGGCCACCCTCACTCCAGGGGCCATGTCTCCTATTTGGCGGGGATGGTGGACAACAGAAGAGTTTCTCAGGACACGGCTGAGCCTACAAGCCCACCCAAGTGACCGTGCCAGGGAACTGTATGAGTTTTCTTGGAGCGGAAATTGAGTGCCCATGGTGACATGCCTTTTCAGCGCTCCTTATTGGACACCGAAGAGACGGTTTCTTCCCATTCTTGAATTGAGACAAGAAAGGTAGGCAAGAATGATTTCTCAGCAGAGGGTGATTTTAAGCAGAGGATTCATGAATGGATGTTGTCCTTCCTTGTCATAGATCGGCAGCCTTTCTCCGGGAGAGGACTAAGATCTTACTGCAAAAACAATAGATATTCATCTCAATCTATTCATTGCTTCTGCTTCTCATAAGAAAAAGGAAAAGATTTTTACATGGACGCCTAGCGGAGGGCCTCAGCACCATGCAGAGAACTTTTCCACGACAGGAACTAATATCCCCAAGCACCTCCTACTGCCAAACAGTGTGCGAAGTACTTTATGAATTTATTTCACAGTGACTTCCCATTTTAAAGATAAGAAAACTGAGGGGTTTAGCTGGGAAAACCTGGAGGAGCGAGCAGGGGAAGCAGATGTCTGGGTCACGGGCAGTTTGGGGATAAGGAGCCCTGCCCTTCCTGTTGTCCGAAGAGAAAAGGATCAGCAGTGTCCAGTTGGGAGGATAAAAACAGCTCCAGGCCTGCGTACTGGCCAAATGTGGCCAACAAAGGACACAAAGAGACTTGTGAGCCTCTGTGTAAGTCCAGACTCCTGGGTGCACATGACAGAAATCCAGCTCAAGCCGGCTTAAGCTTAATGAGAAGGAATCTACGGGCTCCTCAGCCGAGGGCTGGCATAGGCTGACCTGTGGCTGGAATGAAGTGTTGAAATGCCACTCACCTGCCCTCTTCTTGGCTCTCCTCTGTGCATCAGCCTCTTTCTCTGTACTATAGTCAGGCTTCCTACACCCAGCCGGCTTTTAGAATCCCAGCTCTGCAAGACTAGCAGAAAAAGCAAGTTCTCTCAGTGAATATTAAATATGCATGGTAAGCCCGGAGTGGATCTGCAGAGATGGGCTCTGAGACGTCCTTCTGCGTGTGATAAGTCCACCAGTGTGCCACGTGCCATTCCCATTGTCGGGGTGCTTGGGAGTGATGATGACGGAGCCCAGGGGCAGGGCTGTGACCGTCACAAACTGTGACTGACAATTCTGCATGACTGGGGATGAGGGAAGTCAGGGAGGCAGAGCAGACGAAATACCGGAGGCCCACGAGACCCTGGAACGGACGGGGCGAATCGGAGGGATGCCATCTTTACATGGATCCTTTGGTGCCCCCATTACTCCAAGCATGACAAAGGACCACATTTACTCATCCGCTAGGGCCGCCGTAACTAAATACTACAGACTAGGGAGCTCAGAAACAACCAAAGTTTCTCTCTCACAGTCCGGAGGCTGGAGGTCCGAGCTCAGGGTGCAGCATGGCTGAGTTCCCTGGAGAGCCCTCTTCCTGGCTTGCACACAGCTGGCTGTCTTCTTGCTGGCTGCCGCCCCCCCCCCACCCCGGGGCCTTTCCTCAGGGCACACCCAGAGCTTGGGTGTCTCTGCTTCTCGTAGAGATAAGTTCTGTGGGGTCAGGACTCCGCCCTTCGTCCCTCATTTAGTCCCTCTTAAAGGCCTCCTACAGTCCCGTGGGGGGTTCGGGCTGCAGCATATGCATTTTGAAAGGACACAGGTCAGTCCACAGCGTCCTGGGATCTAGATACTTCTAGAAGATACAGCTTACTTCTGTTCTACACAAATCCCAGTGTTCTGAAAAGCATTTCTGGCTTGGAAATGATAGAAATATTTGAAATTCTAGGTAAATGGGATTCAAAAGGAGAGAAGATACATCGCCTCTAGTGCTTCAATATTTCCCTGTGGTGCTGGGAAACACTCTACCTGTCTGTCTATCTGTTCAATGGAGCCTGACATGGGGCTCGATCCCAGGATGCTGGGATCATGACCTGAGGGGAAGGCAGACACTTAAAGGAGTGAGCCAACTAGGGACCAGGGGCAAGTGCCCTTCATAAAGACATAACAAGACCAGCAATTTGAAGGGCCATCACGCTCTGAGCTTCTTTGGTCCCTTTTGGGAGGGTGGCATAGTCCCTGTTGCCACGGAGGGTTAATGAGCCCGAATTCTCAAGGGGCAGTCGGTTTTGTGCTGCTCCTCTGACCACCCTCCGCCCCCGGTACTGAAGAGGCTGCTGCTGATCACCAGCTCACTCTTCTCTCCGCACTGCACTCTGAAAAAGTTTGGCACTTGGGATATGGTGTAACAAAAGCACTTTTCTCTCAAAACAAAATATAGCTTGTATACACATGCACGCAGGATCAGTTATTTTAAAACATAGCCTCAGAAACACTCTCATTTTCATATGTTTTAGGGTTTTCTTCCTGAAATCTAGGGCAGCTTTTACAGTCCTGTTCAGGGGCTCATCCGTTTATCCTTTTTTTCTAGGTTTTGGATTTCAGATGCAGGCACAGTTTTGTAGGTGCAGAACTTTTTTCCTTCTCCTCTTCTAGGTTCTTTGGCCTGGCCAAATAATTAAGTTGACATAAGATAGATGAATAGGAGAAAAATTTAATTTTATACATTGAAGGGCCCCCATAAAATTAGGAGACCCAAAAAAGTGACCCAAGCAGGCTGTGTTTATACCTTCTAGGCGGAGCAACCTTACACTCGTAAAGAATTAGCAAGACAAAGGGGTTTGGAGTAGTAAATTGGTGAGGAAAGAACACGTTTTTGTTTCTATAGCCTTCTCAGCCCTAGATTCCCTGTTGGTGATCAGGATGCCTTCTACCCCCTGGGAGTCCTTTTACAGGGGAGGTTTCTCTCCTGCTTCCAAGGGAATAAGGAGCTTCAGAATGTTCTTCCCGCCCTATCACTTGGACACCAATTCCCAACCCCCACGGGAAGCATCGCCCATACAGAGCCCAACAGGAGCTCACCTTGCCAGCTGAGAGATACCGCTCTCCTCCTCCAGGCAAGGAGTTCCTTGCCTAGCAACTCAAGTCAGTGAGAAGCCGTCTCCACCCTGAGCCCTTGCCTCCCTCCAGTGGACTTGTACTCCAAACACCCCCTCCCCCACTTCTTCCTTTTTCTCCATACACTGACGTTCTTGCTGTGTTTGCTTATGGCTTTTTGCCTTAGCTTCCCTCTCCTGAATTGCGATGCCTTGGCTATCCCATGGGTAAAATTTATTTTACCCATCCTGTGGGTAAAATAAATTGCCGTTTTACTTTTAAGGTCTACACATCAACATGTCAAAGTGGGACTTCCATTTGCTGCTGGGTTAAAACCTCTGTAAGAATTTCCTGAAAATTTTAAGAATGAACAGGACCGGCTGTGACTGCCGGTCAGATATATAGCATCCATCCTCATGGAGTGCCATGCTGGCTTGCTCTGGAGAGGGCTGCCTGGGGACTGCGTTATTTATCAGCCCTGTGGCTCTGGGCTGGTTAATCTTTCTTAGCCTCATAAAGTGGTAGGATATATGGAAAGTGCATAACGCATGGTGCCTGTCCAGAGTAAATGCTCTAAAGTAATAGCTCTTATAATTATCGCTCCCCCCCCTTTTTTTTAAAGAGCTTTTATTTATTTATTTTTAAAGATTTTATTTATTTGTCAGAGATAGAGGGAGAGAGAGCGAGTGAGCACAGGCAGACAGAGAGGCAGGCAGAGGCAGAGGGAGAAGCAGGCTCTCTGCCGAGCAAGGAGCCTGATGTGGGACTCGATCCCAGGACCCTGGGATCATGACCTGAGCCGAAGGCAGCTGCTTAACCAACTGAGCCACCCAGACGTCCCTATCGCTCCCTTTTGTAAATTGCTCAGTGTCCCAAATGCAGGGGTCCAATCCTCCAATGTCTGCAGGAGCTAGGAAGGTAATTTAGATGTATAAAGCTAACCGGCGTGGGGCAATGGGAATGGAGGAAACCAGGATGAACTGGAGGGAATGCATGATCTGCTAAAAGAAAGTCAAATTTTATACAAAAAAAGGAAAGGAAAGGGAGGGAGGGGAGGAGAGAGGAAAGAAGATAGCATTGTACATGTCTGCCAGCTGGATTTGGCTCTGGAGCCACCAGTTTGTAACCCTTGCTCTGATTGAAAGGAGCCCCGTGAACTACCTTAGGGAAACAAAGCCCAGGTTTTAGGATTTTTCTTGGGATTTTCTCAGTTTTCAACTGTTAGCGACAGAAGAAACTCCCTATCAAATTTCCAACCAAAGAGAAATTAGGTCACACTGAGTATTTCAGGGTAAAGGATTGCTTTACCCTATAACCAGTGTGAATGAGATAGTCAATAATTTTCTATAATTTATTTTCAATGACAACATCATAGCAGCTCTATTTTTATTGTTTATTTTCAGGATGAGACTAGATTTTGAGACAGGCATTTTTCTGGTAATTGGACAGAATGATAATGGTTTCAAAGGTGAGGATGTGAGTTGCTTTGTCAGAGATCCTCAGGAGCCAAGCCTGAAAGAACTCTGTGGGTCACAGCTGCTACTTATTAATATTATTTGTAATCTATCAATATTAATGTGTAAGCTTCAAAGAACCTGTGTTCAGGCTTCTCGTATACAAAGGCATCATAAGGTATGATTTGGGGAGAATGACAGATACTTACGTTTTTTTCCCAAAATCTCTTTTCCTTTGTGCCTGAAATTACCATATTACTTAGACCTTTGCAATAAGGACAAAGACCCCCTTCTTAAAATACCACCACCTGGAAGAAATGGCACATTGAGCTATATTTCTCACTTACACCTTGTATCTCCATTTATTTATCAAATTCTAATAATCTAGCTGGTTTTCAAAAGAAGACAATAAGAGGGAAGTGACTTTTGATGAAAGGAAGAAACTAGGGAGGACACATTCCCAAAGCCACACACTCATACACTGATCCGTCCATCCATCCATCCTGCCCACGTTCACTGAGTACTGACTCTGTGCCATGCCCTGGGACAGAACGTGGACTGTAGTTGGGAAAACACGATTACAGAGCAGCGAGTGTGCTGTGGTAGAGGTATGTGTACATAGGGTGTTCACAGGCCAAATTCAAAGGGCACCATGACAGTTACTTGTATGTGTCAATCTGACTGGGGCACAGGGTGCCAGATGTTTGCCTGTGAGGGTCTATCTGGATAAGTTTATCACGTGAATCTGTAGACTAAGTACAGCAGATGGCCTTCCCAGTATGAGTGGTCCTCATCCAATCTGCTGAAGCCTGAATAGAAGAAAAGGCTGAGAAGAATTCTCTCTTTGCCTGATTGTCTTTGAGCTGGGACATCAATCTCTTCCTGCCTTTGGACTTAGACTTGGACTGGAACTTTCCTCATTGGCTGGCCTGGTTGTCAGGCCTTTGGACTCAGACTGGAACAGCACCATTGACTTTGCCACATCCCAAGCTTGTTGACCGCAGATTTGGACTTCTTAGCCTCCATAACCACGTCAGCGGATTCCTCACGGTAAATCTCCTTAGACAGATATGTAGGTAGGTAGATGGATAGATAGGTAGTTATCTATCGGTTCTGTTTCTCTGGAGAACCCAGATTTAATACAGGCATCCTCCTTTGTCTGGGCAGGAAGGCTTGGGAAGAGAGGGGAGTTGTCAGGATAGCTTCCTGAAAGTGGATACTGGCTGAGTTCTGAAGAATACAGCAGAATTAACAAGGAGGGAGATTGCTTACTGCATGCTTCAAGGCCCTGTCCTCAGATCTTTCCAGTTCAAAACTTTAATCAATTCTTTGGATGAATATATAAAAGGCTCATTTATTATTGGCAGATGGCACAAAATTAAGAGATAGAGGAATTACTTTTGGACACTGGCAAGAATCAGTGCTCAGACAGATCTTGGCAGGGTAGAGGATGAGCCAAGTCCAACAAAATAAAGCTGAACAGAGGTAAATGGAAAGTCTTGCACTTTGTTAAAAAACAGAATGAAACAACAAAAACAATCTGGGCAGAGGGTGAGAGGTGGAGAAAATTTCTAAAAATTTTTTATCGAGATACTGACACGTAACATTGTACTGATTTGGGTGTAAATTACTGTAAGGAATTGGCTCACATAATGATATATGTATCAAAATAACCACCATAGTAAGTTTGACCACACAGTTAAAATTTTTTTATTATGAGGAGAACTTTTAAGATCGACAATACAATTTTCAAATATATAATACAGTGTCGTTAACTATAGTCCTCAAACTGTATATTACCTCCCTGGGACTTATTTACATTATAACTGGAAATTTGTACCTTTTGACTTCCTTTACCCATTTTCCCAACTCCCATCCCCCACCTCTGGCAACCATTAGTGTGTTCTCTATACCTGTGAACTTTTGTTTTGTTTTTGATTCCATATAAATGAGATCAGTAAATCTCCTTAGACAGATATGTAGGTAGGTAGATGGATAGATAGGTAATTATCCTATTGGTTCTGTTTCTCTGGAGAACCCAGATTAAATACAGGCATCCTCCTCTGTCTGGATAGTATTTGTCTTTTTATGACTTATTTTCCTTACTGTAATGCTCTCAAGGTCCATCCGTGTTGTCACAAACAGCAAGATGTCTTTCTTTTTTATGGCTGAAATTTTTCCATTTTATATATACAAATAAACCACATTCTTTTTATCCATCCATCAGTGGACACTTAGGTTATTTCTACATCTTGAGTGTTATAAATAATGCTGCAATGAACATGAGCATGCAGATATCTGTTTGAGCTAGAGATTTTATTTTCTTTAGATGAATAATGGAATTGCTAGATCATATGGTGAAAAAGACTTATTTATATTATATGTTTTAGTTCAGAAGTTGGCAAACTGTGGCTCATTAACTCAATTCAGCTAGTTGCCTGTTTCTGTAAATAAAGTTTTAACGTATCGTCTACGACTGCCTTCATGCCACAACAGCAGAACTGAGTAGTCACAACAGAGATTGCATAGACTACAAATCAACAATATTTGCCACCTGGCTCTTTACACAAAAGTTTGCTGACCCCTGGTCTAGTTCACTGTGAGTTCAGCGTAAGTCAAGAGTGTGATGTGTGTACTAAGAATGCCAATTCTCCCTTGGGAGCTATTTATAAAAATACAGATGCTTAAAGTCACGTGTGAATGAATCAGTGGATGAACAATTGTCAATCACAGGAGAAGATGGTCTCTCCTGGTTTATGTGGACCAGAACCCATCAGAGTCCTGGACTCCATCCTGAGAATGTAGTTAAAGAGGAATACAGGCTATTGGAGCTTGGGGAGACGGGATACTGGGGATACTGGGAATTGTATCAGGAACAAACTGAGGAAATAGGAATGTTTAGCCTGAAGAACAAATTCCCAAGAGGGATATCAACATTCATTGAGTCATGTGTACTGGGCTTGTTAAATACATGATCTCATTCAATCCAACCCTATGAGACTAGTGGTATTAGCATGCTCATTTTGCAAATGAGGACTCCAAGCCATGGAAGGATTAAGTTGCCCAAGATCACACAACCAGTAAACAGGAAAGCTGAGGGTCAAGCCATGCAATCTGCCTCTAGAGCCCATGAGCTTAATTGTATACCATTAGCCATCCTTTGTTATTTAACGGGATATTAATAATCTTGTTATCTCTGATTCCATGAGACAGAGCAACAGACAGAGGAAACAGGGAAATGGACTCCTGTTTGAAGCAGGGGGGACCTTTCAAATGCCCAGAGATGGAACATGTTTTTCTGTAGGATGGAAACCCTGTCATTAGGGTATGTTCAGGTAGGAGCCAGATGACTTGGCCAAGATTTCAGAGGGAGGATTCCAAAATGGATAAGGGCAGAGAGCTTCCAAGATTCCTTTCCCCTCATGATTCTATCATTATCTGAAGCTTAGGGTACTTCCTAAGATGGTTGACTTAGGTCAACAAGAGGCAGCAATAGAATGGGACCTGGGAGAGAGGCCCTTTTCTAAGTGCTTTGTATATGTTAACACATTTAATCTTCAAAAGAAATGAATGACAGATACAACAAATGCCATCATTTCCATTATACAGACACACAAAGTGAGTCATATAGTGGTCACATAATTTATGCAGAGCCCTACAACTAATAAGTATAGAGCCAGAATTTGACTTAGGCAGTCTGACTCCAAGGCCTGTGCTTTAAACGATTTCCATATAAAAATCTCTTATGAAGTAGGGATGTGTAATTTGAAAAGGCTCCTTTTATTTCCCCTTCCCTCCCCACCAAGATTTTTGATGTGTCCCCTTCCCATTTTGCAAAACACTATACTACTGGAAGTTAATGGCAGCAGTGGCCAATGTAACATTCTCATTTTGTCCTGTGATAATTTATAGGGACCGATTCTTCTGCTTCAGAAATAGGCTGTGGGGTAGGGGATTCCCAAATGCACCATGAAGTCCTACAAATAATCAAGCTGCTATGACTGTGTTCATTCTCTCAGAAGTCCCATCTGAAGGTATAAACAATAATGTTCCACTCACAATATAAATTTGGTTGCTGTTTAAGTACTACGTCTGCTGTGGGAACTACTGGATTTCTTTAACTTTTTCTACAGAGGCAAAGCTGAGCTCTGTACAAAGATTTCTGCATATTGATTTCCTTGATGGGTAAGGCAGTAGTAACAGCAGATGGGGAATAGATGGGTGGTAATAGATGGGTCACGGTAGGGACTACACTTCACACCTAACAGGTGCTGATACCTATTTGCTTAATACATGTGACCAATTGGGATTTATTGACTTTGGGGGAATGAAGGTGTAAGGGATTTCTTTTCCTTTTCTGGTGCTTTCTGGGCTCTGACAATGAGTGCTAGTCCTATTTAATTTTTTTTTTTTTCTCCTCCAAGAGATTTGTGCTTCCCAGTAACTGGGCAAACAAAAATTCGAGCATCTCCTCAATTGCATTGCATTCCTGAGTGTTAAAAAAAAATCTTTAAGAAACACTGTTATTATTTAGACCAACACTGTTTCCAGCCAGCTTTTCTTCCAGATCTCTTTCTCTTCCATATTCAAAGAAAGTACTACCAATCCAATTAGGACACAGAACATGAATTGTTAAATAATTGATTCACTCTATAGATAAGGATACAGCCTTTTGTGTCTAAGGAGACTGCTTGATTCATTGTGTACAAGGACAGTATGTTCCTTGCCTGGCTTATTTACCACATGTTTTAATTAGCTGCCGGGCCTTTTACGGCAGTCCCTGTTCTAAAGATGGAGAGATTTGAGCTTGATAAGGTGATGGTTTAAGTATGAGCTTTGTCATTAGGTCGGCATCTTTCTATCTCCTCTCATTTCTGCTCAGGGACTGAGCTCTCTAATCTAATATTGGCATTCTCCCAGTGGCTAAGTGGCCCCGGAGACAGAGCACTACATTGTAAGCTCCTCAGTGGCCAGAAGTTAGTCTTGCTGTCCTTGGACCCCTTTCGCTTATCATCGTACCCAGTGCACAGGAAGTCCTGAAGAAACATCTGTTGAACTAATCGGCAGAGGCCCACTTGGAAGGCACACACTATTGTCGTCTTCTCTCTCACTTGCCATGTACCATCAGCCTCCAAATCAGTGGAGTCTGGTCAGAGGTAATATTCAGTAAATGTAACCCAGCATGAGTTCGGCATGGGCACTGACCAATCAGCCTTTGGTCTAGAACAGGATCCCAAAGGACCCCTCCTGTGATAGACATTAACTTTCTAGTTCTTGTGTCACTCAGGGGGCCAGAGAGAAGGGGCACTCAAGGGAGTGCACTGGGCATTAGAGCAATGGCTACTTAGAAGTTGAAATGGAAGCATTTAAATATTTTATCTTTATTTTAATTTTAAAGTACACTCCACACCCAACATACGGCTTAAGCTCATGATCCTGAAATCAAAAGTCACATGTTCTGGGATGCCTGGTGTGACTCAGTTGGTTATGTGTCCAACTCTTGATTTCCACTCAGGACATGAGCTCAGGGTCATGAGATGAAGTCCCACCTCAGGCTCCGCACTCAGCAGGGAGTTTGTTTCTCCCCCTCTCCTTCTTCTGCCCCTTCCCTTGTGCACACTTTCTCTTTCTCTCTAAAATAAATAAATAAATCTTAAAAAAAAAAAAAAGTCCCAGTTTCACTACATGTGAAACTACATGTTCTATGGGTTGGGCCAGCCAGGTGCCCCCTGCATTTAAATATTTTAACAAATAGCTGTATTAGTGCCTACCAGCAATCACACCTGTTTAATTCTCCCACAGACATCTAATATGATGCAGCCAGACATCTTTTCCCCCCAAATAGAAATATCATTGGTTTTCTCCCCAGATCAACAGATTATTAAATTACCAATAAATATATTTGTATTTGGGATCCTGTTCTTTGGGATCCTGTTCTAGCCCAAAGGCTGATTGGTCAGTGAGCCGGGAAGCTGGTAGCTGCAGCACAGTTTTTGAAGTTTCTTTGAGTGCCTAGATATACAAAGAGCAACTAGATGGCTAAAACGAAATCCTCTAAACACATTTGCAACAAAAGCAGGTGACTAGAGATCTCCCAAACCCCCAAATACACACCTACCTTGTATTGACATCTATACAAGAGAGAGCAGAGGGACGCAGTGGAACATCCAGTGGATCTGAAATCTTTGAGAAGAATCTCAAAACAGCCCTCAGTAGCATTCCCTGGAAAGCGTGGCTGGCCAGTCTGAGGACAGCAGCTGTAGCTGTCCCTTTCCCGACTTGTGCGTGTGCACGCTCTCTCTCAACTAAACAAATAAAAACTTAAAGAAAAAAAAAAAAAGAAAGAAATTAAGAGGCGTACCTGGCTGGCTCAGCAGGTAGAGCATGTGATTCAATCTCAGAGTTGTGAGTTTGAGCCCCATGGTGGGTGTAGATATTACTTAAAAAAAAAAAATCTTAAAAAAAAAGAAATTAAGAAAGAAATTAAAAGATTTTAAGAGAAAGTGCCAAATATTGAAGATAGGAAAAGAAGATCCAACATACAAACAATAGGAATTCCTGAAGACAAAAACTGGAAGAAGAGAATAGAGCACCTACTAAAACTATAATTCAAGAGCTTACCCAAAGTTATATAAAAAAATTTTTTTTGAAACTACATGTGAAAAGAACATATTGAACACTTGAGAATATAATAGCAAAACTACCAACACTTAAATATATTCTGGTAAAATTATTGCCCTTTGAAGAAAAAAATTCCTTTGAGCATTTAGGTAAAACAGCAAGGGAAAGAAAATTATATTAGTGTTAGACTTTTTGAGAGCAATGATTTACCCTAGAAGAAAACAGAATAACATATTAAACTAATTTAAGGACAGAAAATGTGAACTAAGAATTTTATATACAGTAAAACTGACTTTGAAGTATTTAAGTATTTTACTTGACAGCTGTTATTAATAGACCAACTATTCTCAACATTAAGGGAATATAATTCCTTTTCAAAGGATTCAACTTGAGAACAACTTTCAGATAAGAGAGACTGGTGAGAGTTAAAAGTGTAGTTGTTTTTGATTAAGATGAAATAGGTGTCAAAAGGAAGAGAGTACACGCGTCCCCGGCTGGCTCAGTTAGTTGAGCTATGACTTTTGATATTGGGATTGTGAGTTTGAGTCCCATGTTGGGCATAGAGCTTGCATCAAAAAAGGTTGGGTGGGGGAAGAGACTATAGTCTCTAGGTTCTATATGATCAAATAATGTAAATAAAGCACAACTATTTAACAATGAGGGGCAGAACAGAGAGAGTAAATGCAAAAATGTCCCCAAATGTTTTCAGTAATAATATTGAATAGTATTAGTACTGCTATTTTGAGATAGTTATGAAATAAATTAAATGAACAAGGATATTATATGATCACCTGTATTCTTAAAAACCAGATTCTCATTTGGAAGAAAGAAGATATGAATATAATATAAAAGAATTTAAGTAAACACACAATTTAAACTGGAAGTATTTGTGTGGTATCTATACCTGTATTTGTATCCATATTTGTGTCTATATCCATCTATATCATGTAAGACACAATCTCTCTCTCTATGCAGATAGTGTAGTCTATAGTATGTATATATAGTATATATAGTATATGTATGTGTATGTATACATATGCAGATATATATACACACATATATATGCACACACACATATATATGTATATATATATACATACGTGTATGTGTGTGTGTGTGTTTGTATAGTCTTAGCTCTGTTCCCTGAAGAAGCCCAAAATTTGTGACCAAGACAGTAGTACGAAGCATCCCTAGTATCAATATTGTGGTCTTGAAATACCATTTAACACTAAATTAAATTAAGGATTCTTGGAAAAATGGATCATTCCCAGAGAAGTAGCTGATTGTATCTAGGAGAGAAAATATCCAAGATTAGCTGAGAACATTTTGTCATACCTGAAAGCAAGGAAACTATCAAAGACTTCTAGGGACATAGCAAAAAAACACAAAAAACTCTCAGAAGCCAAATTGAAGAAGCTCTCACCGGTCAAAGATGGAAAAATTTGAGCTTTCAGAAAGAAAAATAATTACTATTGATTGAAACCATCAAATATCCTTAAATCCTTGAATTCATACACATACTTTAAAAAATAATAGATTACCTTTGGAGGAATCAATGGGATTCCAATTCATTGGAATAAGGATAGAGAACAAATTTATTATCTTGGAAACTGGCAAAGAAAGAAATATAATCAAGCATAGAATCTTGCCTTTTCTGTATAAACTGTAACCAACAGAGGGGAAATTGATCTCTTTGTAAAAGCCTTTCCAGTAATGAATGAAAAAGAAACATAAAATTAGAAATCTTTATTTTGCAGTCCTTAACATGGACCAAGGCATTCATCAACAGTGGCTATCATCACCAAAAGAGAGATAACCAGACATGATATGGCTCTTGATAAAGAAGCTACACCACCTGTGGTCTTGTCAAGGAGAATCTGGATCCTGCTGCCATTTTGTAGGAAAGGACCAGGAAGCAAATTGAAATACACCATAACTACGCAAGCAGGAAAATCCAGACTCTGGGAAACTAGACAGACAAACACCCTGGGTTTCTTCAACAGATACAGGAAAAGAAAGGAATGGAGGCGGAACATATGGATTAAAAGAGACTTAAACAGGGACACCTGGATAGCTTATTTGGTGGAGTGTGCGGGTTGTGAGTTTGAGCCCCACATTGGGTACAGAGATTACTTTAAAAAGTTAAAAAATCTTTTTTTTAAAGAAATAGACTTAAACAACATATCAAAATGTAAAAAATGGATACGATATCCAGAAATGCACATGCACTTGAGTGATAAAACTATAAAGAAATATGAAGAAATTAGTACTTAAAAAGTCAGGATACTGTTAACTTTTGTGAGAAGGGATGCAGATAGGGAACAAGAAGAGTTTTTGTGTTACTTGACAGGCTTGTATTTATGAACTTGGTGTGGATGCAAGCATGTTCACCTTAGAACTTAGTAAATCACATATTTGTTTTTTGTTTTTTATTTTGTTTTATTTTCAAATAAAAAGCTTTAGGGATGATATCAAGAAATGATGATCCACCCCCTTAACTCTATACCCCAGCTTCAGGGAAAAATACTCTTAACATTTTTGGTATTTGAGTTTTTAATGCAAGCAGAAGCATGTATGATATTGCAGGTTTTACCTAAATGAGATTATACCCCAGATGCAATTTTGAAACCAGCCTTTTGACTCAGCCATATAGCATGGAATCATTCCATGTCAAATCATATAGAGCAGCATATTCATGTATATAAAAAAGTAATTATTTTAAAATAAAAATATCTGTTCTTTGACAAAAATTGTAGCAATAGGAAATATAGAGAAAAACAGCACATTCCTCAAAATCTCACCACCTTAAAAGAAGGAAATCCTGCCATTGTAATCATGAGAGGTGACGGACATTAACTAATTGTGATAATCATTTGGTGATATATCACATATATCAAATCAGTATGTTGTCCACCTTAAACCAATATAATGTTATATCATATTTCAGTAAAACTGGAAGACTCTCACCACCCACACATCATAAATGTTAACATAATTCAAGAAGTTTTCCGGGACACCTGGATGGCTTGGTCAGCAGAAGGCCTGAGTGTCTCAGGGCCCTGAGTGTCTACTTATATGTAAAAGTAAAATTAGAAAGAGAGAAAGAATTTTATGATTATATATGTGGTTCAGTTTCAGGTAATTTTTTTCCCCTCCTGGGACAAGTGTTTCATAAGACATTCCTGAGGCTAAGGGGAAAAAAAAATAGGGAATCATTAAGACGTTGAAGTTGTATTTTCCTCAATTTATGTTTCAATTTCAATTAAAAATTTTTTATTTATTATTTTTTTGTCCATAGTTGACTATGTTTCAGTTTTAGGGGATTGCAACTGGTTCCTTGCAGGTAAAAGACAAGGTCATTAACATCTTCCTTCTTCCCTTTCTCTTTCTCACACCTCCCGAAATCTATTATTTTTACGTTGTCAGGATTCATAACATTTACATTTTGTTCCACAGCTAGAATTCCACCAGTCGTTGGATCTTCGTTCTCTATTTAAATAGCTTTCCTGCCTATCTACAGTGGTTTTACCTCTTATTTTGGTTTCTTTTGTTCCTGAAAAAAAAAAATTGTTTTTTTGTTTTTTTTTATTCTGTCTCCTGATCCTGACTGGTTAGGTTTTTTTTTTTTTTCAAGAAGGACTCGTGGATGTTTTATTCTCTTGAGTTCTTTTATGCTTAAAACATCTACCTTTGGCCAGGCATCATATTCCCAGGTCATACTTCTTTTCTCTCCAAACTCTGTAGGCATTTCTTCCTTGTCTTCTGGCATTGAGGTTATTTGGAAATTTTATATGTGTCTTCATAGATGATTTGCTTTTTCTGCCCTGACGTTTAAATAATTACTTTTCTTTGAAAATTAGGAACTTAACTAGGGTATGTCTTTTTGTTTGTTCAAAGTTGTTTTTTTCCTGGCTTACAGTAGAAATTTTCCTCAGCAGATTTAGTTTGTCTTTCATTTTAGAAAAACATTCCTGTATTGTGTTTCTGAATACATATTTTGTTGCATTTATTGGATTCTCTACACCAATTAGGGACACCAATTATCTTTATGTTTGATTATCTCTTGGTTCTCTTATTATCTTCCCTCTAATTGCTTTATTCCCTCTGTGTTTTGCCTTTGTATTTGCTATAATTATCTCAAGCCTTTTATCCATGCCATTAATTCAATTTTCAATCATGTCTTTCGTGCTATTTGGCATATTAAATTAAGTATCAGATATACAATGGTTTTGTTTCAGTACTTGATTCATTTCCTTAGTTCTGAAATCTCCTTTTTACTCTCCCACTGTCATTTTATCAGCTCCATTTTGAGGACTTATTTTCTCAGGTTCATATTCTTATTAAGGTCTTGAAAGTGCAAGACACTCCCTGGAGATCTCCTGTATCTTGAGGTTATGATTTCTTTCAAATGGTTTCTTCATAGTTCACTCATTATCTTCCTTCCTGCCCATCCCTCCCTTTTTTGACTGAACCACATTTACATGATCACAGTGTAATTTCTTTCCTCTCACTTTTGTTTAAGAGGGGTAGCTCCACTGTTCTATAGTGTGGATGCAGTCTCTTTGGCCCCCTTTCCACCTTACCTAGGACAAGTTTGTTGCCCTCTCTCCAAGCCCACCTTTGGTCATTACATTAGGGGTAAAAGGGGAGTCTGTGATCATGCTTTACTCTGCAATCTTTACTCTCAAATCTTCAGATGATTTTTCTAAAATGCAGATTTTATCCCTGTCACATCTTGCTTAAATCTCTCCAGTGGCTTTTCATAGCTTTGAGGGGAAATGTCTGAACTTCTTAATTTGCATACAAGATCCTTCCTTGTTGGGCTCATCTACCTTTCTAGTCTTGGGTCTCCTCCCATCAGCCTCCTCCACCTCATTTGCTAATTGATCACACAGGAGGCTTTTTGCTGAGCCAGCATCTGGCCTCAGAACCCTTCTCAACACAGGATTCCAGGTGGCCTATTGGTCCTCTGTTCTAGCTGAATCCCATTCACCCTTCAAAACTTAGTTCTAGTGTTCTCTTTTCTGAGAAAATTTCCCAAAATACTCTTCCTTTCCTTGTCCTCCAACTGCTTCAGATATCATTTTTGTGTGTGTGTGCTTTTCTCTCATAATGTTTATTACACGTGATTGTAATTGCCTTTTACAGTATAGTGTATTGGGGTCTGAAGCCCAGCTAATGGATTCAGAAATTACCTCTGCCAATTGCTGTCTGTATGACTTTGGGGGGCATTGTATAACATTTCTGTGCCTGTTTCTTTATGAGAATTAAATAAGTTAATGCATATGAAGTTTTCATTGAGCACATGCTCAGTAAGTTTCTTTAAAATTATTTATATTTATTTGTTCATTTATTTTATTACTGTTGCTCTTACTACAGTAAATGTCCCATACCACCCCTGCCCCGACTATCCAGGCCCTGTCCGTGGTGCTAAAATAATGCTCTTCAACGCAGGACGGTCTCCACCATTTGTCATACATTTATCCCCATTGGGGGTAAATCCGTGGTTCCATCTTTCCAGCTTTAGCTGTGGATGTAGAAACTATCTCACCTTTCTCATTTCTGCAACCACCATCCTAGTCCTGACTCTCACCATATCATCTTCATTTTGTGTGACTGAGGTCATCCTCCTAACTGGTCTCCTTAACTCTGGACTTTTGATCCACCATGTCCACATTATCCTCTTCCAAATCTTTCTTTTCATCAAGTCATGCCCTTCCAACTAATTCACAAGGAATTTTTAAAAAGCAGAAACAATTCAAATGGTAACATGGTTAAATGACAATATATCAGTGATGTGTGTATTAAGCAGCCAATTAGGCAATCATTAAGGTCATGTAAACATAAGGTAATTATTAAGAAAGCATAATATAGAAAACTACTTGTAAAAATATAAAAAATATAAAAACTATTTGTTAAGGGGAAATAGACTACAATGTGGTTTTAACATCATTTATCAAACATGTATTGAACACCTATTTTGGGATGGCCCTAGATATATAAGAATTATTAAGACAGTTCCTTCTTTAAAGGAACTCAGAGTCTAGCAGGAGAGATAGCCATGTGAACAGACATGGGTTTGGACAAAAAGCAGAAAAGAATATGGAAATAGTATTAGAAGTGGGAGAACAGGTGAATTTTGTCCTTCTGGTAGGGAGTGAACCCTAGCACTAAACCTAAGAGGGAAGAGCAGAATCAAATTCCTGTGAAAAAGATGACACACAGCTCCAGGTAAGCTCTTCCCACTCCACCCCTGCATCTTCAGGCCACACATAGATCAGTGGAGTGCTTGGGGAGGTCCAATAGACCTTGATGAGGGCAAGAGAAGAACACAACCACACAGAGAGAAGAAGCAACCACACAGATTTTCTACAGCAAAATAAATATTTTGAGTGACTGTAAAAATGTGATAAAGAATTGGAAGGGAGGGGTGCCTGGGTGCCACAGTCAAGTGAGTGTCCAGCTCTTGGTTTTGTCTCAGGTTGTGGTCTCAGGGTCATGAGATGGAGCCCAACATCAGGCTCCACGCTCAGCAGGAATTCTGCTTGAGAATCTCTCTCCCTTTTTCTTTGCCCCTCTGGCTCCTGTTCTCTTTGTAAAATAAATACATAAATCTTTAAGAAAAATTTGGAAGGGAATGTGTATACTGATACCCTGTTGAGTATTCCCAGCCCCTCATTAACCAGCCACCAGGCTTGCCTCCCTAGTCATGTGCCCCAGGATTCCCTAGGAGATCTGGTCTTTTTACTCTCACAACCTCCTTGTTGTTGGTCATGTTGTTGTCCCCTATCAAGAATATTCTTCACTTATCTAATTCAAATCTTGTACATTTTTTAAACTTAAGGACTCATTTTCTTTAAGAATCCTTTCTCACCCAATTCCATTCTATTCTA
The DNA here is from genome assembly GCF_022355385.1 of Mustela nigripes. Lineage (NCBI taxonomy): Eukaryota > Metazoa > Chordata > Mammalia > Carnivora > Mustelidae > Mustela > Mustela nigripes. The sequence continues at coordinate 25,488,415 of NC_081562.1, forward strand.
ATATAAATACTTGAAAGTTGGTTTTACTGAATATAAAATTCCTGGGTCACTGCTTTGAAGATGTTCCAGAGAGAGAAGAGTTGGAGATCCATTAGCATGCACCTGTCACTGGTTAATTTCACAGGCTCTGGAGTCTGATGGATTTGGGTTAGAGCTGTAGCACTTATTAACCATGTAACCTTTGAGAAGTATTTAATCTCAATATATCTTGGTTTCCTTATCTATCCTATGGAGATGATAACTATCTGGTAGGGTTCTGTGAAGATGAAACAGACTGATTGATACATGTGCAATGGCTTGTCACAGTGCTTGGGACATAGAATGTGCTCAATACATATAGCTGTGATTGTTACATTCCCTTGAAATCACCCGCAATTTGTGTCAGGGAAATAGGAATTGATTCAACCATTAATTATGTCCCCTGCAGTAAGAATTTAATAGAGGACTTCTGAAGGGTTCTAATTTAAGAACATGGCAAAGGAAAATAGTATTGCATTATTAATGCATTTCCAAATAGAGGATGACAGACTGGTAAGTTATGGTAATCGGTAACATTTCTAAGCTACAAAAAGTTGACCAAATTTTTCATTGCTTTTTCACTTTTTATGTGAAAATGTAAACTGGTTCATTTTTGCTCAACTGTTATATCCAATACCCATTTATGTTACTAGCTAATGAAATAAGTTAGGTTGACCTTGTGTACTTTCTGCTGCATTTAGGACAGAGACTTATGAATTCAGCCTAGAGATCAAAAGGGCCAAGTATCACTGTGACTGTTAGAGATGTTATACAATTGAGAAAAAAAAAAGAAAAAGAGAGAGAAAATGTACTATATTCTAAAATAATAGGTGGTTTTCAAGGAAACAATAATGTCAGAGTTTAGAAGGCTAATCATGCCGTGATAATAACTAGAGACAGAACTCTGATCATTAAAAACACTTCGAATAGTCTTTAAACATATGGAAAAAAAGAAAGACCCTCCTTTCCACCCTTGCAAAAGAAAAATCTGACTCAGTCTAGTTTCGATTTGAAATTGATTCTCAAGTTAGTTAATGATAGCATTGGAAATGCTGGGATTTCGGTAGATGAGCAGTAGGACTGTGTTCCATTAGCATCTGACGTGTTATTTATTTTGTACAGTTGAGTGATTGTCTTGGTTTCTGAAGGGAGTTTAAAAATTATTCAGGCTAACTAATGCTTGAAGATCGCCCTAACAATTCCTTAACAGACACTGTCTCCCTCACGCCAGGGGTCTTAGTGGAGTTAAATAAGAAATTAACATTAATTGGATTAGTGCATTCACAGAGGGAAGAACATTAATTAGAAGGAGGAAGAAGTAGTGTTGCAGAAAGCAGCATAATCAGTGTAAGTAAGACAAGGGGCTGTGGTGAGATATTATACAAACCAATGAAGTGACTAACATTGTACCTGCAGATTAGGATTTCAAATCCACAATACCAAGAACAAAATATTCACCTGGTAATACTCTAAAACTAGAGCTTTACTTCTGGATAGGTCCTTCTATCTATTTAATCTAAGTTCTCATTCTACAGATGAGAAAGCTAAGGCCCAGAGATAGGAAATGACTGATTTGTTGAGAATTCATGTGTTTATTTTAACATCTTCCACTGCTATACTTTTCTATGAGGCAGAGTAAAGTATGGGGATGAAGAGGGTGGATCTGAGTTCAAATCCTAGCTGTGCCATTAACAAGCTGTGTGACCTTTGGCAAATTACCTACCCTCTCTGAGCCTTAGTATCTCTGAAAAACCACACCATTGTAGCAATTACTTCACAGGGTTGTGTAGACTGAAAGTGATACCATAGGTAAAGCCTATGGTGCATAAGTAAGTACAGTTACTAAAATTGTTATTTCCCCAAAAGCAAAACATCGAAGGCCAATCTGAAAAGAGTCATATCAAAGAAGAAAAAACCCACTGTATGCAGATCATAAGTGAAAGTAAAAAGGGGGTTAGTTGGCTTCATTGATTTCCTTCCTTAATTATTCCCCCCTAATACATCAGCTACCCTTCCTCTTATCTGTGCTAGTAGGCACCGAAGAGAAATCCATTGAAGATGGTTTTTTTTTTTTTTTTTCCACTAGATCATAGAGGTACTTAGGTCTAACATTTGGTCTCTATAGCACTGCTGACACTCTAGCAAGGTTAGGAAATTATAACCATATTCCTTTGACAGCGCTCATAAGTGGTGATCTGCCACAATAATCGGCAGCCAAGCAAAGTAAGAGCCGAAACATTCGTCGTGTTTACCCAGCACAAGCCTCTGCATTCCCACGGCTGTCTGCCTGCTTACCTGTGACAGCCTGCTTTGAAAACGCAGGCGTCCTTGTCTGCTGTTCAAAGGATCCTTTGGTAAACAAGGGATTTTTTTCCCTCCACATTGAAATTCAGGCTGCCTTGAGTTTTGTGCTATTTGATTTACTTTGTTCAGCAGATGCCAAATCAGGAAAAGTCCAGGTTTCTTCCCTGAAGACTCTCAGATCATTCCTCCCTACTCTTGTTCTTGAGGATTTGGATCCTGCATTCCTCTGTGTTTTCATGATTAGGAGGAATATAATCCGCCTCCCTCATCTTTTTCTCAGAGGCATTAGCATTTGGAGACGGGATTTCCCTATTGTTTGGAGAAGTTGGGGTCAGGGTGGGAAGGCCATTTGTGAAGGGGAGGTTTTGTATACAGAGCTTTGCCAGGAAGACCTGTGGGTTCTGCAGTAATGGGGATGTTGACCCCTTCCCCTGCTGAGCTCCTCTAGCTGGATAAACCTAGACCAACTCTGTTCCATGAAGACGTCCCCCCCCCCCCCACCGGATTGATCTGTTCCCCATCTTTAACCCTCACCCCATCCCTTCTCCAAAAACGTTTATAAACCCTCAGGACTTCCAAGAGACAATCACAGACTCTAAAGAGCAGGATGGGACACTAGCCGGCTTTCTTCCATCCACCTGGGGGAAGAGGTGTACTTTTAATGAAGGCGGTGAGAACTCTCACCTCAGTCTGCCAATCCCCTCTGGCTCCTGGAACTTGGTTCCCCGCAGGGTCGGCACCAACGTTCCACTGCAACCTAGTCGGGCGGGAACTCCCGCAGCAGAGGAGCGAAGCGGCCAGGGACGGGGGAAAACCGCGACGCGGGAAGAGGAGCCGGCGGGCGGGGAGGACCCGGAGCTCAGCACGCGGGGGCGGGCCCGGAGACCCCGCGGCCGGCGCGCCCCCGCCCCGCCCCCGCGGAGGCCGTCGCCTGCTCGCCGGCCGCGGCGCACGCGTGTGCGGGAGGGGGCAGCGCGGCGCTCCCCCGCCGCCTGTGCGCCGCCGCCGGCCGTGTCCGACTGGCGCCCGAGCCCGCGCGGCCGACCCCGACCCGGCCCGCACGTCCCGGCACCATGCGGAGGGTGAGTGCGCGTCGTCCGGAGGCGCGAGGGGGCGCGAGGGGGCAGGCGGCCGGTGTTGCGGCGGCCGCGAGAGCGCGTCTCTCCCAGCCGGCTCCGGACCGTGGGCGGCGGTGGGGAGCCTGGCCCGCGGAGCCGGCGGGAAGGGCTGAGGGCGGGGGGCGAGGCGTGGCCTCGCGGGGACGCCACGACTGGGCTGGTTGTGGGGCGCCCCTCGGACGACTGTGGGGGTGGGGCCAGGGGAGCCGTAGGGCTGCTCCGTAGCCTGGGGGGCGCCCGCCCGGCCCGGAGCTGCCAGCGGTGGCGCGGACACGTCGGGGCTCTTTGCCCGCGCCTGCGCCTCCCCGGGGTGGGCTATTCCCACCGGCACCCCGCCTCCGGCTTTGAGGGGAGCCGCCTTCCCGGAGTCCCCGCCGCCCGCTTCTGGTCCGGCCGCTGCGTTGTGCTGCTCAGCGCCGCGCTCCCTCGCTGGGAGCCTCGTAAACTTTGCTCCCGGCCGTCGGTGGGCTCCCCAGGCGCACCACCCGAGGAGGGGCGGACCCCAACCCGAGGAGGGTGGGCGTGTGTGTGTGTTTCCGGTAGGTGGGCCTCACCCCTTGTCTCCGCGGGTTTGGAAGGCTCGAGGGAGCGTGGACTCCTCAGCGAAAGCCGCCTAGGCGCTGCCCGCCCCGGCGCGAACCCGTGGGGTCCGGGGGCGGACTCCAGGCACGTGCGCCTGGGCGTCCCTGGGCGGCAGCTGCCCCCCCGGATTGCAGGGGTGAGGGGCCCCTGCGCTCGTGGCTCATAGCTGAAACCGCCCCCCCCCCCAGCCCGCCCCAGTACGGGCTGAAGGTCAGGGTTTACTCCCCTTCAAGGAACAGCTTGGTGGGTTGGTACTGCCTGCCCAGGAGAGCACGCACGCAGCCCCGCGCAACTTGATGTTACCTGTCTAGAGAAGCGAATTTATGCGAAAGTGCTGGTGATTTCTAAATTACCAGCCCCAATATGCCTTTTGGGTTTTAACCTGGAGAATGGGAAACGCTTTTATCAGATGCGGGATCTCGGCACTTACAGGGTGGGTGGGTGAGAAGTAGAGGAAACTTAAGTTTGCTCTAAATAGGTACCCTTGACAATTTCCCAGATCTCCTAAGGCCAAGCCTAATGACAGCTTGGGCGCCAAGGAAAGGATGTTGGATGTTTTCTGAAGAGGCAGAGCTGAGAAGAAATAGGAAAAACAGTAAGACTTTCTTGCCAGAGCTTGTGAGTTTCTCTGGGTTGGAGTTAGGGGTTGCCTTGTATGAAGGCATGTGTGTGCCCATTTGGTCACCGGAGTGAGTGGCTTTTTCAAAGATATCTTCTCTCAGCTGCTAGGTTGCTTTAAAGGGAGCTCTGACCTGTCGTTTTACCCGTGGTTCCAGAATTAAGTCTTCTGTGTATGTTGATGGACGGGGGCAGGTAGTGGTATTTGGAGGGCATGTAGAGCACGTATGAGTTGGCTCCCGCTGCTTCAGGTTAGTGAACTGACATGGAAATTTACCTGGGTTACATTTTGGAGTCAGTCCAAACCTGCTCAGGTGTTTCAGGAGGAGACGATTCCAGCCAGGTTGGCCAGCTAGTTTAGCATTCCTGGCGTTGATGGAGCAGCAGAAATGGAAACAGGTGGGGTTACTTTTTTGAACTCCAAATTCAGGGGTCAGGAACTTTTTGTATCTTAGTGTCACTGAGTTCATTAAGGAAAGCAGCTGGGATGGCATCTTTAGGCCTAAGCAAGGTATTTTAGAGGGAGAAGCACAATTCTGTGATGGAGGGCGTTGACCAGAATATTTTAAAATGTGATATTTTGGGGTGCCTGGGTGACTTGCTGGGTTAAGCAGCTGTCTTTGGTTCAGGTCTTGATCACAGGGTCCTGGGATTGAGTCCCCTGTTGGGTTCCCTGCTCAACGGCCAGTCTGCTTCTCCCTCTCCTTCCCTCCCCCGACCCCCGCTTACACACACACACACACACTCTCTCTCTCTCTCTCAAATAAATAAATAATAATTTAAAAAATCTGATTTGTGTCCTCATTTTAGGATGAAAGAGATGGATGGTTGCTAGAAATATAGATTCCTGACCTGCACTTCAGACATTTTAAATCAGAATCACTGGAGCTGGAGCTTACAGTTTGCATTTTAAGCCCCTCTGCCACCACCGTAAGGCAAATGTATTAAGCACCTACTGTGTGTAGGCACCATTCCAAGTTCGAGGAGTGCAGCGGGGAGGTGATGGCCAAAGAGCCTTGTACTCCTGGAGGCTACATTCTCGTTGAGAAAAATGACAAAAAAGTAAACAAATACACAGTTAATTTTAGATCATGGTCTGTACTCTGAAGAAAATAGAGCAGGATAATGAAATGGGGAGTAAATCAGGGAGTGAAGCTATTTTAGTTTCTGTGGTCAGGGAAGACATTTCTAGGGAATTGCTATTTGAACTATGAATTGTATGATGAAAAGTCAGCTGTGTGAATGTTTGGGGAAAGACTGTTCCAGACTGAGGAACATGAGGAGCAAAGGCTCTGAGGCAGGAGCAGAGTTGGCCTGTGTGAGAAACAGAAGATACTGAGGCTGAAGTGCAGTGCAGTGCGCCCCGGGGTGGAGCCAGTGGAACGAAGTGAGGCAGGAGAGAGAGAGAGCGAGGGACCCAGTTCTAGAGAGCGTTGTTGGCTGTGGTGAGAACTCTCGATTTCAGCCTACATGCAGGGAGCTGTTATTTAGAAAATTTTAAGCAGAGGAATAGAATGATGTGATCTAGTTCACGTTTTTGAAGATCTGCTTGGCTCTTGTGTGTAGAATGAATTATGGAATGGGGATAGTCAGGATAAAGAGAGACCACCTTTGTGTGCAGGGGTGATGGAGAGGTGGGGAGACCGGATGGATGTTGGAGGTAGAGTCCATTGAAGTTGCTGATGTGGAAGGGAGAGGTGGGAATCCTTCAAGGTACACTGAAGGTTGCTATTTGTTGGGATGTGTGTGTGGGGGCGGAGAGTTGAAGAAAAGGCGGTTGGACCACAGTTGGAAGGGCCCCAAGGATAATGAAGATACCTAACATTTGGTGAACATTTACTGTGTCCTCGGTACTGTGGTACATGTGTTCACAGGAGTCCTGTGGAACAGTAACTGTCCATCACCATTTTACAGATGCCATAATAAGCCCTGAAAGGTTGAGTCCTTTGCTCCAGCCACTCCGCTAAGTGTCGGCGTTGGGATTTCGACCTAGGTTTGCCAGACTCCAGAGCCCTGGCTCTGGCCAGTACTGTCCGCTGTCTGCCAACTGCCTGCTCTCGCCCCAGATCACTTCCGGCTCTAGAGGCGCAGGTAATTCAGCAGCGTGGCTCACGTGTGTGGCAGCATTTCAGCTGTCGGACATCGGTAACTGCAGATGGAGGGCAGACACACTGTTAGACTAGACAGTAATTACTTTCATCTGATGCTGCCGAATGAAAGAAAAGGCACATAGAGAATGTACAAAGTCGGAGCACAGAGGATGCCTGATCACTGGGTTTCTCCGAGGAGAGGCGGAAAGGGGGCTTTACCCTGTGCCCGGTGCTTTGGACCTCAGGTCATGAGCGCCGGGGGACCACGTGTTCTCGTCACCCTTCATGTTCATAAAAGCCTTTTAAGTTAATAGGTGCTACATTTAGAGTATAAAATTTCAAAATATATGAAAATATTTGTAGTGAAAATTGTTCCTCATATTGCCCAGCCAGCTGGTTCCATGTCGCCAGAAGCAATTGATGTTAAACCCATTTTGTGTTCTTCCAGAAATAATCTGTGCATATACAGGCAGTTACATATTCATATTTTCCTCCTTTTTTAATACATGAACGTGAATGTAAAGGTAGCATATAAGTGCAGCACTTTGCTTTTTGTTCCTTATACATAAGATCAGTATTTGTTGATGTGTCTGTTCAGTACTTTGTATGGCTGCATATGGGATGCCTTTACATGGATGTACTAGGACTATTTGTACTAGTCTTTTGCTGTTATCCACAGCACTGCAGGGAGCAATATTAGACATGAGTGATTTTACGTGTGTGTGAATATATCTCTGTGATAAATTTCTGAGTCAACTGATGTGAAAAATCTTTACTTTTGTTAGGTGAAGCAGCACAGTATAGAGAATATACAGAGGAGAAATGTATATATATTTAGAATATATATTTAGATATATATAAAAGTTCCAAGTAATAGCATGGACTTGGAGCCAGATTACCTACGGCTGAGTCTTAACGCTACTATTTACAAACTGTGAAAGTCAACTTCTTTTTGTCTCAGTTGCCTGATTTGTAAAATAGGAATCATAATAATACCTACCTAATAGGGTTGCTATGAGAGTTGTCTTAGTTTGTATTGCATGACAAATCTCCCCAAAACTTACTGGCTTGAAACTATCTGTTCTCCTTATCTGTTCTCATGAGTCTGTAGGCTGCCTGGGTGGCTCTTCTTGTCTGGGCCCATCCGACCAAGCTCTGCTGGGTTCTTCATGCTTCTGTGCTCATGTGGTGGGTCAGGTGGTAGCCGGAGGGTCCAGGCCGGCCTCACCCACATGTCTGGTAGTTGACAGATGAATTGGCCTGCGGGGACCTCATGGGATGGCATGTGATCTCTCATGCGGCCGTCAGTTAGCTCAGGTTTCTTTATGTGGGTCTCAGGGTTTCAGAGAGCCGTGAGAGAGGGCAAACCCCAGGGCGCAGGCGTTTTTTACATATCTGCTTGAGCCACATTTGCTGTTGTCCCACCGACCAGAGTCTCATGGCCAAGTTCAGAGTCTGTGTGGGAGAGGACTCTCCAAAGACAAGGATACAGTGAAGGGAATCATTGCTGCCACTTTTGCAAACAGTCTGCCACAAACATTGAATAAGTTAGTATATTTTTTTAGAAGATTGTATTTATTTGGGAAAGAGAGCATGCACACAAAGTGGGGGAGGTAGGTAGAGAGAGAGGGAAAAGCCCAAGTAGGAAGCCCAAGAGCGGAGAGCCCTGAGGCAGGGGCTGGATCCCATGACCCTGAGATGATGACCTGAGCCAAAGGCAGACAGTTAACCCACTGAGCCACCCAGGTGCCCTGAATAGCTTAATATTTTTAAAGTGACTAGTATTGTGCCTGGCACATTGTAAGTGTGTTAAATTGAAAAGAGAGAGAGAGTTTGCCTAATTATGCTCAGTTTACACCTCCATGTTTGACAGTGCCTGTCTCTCTGATTCTTCTTAACACTGCATTCAAGTTCTTTATCTGTGGAGAGGAGGGTGTTATCCATGGAGAGGCTGACATCCTTGTTCCCGTTTTGCAGATGAAAAAAGTGATGTTCAGGGGTGTTAAGTTGTTTTCCTGCTGTGACAGGTCACACAAGAATTTGGATCCTGTGTTTGCCTCTAGAGCACCTCACCTGTCTGGCCTAGACAGGAGCCCGATTTCTGTGTCCCTAAAGCTGCCATCCACTGCTCTCCTGCCCGCTCTTGGATGTCACATCCCATATTTCCGTTTCACATTTGGATTTAGGCTGAGAACGATCTGTCAGTCTGAGTGTTTAGCAGTGATTTTGATTTCAACCCAGGGCACTGAATTCAAAGTAAAGTGTCCCTGAAGGTAATGGGCTCTGTTATGTCTGTGAAGGGATGATGAAGGGAGACTTGTCACTCTCCCTTTCTTAAATGGAGAAAATAGATGTGTCTGGCCTTATTTTATTCTTTCTTCCTTTCCACTCCTTACACCTTTTTTCTTCCCTTTCTCCTTTACAACCCGGGAATTCCATTCCCCAAGGGCCAGATGTGAAGATGGGAAACAGTATTTCTTAGTGGTTCAGGACTTGGTCTCTGGAGACAGACTTCTGGGATCCAAATCCAGCTCAGCTGTTTACTAGCTCTGCAACTTGGAGTGGTTAACCTGCATTAAAGGTTTTTCTGAGGTTTGGAAGATAATCTATTCAAATTGCTCAATTATTACTACACGGCACATTTTTTTTGCTTCTGTTTTTTCTGTTCTGTCTCATATCCTTTCTCCTCCAAACCTATTTCCTATACCTCTAGATATGTTGAACTTACTGAGCCCTAACTCTAAGTGCCTTATGTGTATTTAACAAATTTAATCCTCACAACAAACCTATGAAATAAGTGCTGTTTTATTCCCATTTTCAAATGAGGAAGTTAGACACTGAATGGCTAAGTAGTTTGCTCAGCATACCATAACTAGGAGATCATGTAGCAGGGATTTTAAACCAGACATTCTGGCATCAGAATTTGTGTTTTTAGTATTTATGTCCCCCCAAAAGTGGGAGGGAAGGTTGGGGATTTAAAATTGAGAGCTTTTGCTCTAGGAGAAGTGCTGTTGGATTCACATGCAGCCTCCAGCCTTGGCAGCAGCTGGGGGTACCCAGCTGTGCCTTAGACGGAAAATCCCAGCACAAAAAACATAAACTCTCATTCCTTTTGCCAAAAGCCTTTCCACGTCAATCATTGTAATCCTAACAGGATTTCAAGCATTGTGCCTCCCTTGTAGCTGAGGTGTGACGTTGAAAAATACATGGGGACTTTTTATTTAAGGCTTGAAAATCAAGCTGGCTAGTTCTGGGTCTTGCCACTTCATGCTACACGCCCCCCCCCGCCCTTTTAAACTTTATTATTTTAATTCCAGTAAGTCAACGTACAGTGTTATATTAGTTTCAGGTGCACAATATAGTGATTTGACAACTCTGGGCATTACTCAGCGCTCATCTATCATAAGTTCACTCTTCACGCTTTACTCCCGCTCACCTGTTTAACAAGTCCCCGCCCCAGCTGCCCTCTGGGAACCAGCAGATTGTTCTCTATTGTTAGCAGCCTCTTTCTTGGTTCATGTCTCTCTCATTTTTTCCCCCTTTATTTGTTTTGTTTCTTAAATTCCACATATGAGTGAAATCATACAGCATTTGTCTTTCACTGACTGCCGTCACTTAGCATGATACCCTCTAGGTTCATCCATGTCGTTATAAACGGCAAGACCTCATTCTTTCTTAAGCTGAATAATAGTCCCTTATATGTGTGTATATTTATCCACACCCCACATCTTTATTCATTCATCAGTCCGTGGACACTTGAGTTGCTTCCATAATTCGGCTATCGTTAATAATGCTGCTGTAAACACGGGGGGGAGGATGGGCATGTGTCCCTTTGAATTAGTGTTTTTGTATTCTTTGGGTAAATACCCGGTAGTCTGATTACTGGGTTGTAGGGTAGTTTTACTTTGAACTTTCTGAGGAATCTCCATACTGTTTTTCATGATGGCTATACCAGTTTGCACTCCCACCAGCAGGGCAGAAGAGTTCCTTTTCCTCCTTATCCTCACCAACACTTGTTTCTTGTATGTTTCTTGTGTTCTTGATGTCAGCCATTCTGACAGGTGTGAGGTAATATCTCATTGTGGTTTTGATTTGTGTTTCTTTGATGATGTTGAGCATCTTTTCATGTGTCTGCAGGTCATCAGGATGTCTTCTTTGGAGCAGTATCTCTTCATGTCTTCTGACCATTTTTAAATTGGCTTTTTTGGTGTCGTGTTGTATAAGTGCTTTGTATGTTTTAGATGCTAACCCTCTGTTGGACATGTCATTTGCAAATATGTTCTCCCATTCAGTAGGTTGCTTTTTAGTTTTGTTTATTGTTTCCTTTGTTGTGCAGAAGCTCTTTATTTTGGTGCAGTCCCAATAGTTTATTTTTGCTTTTGTTTCCCTTGCCTCAGGAGACATATCTAGAAACATGTGGCTTTAGCTGATGTCAGAAATTACTGCCTGTTTTTTTTTCAAGGATTTTTATGATTTCAGGTCTCACATTTAGGTCTTTACTGGATTTTGAGTTTATTTTTGTAAACGGTGAAAGCAAGTGGTCCAGTTTCATTCTTTTGCATCCAGTTCTTGCTCCTTTTGATGGACTTTTTCTCTGGTGGCAGATGAGGATTGCCAGAGCAGTGGGGGAATGAAACTTAAATGTTGCATATAATAGAGAATCTTCTGAAGTTAGAATTGTTCATAACTTCAGTAGAAGGAAACAACTGAGCCTATTAGGATAAGCTTTGTTTGCATGTAGACTAAATGTAATGTGGTAACAGTCATGAAAGAAATACTTAAAATGGGCCTCACACTGTGTGCTAGGAATCCATCATGGGGAGCAAGCTCAGCATGGCCCTGACTTCACAGAGTTTGTAGTTTGTCTGAGCAGTTGAACAGTTCTTTGAAGGATGGTATGATCTGTTGCAAAGGGAAAAGGTGTTGCTAGGGTATTGTAGTGAGCATTCCTTACCTAGTCTGGGGGGTTCATAAAAACCTTCTGGAGGAGGTGACTGTTCAGCTGAGACTTGAAGGACGAGGAAGGGCATCCAGGGAAAGGGAAGGATTACATTCCAGGCAGAATAAAAGGCGAGGGAGGAATGGCACAGTTACAGACATGAGATGCGTTCAGAGTAGCTAAATGGGTAGGGAGCAAGGGAGTTATGGCCAGAGCTGTGGTTGGAAGGGTAGCAAGAAGCAGATCCTGAAAGGCTGCGTATGTTGAGTGTCCCAAAGGCAATAAAAAGCCATTAAAAGCGTCTAAGCACATTTTTGAAAATGAGATGTCTGTTTTATGAGACTGACGCGCTGCCTACTGCACTAAGGAGGCACCTGAGATGTTTGTTTTAGAAGGTTCCTTTGGCCACAAGGTAGGGAGTGGATTGGAGGGGCAAGACCAGAGGCAGAGAGACTGGTTGGGAGGCCATTACAGTGATCCAGGTGACCTGGACCAGGGAGATGGTAAGGGAATGGAGAGACCTGTTCTTTTCTAGAGGTATCTTAGCAGTAGTATTACCAACACTTAGTAACTGATAGGATGTGGACGATAAGGGAGGGGAAAATTTCACAATGACAGACTCACAGGTTTCTGGTTTGGTAAAACCAGGTGTATGGTGGTGCCGTGAACTGAGACCTAAAACTCTGGAGGGGGAACCAGGGGGTAGGACTTGGGAAGACTGCCTCTGTTGGGTTTGGGGGACCAGTGGGCCGTTCATGTAGAGATAGTTTTAGCAGCTGATTATGAGGTCTACAGTTTAGGAGAAACTAAAATTTAAAGATATAAACTTATGAATTACTGGCATATAGCAGTAATAATTGAAGTCATTGGAGTTACAGAGCACAGAGAAAACATAGAGAAGGTATTTGTAAACGGTGGTTTATAAAACATGTGCAAAAAACGTGTACATAAGAATTACTTGGGGGAGATTGTTAAAAATGCAGACTTCTGAGCAACATCTTCATTTGCTGATTCACTAAGTCTATGGTCATAAACTGGAATCTGCAGTGTCCCGTAGAGCTGACAGTATACATAATCTCCAGCCCAGCTCCTTTACCCTTAGGTTCGTGTCCTAGAGAATCTCTAGCAGTCTGTGACCTACACTTTTTTAAAAAGGGAAATATTTAATATAGTAAATTAATATAAAAAGGCACGAAGAATAATACATGGGTATTCATGTATCTACCACAACTTATCCATGTATATTACATGGGTATTCCATGTATAATACAGGAATATTCATGTATCTACCACAACAATAAACAATTACTAAGATACTGGGTATTTACCCCAAAGATACAGATGTAGGGAAAAGAAGGCCCATATGTTCCCCAGTGTTCATAGCAGTAATGGCTACAATCGCCAAACTGTGGAAAGAGCCGAGATGCCCTTCAACAGACGAATGGATAAAGAAGATATGGTCCATATATACTGTGGAGTATTATGCCTCCATCAGAAAGGATGAATACCCAACTTTTGTAGCAACATGGACAGGACTGGAGGAGATTATGCTGAGTGAAATAAGTCAAGCAGAGAGAGTCTATTATCATATGGTTTCACTTCCTTGTGGAATGTAAGGAATAACACGGAGGACATTAGGAGAAGGAAAGGAAAAGTGAACTGGGGGAAATCGGAGGGGGAGATGAAATGTGAGACTGTGGACTCTGAGAAACAAACTGAGGGTTTTGGAGGGGCGGGCAGTTGGGGGTGAGCCTGGTGGGGGTATTAAGGAGGGTGCGTACTGCATGAAGCACTGGGTGTGGTGCGTAAACAATGAACCCTGAAACACTGAAAGAAAAAAATAAAATTAAGATGTTAAAAAATTACTAAGATAAACCGTAGTGTATTTACAAAATGGAATACATAATACTCAACCATAAAAAGGAACCGACTAGGGGCACCTAGGTGGCTCAGTCAAGTAAGCATTCAACTCTTGGTTTTGGTTCAGGTCATGATCTTAGGGTTGTGAGTTGAGCCCTGCCTTGCAGTGGGTCCATGGCCAGCAGGGAGTCTGCTTGGGATTCTCTCCCTCCTCCTCCCTGTGTCCCTCCCCCACTTGCATGTTTTCTCTCTCTGTCTGAAATAAAATCTTAAAAAAAGGAACACACTACTGTTTATGCAGGAGCATGAATGAATCTCAGACGAGACACAGAAGAGTACATACTGTACGGTTCCGCTTTTATGAAAGAAAAATCAAATTATGGTGATAGGAATCAAAAGAGTGGTTGCTGGTGATCACGGATTAGAAAGGGGCATGAAGGAATTTTTTTGGGTGATGGAAAAGTTCTCTTTCTTGATAGGTTTGTGGTTACTAACATGGTTTACATGGACATATATGTCAGACTCATTGACCTGTACAGTGCAGATCTGTATCACTATATGTAAATTATACCTCAACAAAAGACCCTAAGACAAAGGAAAAAAGAATCAGTAGAGATGGCACTCTCCCAGTACTTTCTTGCCAAGCAGAGGAAGCTTCTGTCCTGAATTTAACATATCTATGCACTTTAATACTTTTATTGCATATGCATATATCCTTGAGCAAGATATGCTGTTATGTTGCATGTCTTTAAACTTTATATATGTATATATCACAACATATATACAGACACATAGGATTTTTGCTCAACGTTGTATACGAGATTTATCCATCTGATATCAGTAGCTCATTGTGATTTTTAGAGCAAAGTATATTCATGTAGTGGAATACTACACATACAAATTGTCCTTTCTGTTTTTGCCATACATTAAGGTTTTTCAAAGCAGTGTTGCTAAGATTTTGTGTATGTGCTTGTTTGTGAGTGCTGGCATGTAGGGGTGGAGTAGGGGGGTTGGAGGGCGAGCATGCTGTCAATTCAATTCAGTATTGCCATACTTCCCTCCACAGAGGTTTATGAGCAGTTTATGAATGGCCTGTATTTTTACCAAACACGTGGTACTGTTGGACTTTAAGTTTATTTGCAGATCAGATCTGATAGAAGTGAAATATTTCATTATGGTTTTAATTTGTGGTTCTCTGATGGTTGAACATACAAAGAAACTTCTTAAGTAGACTCCACACCCAGTGCAAGAGCCCAGTGTGGGGCTCAAACTCATGATGCCTGAGATCAAGACCTTAGCTGAGGTCCAGAGTTGGACGCTTAACTGACTGAGCTACCCAGGTGCCCTGGCCTTGGAGGATTCTGGTCACAAATGGTAAATAGTTCAGTGAGGTCTTTTGAAATGTGGCCAACAACTAGGGCCTTAAGCCTTGGAAATAGGACAAGGGGTTCACCTCAAGTTAGGTCCTATGTGCATTTGAACATCTTTATTTTGTAGACCAGTGTTATTTCAAAATAGACTTCTTTCTCTAACATAGTTGTTGGCACGTTTTTTTAATAATATAAAAAACACCATTGGCTTAATACTTGTTACATGCAAGGTATTGTGCTAAGCACTTCACATATACGTATATATTTCACTGGTTCTTCAAAACCATCTTTTTTTTTTTTGGCTAAATTAAGTGTTGTTTGAAATGTGAGCAAGATACTTTAAGTGTTGGACCACCATACACAAGAAAAACAAAAACCTAATGTCAAATCCTTAAAAAAAAAAAAGGTTGAATCAACAATCAGTGTGTGTGATAAAGCTACAAATTAAAATATGTACTTGCAAAGTTAATAATAAGCCTCTGCGGTTACGTTTATTCTAAATCATTATGCTTATTATTTGGCCTTCCAGGGTATTTATAAACATTAATTTCCTAATGGAGAATTTTTCTTATTCCTACTGCCAAGCAAGCTGTGACATAGCAGGCAGTTCAAAGGAGTGAGACTCCCACTTTCTCCAGTCTCAATTACGAGGTTTGAAATATTCTGACAATCGAATTAGCTGACTTGGTGCAACAACAGCAAATGCTCCATATTTCGTGTTGCCTTCGAAAAATGGCAGAAATGAGGCTGCTGGTAATGGACCAGAACTGTCTGGACTCTGATAAGCTACCCTCCTGCCTTCAGTGGAAGCGGGACAACAGCAGCTCCTGCGATTCTCCTTGGAATTATGCTTTCTAAGTGGCATTTCCCATTTTTGAATATTAATGCTGGGAAAATGGCCACGGTATTTATTGACAGGGGAGAGCTGTCCATTCCTCCATGACAGGAAGGCTCACACATGGTGCGTGCCGAGGGTCCTGCTGGATTAGTATGCCTGGCTGTCTGTCTGTATACATCTGTCATTCTGATAATGGAACGAGACGTGCACAAGCCCTTCCCTGCCCCCACTTCTGGATTATGAAACCACAGGGGTGGTGTCGGTCATTCATGGGACCAGGCAGAGGTATCTAGACTGGAGTGTCAAAGAAAATATATCTGAGATAATTCTAAGTTCAGTGTTTTGTTTCACAGCTAGCAAACAAAAGCTAGATTAAGATCATTTTCAGGAAGCAACCAAACATCTCCCCTAAAGCAGAGATTAGCAAACTTTTTCTTTGAAGGGCAGTTAGTAAATACTTTAGGCTTTACAGCTCATACAAACCCTTGTCACAACTACTTAACTCTGCCACTGTAGTGTGAAGATAGCCATAGGTGAATAAGTGTGGCTGTGTCCCAGTAAAACCTTATTTATGGACACTAGTAAGTGTCCATAACTTACTAATAAGTTATGTAACTTACTTACTAGTAAGTTATGTAACTTACTAGTAAGTCTAGTAAGTTACACTTACTAGAAACTTAGAATTATGCATTGAAATAAAAATAAAGCAACTGACATTCAGCAGAATGTTACAGAAATTAGTGAGACTATGGACATTTCTTTCTTTGCACAAGTGGATATGCTTATTTTCTTTTCTTCAGATAATTTATCATTATGTTATACAATGAAATGAGAATGTTACAAGCTGTGCATTCTGCAACTTTATTAAAGTTCCCTTTTAAAAAAATTTATTTATTTATTTATTTGACAGAGAGAGACATAGTGAGAGAGGAAACACAAGTCGTGGGAGTGGGAGAGGGAGAAGTAGGCTTCCCGCTGAGCAGAGAGCCCAATGCGGGGCTTGATCCCAGAACCCTGGGATCATGACATGAGCACACTTAACAACTGAGCCACCCAGGTGCCCTAAAGTTCCCTTTGAATGGATCTTTTTTAGTGCCTATATACCGAAAAGTGGTTAATGAGATGCAGATGGTCTTCCTGAACTATGGACAGGGGCAGGAATTGTCCAGGTGCACCAGTTACTGGCTGGTTGGTTGTTTGGTTGGTTGATTGATAACGAGACTCCTCTGGGAAATCACTCCCAGTTGAGGTGAGAGTTCACCAGTGCTCAGAAATTTGGTGCTTGGATATGGCATAGTGGGGACAGCATTACGCTGCGGCATCTGAAATGAGGTCTGACTCACATAGGCGTATGACCTTGGACCTCTCTGAGCCTCATTTTCCTCATCTGTCAAGTGGGGATGAAGTAGTTTATGTGGAGACACTTTCTGTAGACTCTAAAGTGCTGTCCTTATGAAAACCATGACTGTTATTTGCTAAGTCTGAGTGCAGTCTCTTGTTCATGGGTCTCAAACCTGGCTGGTTATTAGGATCGTTGGTGGGAATAGGCGGGCTTGGGAGAACTTTGGAAAAGCGGAGATTTCCACTCTCACTCCAGACTTGCTGAATCAGAAATTCTGTGAGAGGGCCTAGAACTCTATACTTCTAATAGGTCCCTAGGTAATTACTTGTTTTGCAGGCTTCCTTTTGTTCATAAGCTTCAGCTGATATATTTAAGGAAACTATATACCTCCCTCCTTTTTTTATTTTATTAAGATTTATTTATTTTAGAGAGAGAGAGTAGGGAGGTGGAGGGGCAAAAGGAGAGGCAGAGAGAGAACCCCCAACAGGACTCCCTGCTGAGTGAGGAGCCCAACATGGGGCTCGGTCTCATGACCCTGAGATCATGACCTGAGCCGAAACCAAGAGTCAGGCACAACTCACTGAGCGATCCAGGCGCCCCTATACACTTCCCTCTTAACCCTAGCTTAGATTCTACCCCCAAAACCCACGCCATTTGTCTTTATAGACAATAAGGAAATCAGAAGAGAGAAGGTGGGGAAGAACAAGAATTATCTTCACTCTGTCTTCTTGCGAATATCGACTTCAGCAGGTGTTTTGATGTCAACCCAGTGTACGAACCCAAGTTGTGTTTCTCCTCTTTTTGCTCTCCCTTTGCAGCCCTGTTACTTACAGTGTGGGTTTCACTTTTTTCTGTGTATTGAAGCATATTTGTAAAAGAACGTGAAATTCAGCACTCTATGAATGTACAACAGATTGACAACATCCTTTCCAGTTTTGCTGCTCAAAACTCATCATTGAGAATGTTTTTTGAATTATTTATGGAAATAACTCAATTGTAATGTTGGCACATACAGATCCCAAACACAAAAAGAATCTCAGTAATGCTAAAGAGATAAATTGATTCTGAATTTCTCACATTTTCTGCATTGCCACTGATTTACATACGAGTAATTGTAGATTTCAAATGAGTGAAAGCATCCGCCTCCCCACTGGCAGCCCTGATTGTTTTCAACAGAACTTCGTGTGTACTTACACACAACTTTGCAATTTCCTAATGCTCAAGTATTCCCCTACTTGGAAAATTCCTGCACAAACATTACATATTTGCTATTTTCCAGGTATCTGGTTAGACATTTACATACAGTTCTTATCTTAAGTTCACGGAGTTGGTGGCAAGATGATCATCACTGGAGAACAAGTTCGCTTTTAATGTTGATTATATTAACCCAATTGGATTTCCAAATTATATTTTAAAAGTAGAGAATAGGGGCGCCTGGGTGGCTCAGTGGTTTGGGCTGCTGCCTTCGGCTCAGGTCATGATCTCAGTGTCACAAGTTCGCTTTTAATGTTGATTATATTAACCCAATTGGATTTCCAAATTATATTTTAAAAGTAGAGAATAGGGGCGCCTGGGTGGCTCAGTGGTTTGGGCTGCTGCCTTCGGCTCAGGTCATGATCTCAGTGTC